>NC_079191.1:170377739-170685953 GCF_029499605.1 Hyla sarda
CAGGGACTGGAAAGTATCAAAAAAGGTATGGGGCAAGCAGCATGTTATACACTGTAAAGGCATTTAGGGAGAATAATAAATTTAATTAAGTTGATGCAACCCGCCAGAGCCAAGGGAAGAGAGCTCCAGATTTTAAAATTGGCTGGAACATAGGGGAGTAAAGGGAGTTTATTAGATTGGAGATCCATGGAGGGTTCCCTATTAATGTAAATACTGAGGAACTTTAAGGACTGGACAACTGGCAGGCCACATACCACCAAAGGCCACGCTCCCTCCAGCAGAGGCATGAATGCAGATTTCGTCCAGTTAATGCACAGGCCAGAAAAAAAAAAAAACGGTCCATCAAACGGATAACAAGGGGTAAAACTGTCTTTGGCCGGGACATGAATAGGACCATGTCATCGGCATACAGGCCAATATGTTCATCCCCACCCCCAATATTCATACCCACATAAACTGGGTCCTGTAGGGTGAGAAGGACCAGGGGCTGCACCACCACCCCAAAAAAAGCGGTTACAGAGGACACCCCTACCGGGTCCCCCTTCCCAGGGAAAATAGAAGGGAGCAGATACTATTAACCAAAACCTGAGCCATGGGAGAATTGTAAAGGATAGAAATCCATTTCTGAAATCCATACCTCCTGTAAGTACCCCCACTCGATGGAGTCAAAGGCCTTGGCCGCGTCCAGCACTGCCAAGGCCCAGTCTACTCTCAGCACAGTACCCACCTGGACAGCGACCTGTACCCACCGGCTGTCATCTGAGGTACATTTGCCGGGCATGAAGCCCGATTGGTCGGGATGGATGATAGTAAGAATTACTTGATTTAACCTATTGGCTAATACACTAGTGAGAATTTTATAGTCAAGGTTCAATAGGGATACGGGTTGATAGGACCCGCATTTCATGGGGTCTTTGTCTGGCTTCAAGATGACCACTATGGTGGCATCATATAGAGAGGGGGGGGGAGCCCATACAAAAATCATTCAATACTGGGAGAAGAATCTCGTAGTATCTAAGATAAACCTCCACCGGGAGTGCGTCAGGCCCCGGCGCTTTTCCCTTAGCCATATCCTTAACAGCCTGCTGCCGCTCCAGAAGGGAGATCGGGCTGTCCAAGAATCACGATGCACCTCAGATAATTTGGGGAATTCAATTTCATCCAGGTAGGCATGTAACTGAATGGGATCATATTGCACTTTAGAACTGTATAAGTCAACATAAAAGGAAGAAAACTGGAGTGCAATATCGGCATTGTCAATAAGAGTGGGTCCATGCGAGGCCACAAGCTTCAGAATCACCGGTGAAGCAGAGTTTTGGCGA
Source organism: Hyla sarda (assembly GCF_029499605.1). Lineage (NCBI taxonomy): Eukaryota > Metazoa > Chordata > Amphibia > Anura > Hylidae > Hyla > Hyla sarda. The sequence continues at coordinate 170,379,062 of NC_079191.1, forward strand.
ACTAAATGAGCTTAAAGGGGTACTCCGGTGAAAACCTTTTTTCTTTTAAATCAACTGGTGGCAGAAAGTTAAACATATTTGTAAATTACTTCTATTAAAATCTTAATCCTTCCAGTACTTATTAGCTGTTGAATGCTACAGAGGAAATTCCTTTCTTTTTGGAACACTGATGACATCACGAACACAGTGCTCTCTGCTGACATCTCTGTCCATTTTAGCAACTATGCATAGCAGATGCATAGCAGATGTATGCTAAGGGCAGCATGGTGGCTCGGTGGTTAGCACTGCTGCCTTGCAGTGCTGGGGACTTGGGTTCAAATTCCACTAAGGACAACAATAAATAAAGCATTATTATTATAACGTCAGCAGAGAGAACTGTGCTCGTGATGGATGTCATCAGAGAGCATTCCAAAAAGAAAAGAATTTCCTCTGTAGTTTTCAGCAGCTAATAAGTACAGGAAGGATTAAGATTTTTTAATAGAAGTGATTTACAAATATGTTTAACTTTCTGCCACCAGTTGATTTAAAAGAAAAAAGGTTTTCACCGGAGTACCCCTTTAAATTTTGCTAGATTGGTTACCATGTTCAAAGTTGTGTTGCTTGGTAAAAAAAAAAAACTACTTTCTATTCATCTTTTCATTTAAATGAATCATATAATGGCGACCTGCCGTGAGCCAGGCCACCTTTTTGGCCTCAGATAGATCTGCCACATACAACGCCTCCAGTTCTGAACAGCTAGCAGCAAGCTCAACTTCCTTTCTAGAACTCTGTTTTTTAATATAGGAAACGGTGGAACGGAGACATCCTCTCAGGTACGCTTTTAGAGTTTCCCACACAAGAGGAGGGGGGTATCATGAACATTAGCCAGTAAAAACCCCTGTAGCTGATCAGAAATACGATCAGAAGATCCAATAAGGTCTAGCCAAAAAGGGTGTATTTTCCATCTGGAGGGGCCAGGGGCTGGGCCTAGAGATAAAGACAGTAATAGAGGGGAGTGGTCTAACACCCCACAAGGGGCATAATTAACGTCAGAAACTAGGGAGAGAGCCATGGCATTGCAGAGACCTAAATCTATGCGGGAAAGGGCATTTCTACCCAGGGTATGACAAGAGTACACATGTACAGTAGGATTACAAATTCTAAAAGCATCCCTCCCTTCTACTTCCTCCAGCAAGAAAGCAAAGGGAGTAACGTGGGGTCGACTGGACTGATCAAGAGGGACACCCCTCGGGCTATGTCTGTCTAACACAGTGTCTAATAGTAAATTAAAATCACCAAGACAAATAGTTTTAGCATTGGTTTAGCCAGCAGCAAATACAATTGGCATATGTATAATGTCTAATGAGGCTGGGGTGGCACATATTAAAATAGTAATACATAGGGGACATTATGATTGTATGCGTGTATAAAGATATATCTACCATGTTGTAATGGCTGCGGTAGGTGGATCCACTGACCTGTGGGGAAGATGGCTTGGGCCGTACCAGGGAGCAGAGTCTAAAGTGCTGCTGGTTTTCCCCAGGGCCCGCTGCAAAACGGGATGGTCTTGTTGCGGCATGCGACACCCAGGTCACTACCCCTGACACGACTTGTCCCCACATGCAGCCGAGGTGTAACGTTGCACAGGAAGGATGAGACAACTCGTAGTCAGAAACAGCAGAAGGTCAGGGCTGGTGGCTCAGATGTGTGGTCAGGAAACATAGCAGGAGGTCTACAGGCCGGTGGCAAGAAGGCAAGGTCAGGTCACAAAGCAGAAGAACAGAAGACAGGCAGGGAAAGACACTGGAACACTTTCTCTAGGGGCTCAGTGCACACAAAGATCCAGCAAGAGGTAGAGGGAGGAGCAAAAAGGTGCAGGTGCAATTACTAATTAATGGCTCACTGGCCCTTTAAATCTCAGAGTTCCGGCAAGCGTGCGCCAGAGAACAGAGGCAGCGGGGAAGTCAGCAGGAGCAGAAGGTAAGTGACAGCTTGAAATTCGCATGCGTGCGCGCCCCGTAATGCTAATCCCGGGCCGGCCGGAGGAAGAAGGAGGAGAGCACTTTCCACTGCAAAGGCGGTTGAGAAGGGAGTGTCAGGCACTAGGATTCTGGCCCTCAGCCCACTCTGGCAGACCTATCACCTGCAGGTTATTCCAGCGTAGCCGGTTTTCAAGGTCATCATTCTTTTGCTTAGCCAGTTCCATCTGTGACCTGAGGCCCGCCAGGGATTCAGGTACGGGGCCTACCGTGTCCTCGACTGTGGAGATCCATGTCTCCGTCTCCGAGACCCGGTCCCTCAGGGTCTGAAGGTCATGATGCAACAGTCCAACGTCTACTTTAAGCGGTTGCATGGGCGGGGTTACGATCCAGCCTTCGGGCACTGACATCAGCGCTGTTTCTATGGCTGTCGGCCTGGCTAACTATTATTCACTGCCTCCCTCTGCCTCTCCCCCTCCTCCCCGCTCAGTAATCACATTAACTGTGCATGTGCTGCTTCCTGGCTACACCCGGAAGCAGCCTCAGAGCGGCTTCATAAGCCAGGAAGCTGCACACGTGCAGTAAACGTGATTACAGAGAGGGGAGGAGGGGGAGAGGCAGAGGGAGGCAGCGAATAATGCCGAAGAAACAGCGCTGACGTCACAGTGCCCAAAGACTGAATCATAACCCCGCCCATGCCACTTACTGCTAATTTGCATATTCAGAAAGAAGGAGATATCAGACGAACGGAGCAATGGATCTAGGCATTGCAATGATCTAGGTAACGGTGCGGCTTTATAAGCATCGTTTTTCTCAGTGTCACCCTCACTACCTGGCAGTACCACTGGTTTGTATGGGTGACTATTCTGACAGTTTTCCTTTAAAGGGGTATTCCAGGATTTTTTTTTATTTTTGTATTTGACTATGCTACAGGGGCTGTAAAGTTAGTGTAGTTCATAATATAGTGTCTGTACCTGTGTGTGATGGTGGTCTCACAATTTTTCTGGGATTTTCACCCCAATATTTATTTTTAATAGCATACAAAATGACTGCTGTCTCAGGTTTTTCCCTTGACATCACTAGTCAGCTTATGACAGAGCGCCTGTCTGCTTCAATGGATTGAGCGATCGCTTGGTGGGAGAGAGATCAATCTGCAACTAATTGTATTTTTCCAACAGCTGTAGGCACACCAATTGAAAAACACAGGCCTTTTGATGGATGCAGTTCATTTATGTTTCAATGGGTGGGGTGGCTGATGTGTGGGAGGGAGGAAAATGGAATGATGTGATTTGTAGGCAAAGAAGAAAATTCAAACAGCAAATAGCATTTCACAAAAAGCTATCCACAGTGTTATGGTAATCTCACAACATAGCCATTTAGCCCCAAGACAAGTGCAGAATAGATCCTTCCTAAGAATGTCCATTACTGTCTGCCTGGAACATACTAAAATCACCTTATGGTTAATAACCCCTTTAATAATCACTTTAATAGGGAGTAGTTGTGGTTGGAGGCTTGAGATGCTAACTCTTGTTATTTTTGTCCAAGAAATGTATTTAAATGCAGATGATGCATTTAGATTAAAACTTTAATCCTTCCCTAATGTTTTACCCGGGGTACTCCGGTGGGGGGAAAAAAAAAGAAATTTGAAATCAACTTGTGCCAGAAAGTTAAACAGATTTGTAAATTACTTGTATTAAAAAATCTTAATCCTTCCAGTACTTACCAAAGGAAGTTCTTTTCTTTTTGCATTTCTTTGTCTGACCACAGTGCTCTCTGCTGACACCTCTGTCCATGCTAGGAACTGTCCAGAGCAGGATAGGTTTGCTATGGGGACTTGCTCCTACTCTGGTTAGTTCCTGACATGAACAAAGGTGTCATCAGAGAGCACTGTGGTCAGACAGAAAAGAAATTCAAAAAGAAAAGAACTTCCTGTGGAGCATACAGTAGCTGATAAGTACTGGAAGGATTAAGATTTTTTAATATAAGTAATTCACAAATCTGTTTTACTTTCTGGCACCAGTTGATTTAAAAAAAAATGTTTTCCACCGGTGTACCCTTTAACTCTACTAAAACATGTTGGCCCATAAGGCTTTTATGAGAGGTGGGGTTCTTAGCCTTGCCTCTAAGGGCAAAAAAGGGAAAGCTCAACTTTGCATATACCTACTATCATCAATTTAGTCCTTGAGTCAGCGGCTTAAAGGGGTAGTCCAGTGGTGAAAAACGTATCCCCTATCCTAAGGATAGGGGATAAGTTTCAGATTGGGGGGTCCAACCGCTGGGGCCCCCCGCGATCTCTCTGTACGGGGCCCCGGCTCACTGGCCAGATGTTGACCACCGCACAAAGCGACGGCCGACACGTCCCCTCAATACATCGCTATGGCAGAGCCGGAGATTGCCGAAGGCAGCGCTAGGGGATACGTTTTTCACCACTGGATATCTCCTTTAAGACTTTTTACTGTGCACAAACGGCTGCACTGCTCAGTGATTTATAAACTCAATTACACAGACTTGATCTTCATAAATATGATTTAGCACCAGGCAGGCTTAAAGCTCATCATTACTCACATGGAAATTAGGCTGGAGCTTTGCGTGCTTCTTGCCTAAATCCTGCATTCCCTAATATTCCTTAAAACCTTAAGGACCCTTGACGTACGCGTACGTCATGACACCCTGGTACTTAAGGACCCATGACGTACGCGTACGTCATGGAGAATTCCGGCCCCTGCAGCGAGCCGGGCGGGGATCGGATCGGGATGCCTGCTGAAATCGTTCAGCAGGCATCCCGTGCAAACGCCCAGGGGAGTCATCAGACCCGCCCACAATTCGGCGATCGCGACAAATCGCAAGTGAATTCACACTTGCGATTTGCGCGATTCCGGGTCATTACGGGTCTATAGTGACCCGGTGACCCGGAATATAAGGGGGATCGCGGTTGTCTAAGACACCCACTATCCCCCTGAAGGCATAGGAGTGAGGTGGCAGGGGTGCCACCCCTCCTATCCCTGCTATTGGTGGTCTAGACGCGACCACCAATAGCAGATAGGGGGGGGGGGTTAACTTTCGAGACCGGTGCCGAAGATCCACTTACTGATCCGGGCGTGCGACGGAGGCTGCGGGCGACGGAGATCGGCGGTCGGCGATGACGTGCGGCTGGATCCGACGGAAGCTGGTGAGTTGCCTAGCAACATCTGGAGGGTACAGTTTGAGACGATTATACAGTGGTCTCTAACTGTAGCCCTCCAGATGTTGCAAAACTACAACTCCCAGCATGCCCAGACAGCTGTCTGGGCATGCTGGAAGTTGTAGCTTTGCAACAGCTGGAGGGCTACAGTTTGAGACCACTATATAGTGGTCCCTAAACTGTAGCCCTCCAGATCTTGCAAAACTACAACTCCTAGCATGCCCAAACAACTGTTTGCTGTCTGGGCATGCTGGAATTTGTAGTTTTGCAACAGCTGGAGGACCACAGTTTGGAGTTCACTTTGCAGTGTTCTCTAAAACTGAAGCCCTCCAGATGTTGCAAAACTGCTAATCCCAGCATGCACAGACAGCAAACAGCTGTCTCGGCATGCTGGGAGTTGTAGCTGCGTACCTCCAGCTATTGCATAACTACATCTCCCAGCATGCCCTTCGGCGATCAGTGCATGCTGGGATTGCAGTTTTGCAACAGCTGGAGGCAGAATGGTTGGAAAATACTGAGTTAGGTAAAAGAACCTAACTGAAGGTTTTACAAACAGTGTGTCTCCAGCTGTTGCAAAAGTACAACTCCCAGCATGCATGGTCTGTCATTACATGCTGGGAGTTGTAGTTTTGAAACAGCTGGAGGTTTGCCCCCCCCCATGTGAACGTACAGGGTACATTCAAACGGGCAGGTATACAGTAAGTTTCCTGCTTCAAGTTTGGGCTGCGGCAAATTTTTCGCTGCAGCGCAAACTCCTAGCGGGAAACTCACCGTAACATGCCAGTGCGAATGTACCCTAAAAACACTACACTACACTAACACATAATAAAGGGTAAAACACTACATATACACCCCCTTACACTGTCCCCCCCCCCCCCCCCCAATAAAAATGAAAAACGTATTGTATGGCAGTGTTTCCAAAACGGAGCCTCCAGCTGTTGCAAAACAACAACTCCCAGCATTTCCGGACAGCCACTGACTGTCCAGGCATGCTGGGAATTTAGCAACAGCTGGAGGCACCCTATTTGGGAATCACTGGCGTAGAATACCCCTATGTCCACCCCTATGCGATCCCTAATTTAGTCCTCAAATGCGCATGGAGCTCTCTCACTTCGGAGCCCTGTCGTATTTCAAGGAAACAGTTTATGGCCACATATGGGGTATCTCCGTACTCGGGAGAAATTGCACTACAAATTTTGGGGGGCTTTTTCTCCTTTTACCCCTTTTGAAAAGGAAAAGTTGGGGCTACACCAGCTTGTTAGTGTAAAAAAATAAAAAAATTTACACTAACATGCTGGTGTTGCCTCATACTTTTTATTTTCACAAGCGTTAAAAGGAAAAAAAGACCCCCAATTTGTAACGCAATTTCTCCTGAGTACGGAAATACCCCAGATGTGCGTGTAATGTAAAAAAAAGCTCTGCGGGCGCACAACAAGGCTCAGGAGTGAGAGCGCACCATGTACATTTGAGGCCTAAATTGGTGATTTGCACAGGGGTGGCTGATTTTACAGCAGTTCTGACATAAACGCAAAAAAATAAATACAGATATGTGACCCCATTTTGGAAACTACACCCCTCACGTAATGTAATAAGGGGTACAGTGAGCATTTACGCCCCACAGGTGTCTGGCAGATTTTTGGAACAGTGGTCCGTGAAAATTTAAAATGTAATTTTTCATTTGCACAGCCCACTGTTCCAAAGATCTGTCAAACGCCAGTGGGGTGTAAATACTCATTGCACCCCTTCTTAAATTCTGTGAGAGGTGTAGTTTCCAAAATATGGTCACGTGTGGGGGGGTCCACTGTTCCGGCACCACGGGGGGGGGGGGGGGGGGCTTTGTAAACGCACATGGCCCCTGACTTCCATTCCAAAAATTTTTTTCCCAAAAGCTCAATGGCGCTCCTTCTCTTCTGAGCATTGTAGTGCACCAGCAGAGCACTTGACGTCCACACATGGGGTATTTCCATACTCAGAAGAGATGGGATTTCAAATTTTGGGGGGCATTTTGTCCTATTACCGCATGTAAAAATTTTACATTTGAGGGAAAACCAGCATTTTAGTGAAAAAATAATCATTTTGACGTCCAACTTTAACGAAAAGTCGTCAAACACCTGTGGGGTGTTAAGGCTCACTGGACCCCTTGTTACGTGCCTTGAGGGGTGTAGTTTCCAAAATAGTATGCCATGTGGGTTTTTTGCTGTTCTGGCACCATAGGGGCTTCTGAAATGTGACATGTCCCCCAAAAACCATTTCAGAAAAACTCACTCTCCAAAATCCCACTGTCGCTCCTTCCCTTCTGAGCCCTCTACTGCGCCTGCCAAACACTTGACATACACATATGAGGTATTTTCTTACTCGTGAGAAATTGGGTTAAACATTTTAGGAAGATTTCTCTCCTTTTACCCCTTGTAAAAATGCAATAACTGGGTCTAAAAGAACATGCCAGTGTAAAAAATGAAGATTTTGAATTTTCTCCTTCAATTTGCTGCTATTCCTGTGAAACACCTAAAGGGTTAACAAACCTTTTGAATGTCATTTTGAATACTTTGAGGGGTGCAGTTTTTATAATGGGGTCATTTGTGGGGTATTTCTAATATGAAGGCCCTTCAAATCCACTTCAAAACAGAACTGCTCCCTGAAAAATTTCGATTTTGAAAATTTTGGGAAAAATTGGAAAATTGCTGCTATACAGTGGTCCCTCAACATATGATATTAATTGGTTCCAGGAGAACCATCATATGTTGAAACCATCATATGTCGAGTACATATGTCTATGTAAAAATGGTAATTGGTTCTGGGGCCTCGGAACCATTGTATGTTGAATACATATCTCTATGGGAAACTGCTAATTGGTTCTGGGATGACCATTGTATGTGGAGTGTATGGGGAGTGCCTCCAGCTGTTGCACAACTACCACTCCCAGCATGCATGTACAGCCATTGACTGTTTGGGCATGCTGGGAGTTATAGTTTTGCAACAGCTGGAGGCACACTGATAGGGAAACATTGATGTATGGGGTGTATAGTGTGTATATGTATTGTATGTGATGTGTGACATCGCATACAGTACTGTACAGTTCTTTAAATACCTTCAGGGGGGACAGAATGTCCTCCATTACGATCCTGCCGACTACAGCTCTATAGGAAAGGAAGGGGAGGGCAGCCAACAGCTCATTGGATGCCTGCAGCAAGATGCTGCAGGCTATTGGCTATGGCTGCACTGGGGGGGGGGGGGCTTACACGGAGCTCACAGTGGAAGCCTGCGTGAGTTAGCAGGACAGCATGTGAGTAACAGGAGGCAGAACGGGGCACATTAAACAACTATCTGTCAGTTGCTGAAGTTGTCAGTGCTGTCAGATAGCTGTTTGTATGATGGCCCCGACACACAGCAGCATCATATGTCGATGCTGCCTTCAACATACGATGGGCTCTGAGAGGCCATCATATGTTGAAATGATCATATGTCGGGGCCTTCATAAGTCGGGGGGGTCACTGTACTTTGAAGCCCTCTGATGTCTTCCAAAAGTAAAAACATGTTAACTTTATGATGGAAACATAAAGTAGACATATTGTATATGGGAATCAATATATAATGTATTTGGGATATTCATTTTCCTTATAAGCAGAGAGCTTCAAAGTAAAAAAAAAAATGCAAAATTTTCAATTTTTTAATCAAATTTCAATCAAAGTATCGACAAAATGTTACCACTAACATAAAGTAGAATATGTCACGAAAAAACAATCTTGGAATCAGAATGAAAGGTAAAAGCATCCCAGAGTTATTAATGTTTAAAGTGACAGTGGTCAGATGTGCAAAAAATGGCCGTGTCCTACAGTGAAAATTGGCTGGGTCCTTAAGGGGTTAATAGATGCACAATAAACAATATTGCTACTTACTAGTCAAATCTATATAATTTGAAAAATGACTCCTGCACTCCTCAGCCATCTGGCTTTGTTAGAAAAATGTTTCTTGATTCAGTGCATCTTCCTGGTGTTTCTGACTTCCAACTGCGCTCTTTTTTTATTATCATTCTCAGAGCAAGAAGTGCTCAAGATAATCTTCTACCTGAGAGCACATGATTAATATCTACTATAAAAATACAAGACTCTTCTTGTCCCACACCTAACATGGACTTTTAATGAGATTCGATCCAGTGGATCGATTCCTCCTAAAAAGCTTAAGGCCCGGTTTATTGTCCTTCTGAAACTAGGGAAAACCCCTGACACTCCAGGGAACTTCCTTGATGCGCTTCGGAGGTTCATAGACCTGTTGGAGTGGTTAGAGTGCTGTCAAGTGCCTTCTCTGTTCCTTCGACTGCTCATACTGGTGCTATATTGAAGAAGTGCTACTCAAATTTGGTATTATGAGTGATGCTTTACAGGCTATTCTAGTCCTCTAAATAGCTAATGCTGTGAATAGTTATTCTTGTACGTCTGCAGCAGTCCTGGCATCACGGAATCAGACAGGGATATCTACTCTCCCCTTCTATTTTTTTTTTCCTTTGAGGTAGCCTTTAGATCACTATATTAGGGCAGAACTAGAAATAACTGGTATTCCCTTTGGAGATGTGGAACATAAAATAAGACTATTTGCAGACTCCCTTATTTGGGTATTAAAGGGGTACTCCGGTGGAAAAAAAAAAAATTTCTAATCAACTGGTGCCAGAAATTTAAACAGATTTGTAAATAACTTCTATATAAAAATCTTAATCATTCCATTACTTATCAGATGCTGTATGTTGCAGGGGAGGTTGTATAGTTATTTTCTTTCTAACCACAGTGCTCTCTGCTGACGCCTCTGTCCATGTCAAGAGCTGTTCGGAGCAGAAGAGGTTTGCTATGGGGATTTGTTCCTGCTCTGGACAGTTCCTGACATGGACAGAGGTGTCAGCAGAGAGCACTGTGTTCAGGACCACCTGTGGTGCGATCACGGAGGTCTGATAAGTCAAGATGGCTGCCGGAGTTTCACAGCCTCTCTGATAATCCTCTGCTATAAGTAGATCAACAATATTACTGATTAGTGCTATGCAACAGTAGTGAACAGTGATATCATTCATTAGATTGCTATAAATAGTCACCTGTGTAGACCTAAAAAATTTAAAAAAGTTAAACAAAATGTTTAATTAATGAGAATAAGTCCCTCCTCCAATAAATAAAATGAAATTCCCCCTATTCACATGAAAAAACATATTTGATATTGCCATGTGCGAAAATGTCTAAACTATTAAAATATAATATTAATGATCCCATATGGTAGCAGCGTAAACATAAAAAACACCACACGAAGTTCAACATTGCTGTTTTTTGGTCACATCACGTGCGAAAATGTCTAAACTATTAAAAGTGAGGCCACCTTATCGCGGTGGGACGGTCCAAGCTATTTGACTGCCGGCAGAGACAAATTTGCGAGCTAAGTGCCTCACTATCTCATAGTTTCACATTTGCATCTATTATACCATAGCTGTATAGGTCTCCATGTTTTATCTGCATGTTCATGTTTCCCCTATATCCTTGTGCTGGCAGTGTGCTGCAGCATTCTTCTGTTCCTGTATATTTAGCCTAGTAGCGTGCACCTGCAGGCCAGGTCCATATAATAGTTTGGTATCAACTAAAGTGCTGGCTGACTTATTCTTTGTCTGTATTGCACATACGGGGGAGTGGCTACCTCCATGTTGGCCTTGCACCCCACCCACCTCTATCAGGTGTGTATATAAGGTGTCTTGGATGTTCCAGATCCTGCCATGCTTACTGAACTGTTCACACAGAGGCATATTCACAGTGTAGGGTCCATCCCAATGAGGCTACCTTATCGCGGTGGGACGGTCCAAGCTATTTGACCGTCGGCAGAGACAAATTTGCGAGCTAAGTGCCTCACTATCTCATAGTTTCACATTTGCATCTATTACACCATAGCTGTATAGCTCTCCATGTTTTATCTGCATGTTCATGTTTCACCTATATCCTTGTGCTGGCAGTGTGCTGCTGCATTCTTCTGTTGCTGTAATGCTGTGAATAGTTATTCTTGTACGTCTGCAGCAGTCCTGGCATCTGGGTTCACGTTGCATACCTTTAAAATCTCCAAACGGAATCAGACAGGGATATCTACTCTCCCCTTCAATTTTTTTTTTCCTTTGAGGTAGCCTTTAGATCACTATATTAGAGCAGAACTAGAAATAACTGGTATTCCCTTTGGAGATGTGGAACATAAAATAAGACTATTTGCAGACTCCCTTATTTGGGTATTAAAGGGGTACTCCGGTGGGAAAAAAATCAATCAACTGGTGCCAGAAATTTAAACAGATTTGTAAATAACTTCTATATAAAAATCTTAATCATTCCATTACTTATCAGATGCTGTATGTTGCAGGGGAAGTTGTATAGTTATTTTCTTTCTAACCACAGTGCTCTCTGCTGACGCCTCTGTCCATGTCAAGAGCTGTCTGGAGCAGAAGAGGTTTGCTATGGGGATTTGTTCCTGCTCTGGACAGTTCCTGACATGGACAGAGGTGTCAACAGAGAGCACTGTGTTCAGGACCACCTGTGGTGCGATCACGGAGGTCTGATAAGTCATGATGTCTGCCGGTGCTTCACAGCCTCTCTGATGATGCTCTGCTATAAGTAGATCAACAATATTAATGATTAGTGCTATGCAACAGTAGTGAACAGTGATATCAATCATTAGATTGCTATAAATAGTCACCTGTGTAGACCTAAACATTTTTAAAAAGTAAAACAAAATGTTTAATTAATGAGAATAAGTCCCTCCTCCAATAAATAAAATGAAATTCCCCCTATTCACATAAAAAAACATATTTGATATTGCCATGTGCGAAAATGTCTAAACTATTAAAATATAATATTAATGATCCCATATGGTAGCAGCGTAAACATAAAAAACACCACACGAAGTTCAACATTGCTGTTTTTTGGTCACATCACACTCCAGATAAAAAGGAATAAAAAGTTATTAAAAAGTCATACAGTAGAATTTCCCAATAGCGGACACTCACGGGGAATAAAAAAGTTTCCACTATTAAGATATGTCCCCTATTGGGAAAAAAGGCTCAAAAATATTTCTTAATGACGGAATACTGTACTGTACTCACCCTAGAGTGTAATTACCTATAAAACACAATAAAAAGGAATATTACAGTAGAATCTCCCAGTGTTGTTTAATCACCCCTTATCCCTCCCCGTATCATTTTATCCCCCATACCCTGTTCCACCTTATTCTCCCTGTGCCTCATGCCAAATTATCTTCCCCTTATCCCCTGTGCCACATAATTTACCCTAGATGCCCCTGTGCCATTTAATTCCCCCTTTATTACCCTGTGTGTAAATTAATCACCCCCCTCTTTATGAAGTGACACAGGGGGATAAAGGGGAAATTAAATGGCAGAGGGGGTGGTAAAGAGGGGGTGATGAATTTGCACAGAGGGTAAAAAAGGGGAATTAAATAGCACAGGGTGGAATCAAGAGGAAATCATGTGGCACGGGGGGTTATAAAGGGGGGATGATTTGGCACAGGGGAAATAAAGTGGCACGGGGGGGATCAGGGAAGCAGGGTGGTGAATGATGTGGCCACCGGACGTACAGAAGCAGGTGACCACTGCTTATACAGCAGTCTTCTGCTTCTGTGCTGGGGCTGCTGCAGGGGGGTGCAGCGAGGCCTGGACCTCCTGTTAGCCTTTGTCCCTTACTTTGGTATTGGCTGAACCCCCTGACAGCGGCTCTGTGTACAAGGTTGGGCCGGCACATAAGCCTGGTTGTCCCCTTTTGGGAGTGTTTTGTCCCCTATTGGGAGTGTCTAGTCCCCTAATGGAAGTGTTTTGTCCCCTTTTGGGTGTGTCCGCGACCGTTATTGGGAGTGTCCCCTTTTTGGAGGGTGCAAATACATTAAGTTCTATGGGACTCTGCAGGGGAATTAAAAACTGTCCGCTATTGGGAGGGGTCCCCTATTGGGAGGTGTCGATTAAAAATAAAGATCACAGCACAAAAAAAGAGGCCACCATATAGCCCCATAAATGGAAAAATAAGAAAGTTATACGGGTTCAGAAGAGAACTATAGTTTTAATTTTAATTTTTTGGCTTATTTTAGAAGCAGTAAAATAATAGAAAAGCATAAATATGTAATTTTAATCATATTGACCCACAGAATAAAGAGAAGCTACACATTTTACCGTAACATGCACTGTGTAAAAACAAAACCTCCCCAGACAAATAATATTTTTTTTTGGTTGCGCCGTATATTTAATAGTAAAATTAAAAATGTATTTACAAAGCACACTTGTTTACGCCAAATACAAGCCCTCTCATTGCTTTGTGGATGAAAAAATAGTTATGGCTCTTAACCTCTTCAGGACACAGGGCGTATGGATACGCCCTGCATTCCGAGTCCTTAAGGACCGAGGGCGTATCCATACGCACGTGGGAAATCCGGTCCCCACCGCTAGCCGGTTGGGGACCGGAGCCGGATGCCTGCTGAAATCATTCAGCAGGCACCCTGGCACATCGCCCAGGGGGGTCCTGAGACCCCCCCATGTTGGCGATCGTAGAAAATCGCATGTCAATTCAGACATGCGATTTTCTCCAATTCCGGGCTGATCGAGTCTCTGGTGACCCAATCACCTGATCGGAGCTGTCAGCAACAGCCCCAATCAGCCTAAAGGATAGGAGTGAGGTCGCAAAGCTGCGATCTCCTCCTATCCCCTGCCATTACTCAGAACGGAGTTCTGACCAATGGCAGCGCAGGACAGGGGGTTGCCATGGCAACCCCTCGTTCTGCCCGCCCCTGGATGTCGAGGGGCTCTGGGAAGAAGATGGAGGCCGTACCTGCTGGAGAAGATGCCTGGGGACCTGGGATCTTCGCTGGAGCCTGCTGGATCTTTGCTCAGGTAGGGAATCGACAGTGGGGGGGGTGAATTAAAAGTGAAAGTAAATCGATCTTTACTGTGGCAACCACTAGGGGGGCCAAACTGCAACTCCCAGCCTTTGACTGTCTGGGCATGCTGGGAGTTGTAGTTTTGCAACATCTGGAGGGTCACAGTTTGGAGACCACTGTTACAGTGGTGCCCAAACAGTTGCCTTCCAGATGTTGCCAAACTACAACTCTCAGCATGCCTCGACTGCCCCGGCATGCTGGGAGTTGTAGTTCTGTATCATCTGTCCCTTCAGATTTAGCAATTTTCATGACATTTTTGAAAATTGCTGCTCTACTTTGAAGCCCGCTAATTTTTTCAAAAAGCATAAGTATGTCCATTTTATGCTGCCAACATAAAGTGGACATATTGTGTTTGTGAAGAAAAATTAAATGTATTTGGAATATCCATTTTCCTTACAATTAGAGAGCTTCAAAGTTAGAAAAATGCAACATTTTCTAAATTTTCATGAAATTTTGGGATTTTTCACCAAAAAAGGATGCAATTAACACCGAAAATTTACCACCAAATAAAGTAGAATATGTCACGAAAAAACAATCTCAGAATCAGAATATTCGGTAAAAGCGTTTTCGCGTTATTAATTCGTAAAGTGACGGTGGTCAGAATTGCGAAAAAGGGCTCAGTCCTTAAGGTGAAAAAGGGCTGCGTCCTTGAGGGGTTAAAGATCAAGGAGGAAAAAACTAAATAGAAAAAAATGAAAATGTATTGTGTCCTCAAGATCAATATGGGCTACAACAATAAACATGCTTCTCAAATATATTATTATTATTATCATTATTGTCCTCTAGTTGCATAAATGTAGCAAATGTATTATAAAAGTTACAGTAAATTTCACCTATATTATCCTCTACTACTAACAGTAGTAATGCTGGCTGGACACTAGACTGCAGAACTCAATTTCACCTATAGCAATTGCCTTTCTGGGTCTTAACAATATTTTCTAGTAAATAAATTGCCCCTAGAATTTATAGTAGAGGAGAATAGGATGACCCTGCAGCAGTTGCAAGAAAAGTCATATAAACATATTTAATAACAGAATAAAAGAGAACAAAAGGACAGTTCACCATTGAATGACTGGCGCTGTAAATCATAATATAACAGATGATTTAAATGGATCATAAATAACAGGCAATATGCAAGACAACAGAAGTAAACACTATCTTCTCTATCCCTCATACTCTCCCTGACCTAATCTGATTAGAAAACTAAACTAACTGTCTGTGTACTCTCCTACCTTAATCCTGGAGAACTGCATATTGCTAGTGAAGTCAAGATCTTGATACAAGTGTGGTGTCGGGGTGTGAGGTGCAGGGTAGATGCAGGGTAGATGTTATGGCCCTAAGGGGCAGATGGTATTAACCCCTTCTTGTCATGATGCCAGGGTGTGTTTAGCCTTAAAGGGGTACTCCGCCCCTAGACAGATAAGATGTCAGATCGCCGCGGTCCCACTGCTGGGGATCCCCGGGATCGCCGCTGCGGCACTGCGCTATCATTACTGCAAAGAGCGAGTTTGCTATGCACGTAATGATGGGCAATACAGGGGCCGGAGCATCGTTACGTCACGGCTCTGCCCCTCGTGACGTCACGGCCCGCCCCCTCAATTCAAGTCTATGGGAGGGGGCGTGGCGGTCACGAGGGGCGGAGCCATGATGTCGTGCTGCTCCGTCCCCTGTATCGCCCGTCATTACGCACAGAGCGAACTCGCTCTGTGCAGCAATGATGGCGCAGTGCCGCAGCGGCGATCACGGGGCTCCCCTAGATAAGATGTCTAGGGGCGGAGTACCCCTTTAACCACCAGAAGGTAATATCACTGATCCTGGGTTAATCAGGGGCAATAAAGACACCAATGCCCGGTTAAGGATGACGGCAGCTTTACTGAGGCAAGACAGGAGTTATAGTCTTTGCAGTACAGCCAAAGGGGCCATATGCAGTCCTGGAGCATTGCACTTAACGTCCATTTCCAGGCTGAACCTTAGTATGATCAATGAAAATAAATTGTTCTTTTATAATGTCCATACACGCTCTGAAGACTTATAAACTTTTATGACTATTTTAGGAACATATAACAGTAAATATGGAGAGGCTCTTGTCTAGCTATTCACCAATGAAGGCCCAAGCTGCCCAACTTCCACCTATACCCATGGTGCCTGAAAAATAGGGAATTATAAAACAAAAAATATGGGGCTCAGGGTCACGGATATTTAACCAATAAACAGTTTATTAAAAGTAAATTATACACAACTACTGAATATAATATGACCTGCGACTCACAGGGCTCTTGTGAGGTGTCAATAAAATACTATTCAGATCATTGGAAATGTAAAAAAAAATTATAAAAGATATTAGACTGATATAACATGTGACCATACACCTAATAGAACTAGTCCAAGTATTCCAAATAGCAAGTTCTGTTACTGTCTCTTAGTGCAAAAAATACTTGGCTGGTATGCTTAACAAGCAGACTTGAAGATGGTACTCCATTAGTATCCTCAGAGGTTACATGCAATGCATGCAGTATGTTCAATTGCAATGTTGCTCACTAATCCTAGGATGTTGGATATAAGTGAGGAAAATGTACCTTCCTGTAACGCTGGTCTTAATCCTCTGTGCCGCCTCTCCTTGCAGGAGCGAGCGCTGCTGGAGACTCAGCCATCTCACAGGATCGCAGTGCTGGGTACAGTGGGCTCCGGCTCGGTGGACTGCAACGCTTCAGTAGTAAAGGGAGGTGATATGTTCGGTGCCGTCCTCGTGTATGTTATGTGCGCCTATCATTGCTTTGATTGAAAGGCAAATATCCCTTAGGTAACAAAGTCAATAAGTGCCAAATAGGGCACAATGGGGTACTGGTGCTGGTCACAGATATCAGTATATCATAGGCTGGACGCGTTTCAGCATCCTCATAGGTCCTTTCCTGAGCAGCTTGATAAAAAGGTATGTAGGGGGTCAGTTACTTGTCAGTATATATAGTGTTAGTCCCTCCCCTAAATCACTGACATCACAACTGATAGCTAATAGAAAAAAGGTGATACTCTGTTTGCAGGGAATATGTAAAGTTGTGTACAAGGTTAAATACTATAAAAATTGTGAATGATAACAGAAATATTATAACTCAGGCTGGTCTAAACTTTAAACCATTTGCAGGAGAATAGGGAGAGGTCCCAATAAAGGGCTCGTCGGAGTGATGGGATAACAGCCAAACGCCAAGGGGCCCTTTGGACGGCCCATTGGCGTTTGGCTTTTATCTCAGCACTCTGTACTCAGTGACTCTATGTGTGTTACAGTTACTTGACACTTAATCTTTGTATCTTGCTTCACTGTACACGGTGCTGGCGGTGAGGTGGAAATGTCACCAAGAAAACACTGTATACCATGACTTTCATGTACAACAGATTATATACATTTTATTACATTATACTCAAACAATTATAGTACAGGAACACAAATATTCACTCGTGCAGAATAGTGAGCAAAAATAAATTACTATGGCAATATAAACACAGTTTGTCAGGCTCTGAACTTAACCCCTTAAGGACACATGACGTACTGGAACGTCATGTGTCCACTCCCGATCTATAATGCGGGGCCGGCCTCTAACAACGGCCGGGACCCGTGGCTAATAGCGCGCGGCACTGATCGCTGTGCCGCACGCTATTAACCCTTTAGACGCGGCGTTCAAAGTTGAATGCCGCGTCTAAAGTGAAACTGAAACCATGCCGGTTAGCTCAGTGGGCTGTACGGGATAGCCGCGGCGAAATCGCGGCATCCCGAACAGCTTACAGGACAGCGGGAGGGCCCCTACCTGCCTCCTCACTGTCCGATCGCCGAATGACTGCTCAGTGCCTGAGATCCAGGCATGAGCAGTCAAGCGGCAGAATCATCGATCACTGGTTTCTTATGAGAAATCAGTGATCAATGATAAAGATCTGTGTGTGCAGTGTTATAGGTCCCTATGGGAGCTATAACACTGCAAAAAAAAGTGAAAAAAAAGTGAATAAATATCATTTAACCCCTCCCCTATTAAAAGTTTGAATCACCCCCCTTTTCCCATAAAAAAAAAAAACACAGTGTAAATAAAAATAAACATATATGGTATCGCCGCGTGCGGAAATGTCCGCATTATAAAAATATATTGTTAATTAAACTGCACGGTCAATGGCGTGCGCGCAAAAAAAATTCCAAAGTCCAAAATAGTGCATTTTTGGTCACTTTTTATATCATGAAAAAATGATTAAAAAGCGATCAATAAGTTCTATCAATGCAAAAATGGTACAGTTAAAAACTTCAGATCATGGCGCAAAAAATGAGTCCTCATACCGCCCCATACACAGAAAAATAAAAAAGTTATAGGGGTCAGAAATGACAATTTTAAACGTATTAATTTTCCTGCATGAAGTTATGATTTTTTTCCAGAAGTACGACAAAATCAAACCTATATAAGTAACGTATAATTTTAACCGTATGGACCTACAGAATAAATATCAGGTGTCATTTTTACGAAAAATGTACTACGTAGAAACGGAAGCCCCAAAAAGTTACAAAACAGCAGGGTTTTTTTTCAATTTTGTCGCACAATGATTTTTTTTCCCGTTTCACCGTAGATTTTTGGGTAAAATGACTGATGTCATTACAAAGTAGAATTGGTGGCGCAAAAAATAAGCCATAATATGGATTTTTAGGTGCAAAATTGAAAGAGTTATCATTTTTTAAAGGCAAGGAGCAAAAAACGAAAATGCAAAAACGGAAAAACACCAGGTCCTTAAGGGGTTAAACATTGCTTGTAACCTGTAATAATAAAAATGTTTTCACACACAAACATTAGTTAGTCTTGTCGACCACAATGGTAAAGTTAGTTAAGAAGATGCTCCTATTAATATGACATCTTTCCATCCCAGCCTCACCGGTTGGTTTGCTTTCTAGGTTGGGAGATTAAACCTTGGACCTCGAGACTGGGCCCTCTCCATGGGGTTGACATGTGTGTTCCACGAGACATGGGACAAATGGGAAGCTGTGATGGTCGGACTCACAGTGACCACCATTTGTACCGCAGCAGCTTGAGCCACTAGGGGATAAACAGTTGGTGCCTGTTGGGCTGGCCAAACCTCCGCAACAACTGGAGTAGGCCGAGGCACTTGCGTTTGTGCCCACTGGTAAGGCTAAACCTCCTCACCCCTAGGAGTAGGCCTGGGCACACCTTCAGATGACTTGGGCAGGTATTTTGGAGCCATTGCAGGCATCTCGGGCAGGTAGACTTCCTCCTCTCGGGTGTTCTCTTTAGCTTTTGTTGACAGCAACCCAAAGAGATCTGCGTCCCATAAGGGTGCCAAACTTTATCACCTTGTCAAACTTGATTACAGTTGCGCAATGGCGCTCCTGGGGTGGCTCACCCTCTCGAGGGTGCTCTAACTTTTGGATATACCGGGCCTCCAACTTCTTGGTATCATGCTGCTGCTCCTGTTGCACCTTTTACGGCAGCTGCCTCGGCCCATATCTCTCCATTCTCTGGGCCTTCAGTTCCTCCACAATTGCAGCCACCTCAGCATCTCTCTTGGCTCTTTTGGACTGGGCCAGAGGAACTGGGGGATGGGACTTCCCTGGCAAGGGAAGAAGATGCTCCCTCATGTACTGGATCAAGTTAGGCTCATCACCAAATAACCATCTAGGTAGGGATGGGGACTGCAGACGTGCAGTAGACTCTACAGACTTCTGTGCCTGGAGGGTTTGTTCTGGACTAGGGGTGAAAGGAGGGGTAGAAAAAGTGGCCTCAGCCAGAGTACTCACTTCCGATTCCTCCGTCATTATTTCGGCCTAGGACCCCCAGGTCCGGTGGTGAGGGGACAGCCTCACCAGCAATAATGCATTTTATGACTTGGAAGTTCCCCCTTCCGTGGTTGCTGGCTAGTCATCGTCCTCCGGTAGCGGGATCAGGGACAACCCCCGAGGGACAACCGCTGCAATCGGTCAGCGGGGCCTTGGAAAGTTGCGCTGCAGCAGTGTTTACTTGCCGTTCCTCCAGCGCCATCTCTGTACTCTCTACGAGAGTCCCTTGCCCAGTAATCTCCCAACAGTAAGCCAGGGTTGCATAAAGCATCCCTAGCTTACTATACATTAAGGGAAGCAGAAAACGTCTGCCAGATTTTAACAGGAGCCCCTGCTCTACTGCCCATATTGCTCTACACAGGCATTGTAAAGTGCCGCAGAAACTACTGTGAACAGTGATGTCTATACATCACTGGTCACATACCGTTCAAAACTCTCTCCAAACTGCATATATTGCAGCCCTCCATGCTTTTCAGTCCGACAAAAAATGTACATGTTGCTTTCTGTCTATGTCCATTTTAGTTCCTATGCAATACATGGGGGCATGGATAGTGGCGGATGAATTTAAAGTGTATCCATCCTATTTGACAGATCTGTCTCCTTTTTTAGAAATTTGTCTGTTTCTAAAGACACAATAAGAGAATGAGGGTGAGTTCACAGAATATCCACCCAGAGAAACTTGAGGCAAATTTTTGAGTGCTCCGCCACCACCAGCACCAATATCGTTGCTAGGACTGCACAGACCCACACTGTCCTCATTGAGAGCAATGCAGTCCGTGCAGAATTAAGCCAAACGAATTAACAAGGAGCAGAATTTCTGAACAGAATTCTGCTCTGAAGTTATGTAGCTAATATGTCTGCTATTACATGTTTTTTTTATTTTTTTATTATGGATTCTGCAAATAGAAAAGCTGATGGTGTTGGTGTTGAAAAGAACTTTATTAGTTAAAGGGGTACTCTAGTGGAAAACTTTTTTTTTTTTAAAACAACTGATGCCAGAAAGTTAAACAGATTTGTAAATTACTTCTATTAAAAAATCCTACTCCTTCCAGTACTTGTTAGCTGCTGAATACTACAGAGGAAATAATTTTCTTTTTGTAACACAGTGCTCGCTACTGACACCATGACCACAGTGCTCTCTGCTAGTGTTGAGCAGCATAGGCCATATTCAAATTCGCGATATTTCGCGCATATATGGACGAATATTCGTCATATATTCTCTAAATATGCATATTCGTAATATTCGCGTTATATTTTTGCATATGCGAAACTTCGCATATACGAAAATTTGCATATGCTAAAATTAACATAAACATAAATTTGCATGTGCGAATATTTGCACATGCGAAAATTTGCATAGGCGAAACTTCACATATGCGAAAATTAGCATATGCAAATTTTCCCATATGCGAAAATTTGTACGCCAGTCTCACACAGTAGTATTAGAGCCTTCTTTAGACCACACAAGCTGGAAGCAGAGAGGGATGATCACTGTGATGTGTACTGTGATTTAAAAAAAAAACGATATTTGTAATTACGAATATATAGTGCTATATTCGCGAATATTCACGAATTTGTGAATATGCGATATTCGCGAATAAAATTTGCATTGCAAATATTCGCGAGCAACACTACTCTCTGCTGACATATCTTTCCATTTTAGGAACTGCCCAGAGCAGCATATGTTTTCTATGAGGATTTTCTCCTACTCTGGACAGTTCTTAAAATGGACAGAGGTGTCAGCAGAGAGCTCTGTGTTCCAAAAATAAAATAATTTCCTCTGTAGTATTCAGCAGCTAATAAGTACTGGAAGGGTTAAGATTTTCTAATAGAAGTAATTTACAAATTTGCTTAACTTTCTGGCACCAGTTGATTGCAAAAAAAAAAGTTTTCCACTGGAGTAACCCTTTAACGACGCAGGACGTATATTTACATCCTGCGCCGGATCCCGCGATATGAAGCGGGATCGCGCCGCGATCCCGCATCATATCGCGTCGGTCCCGGCGCTAATCAACGGCCGGGACCCGCGGCTAATACCACACATCGCCGATCGCAGCGATGTGCGGTATTAACCCTTTAGAAGCGGCGGTCAAAGCTGACCGCCGCTTCTAAAGTGAAACTGAAAGTATCCCGGCTGCTCAGTCGGGCTGTTCGGGACCGCCGCGGTGAAATCGCGGCGTCCCGAACAGCTGATCGGACACCGTGAGGGCTCTTACCTGCCTCCTCGGTGTCCGATCGACGAATGACTGCTCAGTGCCTGAGATCCAGGCAGGAGCAGTCAAGCGCCGATAATGCTGATCACAGGCGTGTTAATACACGCCTGTGATCAGGATGAGAGATCAGTGTGTGCAGTGTTATAGGTCCCTATGGGACCTATAACACTGCAAAAAAAAGTAAAAAAAAAGTGTTAATAAAGGTCATTTAACCCCTTCCCTAATAAAAATTTGAATCACCCCCCTTTTCCCATAAAAAAATAAAACAGTGTAAATAAATAAACATATGTGGTATCGCCGCGTGCGTAAATGTCCGAACTATAAAAATATATCCTTAATTAAGCCGTACGGTCAATGGCGTACGCGCAAAAAAATTCCAAAGTCCAAAAAAGCGTATTTTGGTCACTTTTTATAACATTAAAAAATGAATAAAAAGTGATCAAAAAGTCTGATCAAAACAATATCATATCATACCGATAAAAACTTCAGATCACGGCGCAAAAAATGAGTCCTCATACCGCCCCGTACGTGGAAAAATAAAAAAAGTTATAGGGGTCAGAAGATGACATTTTTAAACGTATAAATTTTCCTGCATGTAGTTATGATTTTTTCCAGAAGTGCGACAAAATCAAACCTATATAAGTAGGGTATCATTTTAACCGTATGGACCTACAAAATAATGATAAGGTGTAATTTTTACCGAAATATGCACTGCGTAGAAACGGAAGCCCCCAAAAGTTACAAAATGGCCTTTTTTTTTTCAATTTTGTCGCACAATGATTTTTTTTTCCGTTTCGCCGTGCATTTTTGGGTAAAATGACCAATGTCACTGCAAAGTAGAATTGGCGACGCAAAAAATAAGCCATAATATGGATTTTTAGGTGGAAAATTGAAAGGGTTATGATTTTTAAAAGTTAAGGAGGAAAAAACGAAAGTGCAAAAACGGAAAAACCCTGAGTCCTTAAGGGGTTAATGGGATCCATTAGGATCCTTTACAAAACAGTTAGGAATAGGAATAGGAATAAGGAATCAAAAGAAATCCTATATTATGATATAGGAATCATTACAACTCCTGAATTAATTTTGTAATTTTGCATGTTTCTTTTTTTGGGGGGGGGGGGGGGGTTGAGATTATCTCCTTGTGTGTGTTCTTGACATGCTGTCAGCTGTTTGTCTGTGTACTGTGTATGTGACTGTGTAGCCATGACACCAGCATATACAGAACCTGGAAGTAAAAAAAAAGTACCCAAGAACGAAAGCAGATCTTCAGAAAGGATGAGTGAGATCTTTACTGCTAATGATATTTCAAAATCATATATATGGCATTTCCTTAAGTCATGTCAAGAAGATGGCAGAGATATATTAGATTGATTTTGCTCTTTTATTTCTGACAGTCCAAAAAAACCCTCCTGTTTTACTGTCAGTAGATGGACTGATTTTTGGAGCTCCTGTTATGTAACTTCTTATTATCCATGACATTGCAGAGCCTCTTGACAGTGCATATCGATGATGAACTCACTCCACCTACGTAGAGCTGTCACTTGCAGAACTGGATTGTTTTCTAGGTGGTTTCTGCCATAGAATGTGATACTATTGTACCATTTTCTATACATTTTCAATGATGGCTACAGTGTATTATATTTTAAAGATGTCTGTCATCTAGATTAGCATTGCAATAATATAATTTTAACGGCATCTCTTGAATAAATGTTATGCATTTGGATAGTTCAGTCGCAGTGGTATGAGATATGAGTATATTTATGACTATGATCAAAATGTAAATGACCGTCAGTTCCCCTGGATTAATTAAAGCTAATAAAAAAATAAATACAGGACATTTGGAGAGATTTATCAAAACCTGTGCAGATAAAGGAAGAGTGGTGCAGTTGTCCATAGCAACCAATCAGATTACTTCTTCCATTTTTTAAAGAGGCCTGGTAAAAATGAAAGAAGCAATCTGATTGGTTGCTATGGGCAACTGCACCACTCTTCCTTTATCATGTTTTGATAAATCTCCCCCATTGTGTTTTTGCTTCCTAGATCGATCATTTATGTCACTCTTATGTGCTCTTCCTTTTCATTTAAAATATATTTTACTACTTTACATTTCTCTGTATCTGGAACCATTCCTGTACTGGGTCTACCACGATTCACCACATACCTTAGTACCTACTGTACAATGTTTGGACTTGCTCTTTTTACTTCCACATGTTTAATGTGCAATGCAGAATAATTGAGGATTAAAGAGGTACTCCGGTGGAATATTTATTTTTTATTTTTTAAATCAACTGGTGCCTAAAGATTACACAGATTTGTAAATTAGAATGCAAAAAGAAGCACATACGTGCACTCACCGCAAAGCAGGGACAATCGAGCCTGGAGGTCCGGTGGCCGTGACGGGATGCCGGGTCTCGGCGTCGGCGCTGATATGTGGCGCTCAGAGGCTACGCAGGCTGTTTCGCAAACTAGTGCGTGCTTCTTCCGGACTGAGGCTGCTCCTATGAGCGCCCTCCCTCCCCTTCTTTTTTAGATTTGTAAATTACTTATATTTAACCTGTTGGGGAGAGAGGGCGTACCTGTACACCCTCCGCCCACTGCCTTTCTATAACGTGGGGCCAGTAAACTGCTCCCGGCTAGCTCAGTGGGCTGTTCGGGATCACCGCAGCAAAATCCCGGACAGCTATAGGACAGCAGGAGGGTCCCTACCTTCCTCCTCGTTGTCCGATCGCTGAATGACTGCTCAGTGCCTGAGATCCAGGCATGAGCAGTCAAGCGACAGAATCATTGAAAGAAGCAATCTGATTGGTTGCTATGGGCAACTGCACCACTCCTCCTTTGTCATGTTTTGATAAATCTGTCACTCTTATGTGCTCTTCCCTTTTCATTTAAAATATATTTTACTACTTTACATTTCTCTGTATCTGGAACCATTCCTGTACTGGATCTACCACGATTCACCACATACCTTAGTACCTACTGTACAATGTTTGGACTTGCTCATTTTACTTCCACATTTCCACTTCACTAAGCCAATGTAATGGATGGCGTGTGCTCATTTCTGATTATCAGCCTCATTAGACATTAAATGAATCACATATTACACAAGAGAACAAATAATTGTCCATTATGTCTAATCAGCGCAAATTAATCTCTTCTCCGCGCGAACAGTGACATCTGTTGTTTAATCATTGTGACCCAACATTTCTGCTTTTTTTTAAATAAGGAAAAAAAAATTCTTATTGACAATACTTTATTAATGATGTTTTCTGTAATTGAAGTTTGCCTTTAAATGCCCTATTTTTAATGAAGGAATGATGATTGGAAAGTATAATGAACAGTGTATGTCTGATCTTTCTAGTCTGTAGGTGTATGATTTATACCAGGCAGGTTGTAATGTCTTCCAAACAATAAATTACGTTTCACAAGAAAACCTTGATTGTACTGGTTTGACTACCTTGTCATATGATATATCATGGCTATAGAATCTACAGCTGTCCTTTTTATAAGGAATCCTACTTCCTAAATCTCCTACATCTGATTTTCAGTAAATTTTTATATTTTATGATACTGGGTGAAAATATAAAAAAAACTATGAATAAATACCGTATTTTTCGCCCTATAGGACGCACCGGCGTATAAGACGCACCCAATTTATAGGTGCAAAATCTAAAAAAATAAAGATTCTGAATCCAACAGTGGTGTTCAACCTGCGGACCACCAGATGTTGCAAAACTACAACTCCCAGCATGCCCGGACAGCCGTTGGCTGTCCGGGCATGCTGGGAGTTGTAGATTTGCAACATCTGGAGGTCCGCAGTTTGAAGACCACTGGTATAGGAGGTAGTACTCACGTGTCCCCACCGCTCCGGACACGTCACCGGTGCCCTGGATGTCGCTCCATCGCTGTCGCAGCGTCCCCGTGGTGTCCCCGACGCTCCGAACGTCTTCTTCCCTGGGATCCACGCTCTCCGTCGCCATCATCACATCGCCTTCATCACGCCGCTACCCACGCCGCTCCTATTGGATGGCGGCGTGCGCAACGACGTGATGACGTCGAAGGAGAGTGCAGGGGATCCCGGCACGGAGAAGACACTGTGGAGGCAGGTAAGGTCCCTCCCGGTGTCCTGTAAGCTGTTCGGAACACTGCAATTTCACCGCGGTGTTCCCGAACAGCCCGACTGAGCAGCCGGGTTAGTGTTATTTTCGCTTCAGACGTGGCGGTCGGCTTTGATCGCCGCGTCTGAAGGGTCAATACCGGGCATCACCGCGATCGGTGATGTCCTGTATTAGCGGCGGGTCCCGGCCGCAGGTATTTGCCGTATAAGACGCACCAAGTTCCCCCCCCCCAGTTTTGGGGAAGAAAAAGAGTGTCTTATACGGCGAAAAATACGGTAAATAAATAAATAAAGGGCTGTTAAAATGTTTTGATTATTTCGTTAATAACATAAATGCTGTTTTATTTGTTGTTGTTTTTTTTTTATTGTGTCCCCTTTCCTTTTCCTTGCTGTTTTCCCTGTAGTTAGGGATGACATAATAGAGACTATAGCCTCCTGACAGGGCTGATCTGGGTCTGTATTTACCCAGCACCCAGTGATTACATGATTTCCATAAGGCACCTGCTGAGCTGTATACACAGTGCTCATACTGAGGTTCAGAAGGGAGTGGATGCTGACTGTTAAGTCAAAAGCAGGCTCTGCAAATGACTAATATGCATTAACCCCTTAAGGACCCGGGCTTTTTCCGTTTTTTCATTTTCAATTTTTCCTCCATAACTTTAAAAAATCATAACTCTTAAAAATTTTCACCTAAAATTATATATAATGGCTTCATTTTTTGCGTCACTAATTCTACTTTGTAATGACATTAGTCATTTTACCCAAAAATCTACGGTGAAACGGGAAAAAAAATCAATGTGCGACAAAATTGATGAAAAAACACTATTTTGTAAGTTTTGGGGGCTTCTGTTTTTACGCAGTACATTTTTTGTCAAATATGATACCTTATCTTTATTCTTTAGGTCCATACGGCTAAAATGATACCCTACTTGTATAGGTTTGAATTTGTATCACTTCCGAAAAAAATCATGAATACATGCAGGAAAATTTATACGTTTAAAATGGTAATTTTTTGACCCCTATAACTTTTTTATTTTTCTGTGTTCAGGGCGCTTTGAGGACTCATTTTTTGCGCCGTCATCTGAAGTTTTTAGCGGTACCATTTTTGTTCTGATCAGACTTTTTGATCACTTTTTATTCACTTTTTTGTGGTATAAAAAGTGATCAAAAATGCACTATTTTGGACTTTTTTGCGCGTACGCCATTGAACGAGCGGTTTAAAAAGCGGTATATTTTTATAATTCGGACATTTCCGCACGCGGCGATACCACATATGTTTATTTTTATTATTATTTACATAATGTTTTTTTTATTTTTGGAAATGCCGGGTGATTCAAACTTTTATTAGGGGAAGGGATAATTGAAAGGGTTAATGATTTTTTTACACTTTTCTTATGCAATATTATAGCTCCTATAGGGGGCTATAACATTGCACTAACTGATCTTTTACACTGATTGATCCATCTCCATATGAATGGATCAATCAGTGTTTTCGGCGATTGAATGCTCAAACCTGGATCTCAGGCTTGAAGCATTCATTCGGCGATCGGACAGCACAGGAGAAGGTAAGAAGACCTCCTCCTGTGCTACAGCTGTTCGGGATGCCGCGGCAATCCCGAACAGCTCCCTGAGCTAGCCGGGCACTTTTACTTTTGTTTTTAGCCGCGCGGCTCAGCTTTGAGCACGCGGCTAAAGGGTTAATAGCGCGCTATTAGAGGCGGGTCCCGGCTTCACTATGATGCCGGGCCCGCCGCGATATGATGCGGGGTCACTGTGTGACCCCGCCTTATATCGCAGGACCGGGACTCATGACGTACGCATACGTGATGGGTCCTTAAGAGGTTAAAGGGGTATTCCAGGAAAAAAACTTTTTTTTAATATATCAACTAGCTACACAAAGTTAAACATTTGTAAATTACTTCTATTAAAAAATCCTAAACCTTCCAATAATTATCAGCTGCTGAAGTTGAGTTGTTCTTTTCCGTCTGACCACAGTGCTCTCTGCTGACATCTCTGCTTGTCTCGGGAACTGCACAGAATAGAAGAGGTTTGCTATGGGGATTTGCTTCTACTCTGGACAGTTCCCGAGACAGGTGTCATCAGAGAGCCCTTAGACAGAAAAGAACGACTCAACTTCAGCAGCTCATAAGTACTGAAAGGATTAAGATTTTTTAATAGAAGTAATTTACAAATCTGTTTAACTTTCTGGAGCCAGTTGATATATATATATATATATATTTAAAAAAAGCTTTTCCTGGATAACCCCTTTAATCTATTGAGATTTCATCATTTCTATAAGAATAGTAAGACTGGGTTCACACTAAGTTTATCACATATGGGGGCCGGATCAGGCTGGGAGATGGGAAAAGCGGGCGCTCCCATATCCCAGCCGGACCTGTCCCTTATCTCATTCATTTGAATGAGCCGACCAGAGTCAGATAGTGACTCTGGTCGGCTAATTTTTGCCCCTTATCCGGTTTTGTGACCGGACCTAAAACCGTGGTATACCAATGTGATTTGGGCCGGGTCCGGCTGGGATACAGGAGCACCCGGTTTTTCCATCTCCCAGCCAGATCCGGTCTTTGTATGTGATAAATGTAGTGTGAACCCAGCATTTTCTCTTACAAAACTATGAGAAGTTGCTATTTTATGGTCTATACATTGAAGAAGTTGCTTTTCAGAATGACACAGATGTTGTAGTTGCTTTATTAACAGGTGGGATGACCTTATAAAGCAGTCCCTACAGAGAAGTTGGGGACCTCAACCTCTGTGGCAGTTCTCACCAAGTCAAGCTTGACATAAATAAGGCTTAGGTTTACATTCTGTAATTCTCAAGCATATTTTCACTTGGAATTCCGATGCAGCAGAATCACATTTCTGTCAATTGGATTTTGCTGTACAGTGCAAACTACAAAATTTCAGCAGGGGAAATTCTGCCGCCAAAAGACTGGTCCTGTACATTCTTTTGGAGGAATCCAGGCGGAATACCTTGTCCTCTATAGGGACGGCATTGACTAGCCTGAATTTTCCCAGATAGAGATACCGCATTATGAACCCTGCCTAACTGTTGGCTCTCTGGCCTTTCATTCTCTGCCACTATTGGTTTCAGAGAAGTTACCCTATACTACAGTCTGTCCTGCCTTTATGATCAGCATGCAGTGCATCAGCCACCTTATGAGAAATGTTCTGCACTTCACAAGGTGCATAGTGGTCTCTACCCCACTATCTGTAATGGATCTATCTTTCCTGACTACAACCATGCACAGCAGCCATGTAAATTGCATGTCACGGTACTCTGCACAACACTAAACCCCGATCCACTCATCTTTTCATTATCAACCAATTATAAAATGATACCTTACTGTGGTGAACTATTCTGCTACCCCCATTGCTGTCATTTTCATTTCCTGACAAAACAAAATTCTCGCAAAAAAATAGAGGACCCTGACGCAGCTCTGAAATTACACAATCAGTCCTAGAACTTCCTTTCTACATGGGGGCTGTGCTTCCTAACTTGCTAACTTTCCTAATCTATAAAAAAAAATATAATAATAAATAAAAATAAAGTAAATCCTCATTTCTGTAAAAGGGTAAACAATGGGAAAGTAACATTGTTTCAAGCGTAATACTCTTGTTTAATGTGAAATGCAGAATACTTGAGGATTAAAGGGGTACTCCGGT
Organism: Hyla sarda; assembly: GCF_029499605.1. NCBI lineage: Eukaryota > Metazoa > Chordata > Amphibia > Anura > Hylidae > Hyla > Hyla sarda. Next base: position 170,408,964 of record NC_079191.1, read on the forward strand.
GGAAAACATTTTTTTTTAAATCAACTGGTGCCTGAAGGTTAAACAGATTTGTAAATTATTTCTGTTTAACCTGTTGGGGACGCCCACTCCCTTTCTATAATGCGGGGCCCCGTTATACTCCCTTTCTATAACGCGATCAGTGCCGCCCGCTATTATCCCTATAGATGCGGTGTTCAAAGTTGAACGCCGCATCTAAAATGAAAGTAAACTGCTCCCGGTAAGCTCAGTGGGCTTGTTCAGGATCAACGCGAACATCCCGAACAGCTGTAGAACAGCAGGAGGGTCCCCTACCTTCCTCCTTGCTGTCTGATCACTGAATGACTGCTCAGTGCCTGAGATCCAGGCATGAGAAGTCAAGCAGCAGAATCATTGATCAATGATTTCCTATGAGAAACCATTGATCAATGTAAAAGAGTGTGTGCAATGTTATAGCCCCCTATGGAGGCTATAACAGTACAAAAAAAAGTGAGAAAAAAAAGTGAAGATTTAACCCCTTCCCTAATAAAAGTTTGAATCACCCACCTTTTCCCATTTAAAAAAGAAAACAGTGTAAATAAAAATAAAAATAAACATATGTGATATCGCCGCATGCAGAAATGTCCAAATTATAAAAATATATAATTAATTAAACCTCACGGTAAATGGCGTACACGCAAAAAAATTCAAAACTAGCATATTTTTGGTCACTTTTTATATCATGAAAAAATGAATAAAAGCCCCGTACGCGGAAAAATAAAGAAGTTAAAGGGGTCAGAAGATGACAATTTTAAACATATAAATTTTCCTGCATGTAGTTATGATTTTTTCTAGAAGTACGACAAAATCAAACCGATATATTAGGGTATCATTTTAGTTGTATGGACCTACAGAATAAAGATAAGGTGTTATTTTTACCGAAAAATGCACTGTGTAGAAACGGAAGTCCCCAAAAGTAACAAAATGGTATTTTTTCTTCAATTTTGTCCCACAATAATTTTATTTTTTTTGTTAGTCCTTACATTTTTGGGTAAAATAACTGATGTCATTACAAAGTAGAATTGGTGGCGCAAAAAATAAGCCATCATATGGTTTTTTAGGTGCAAAAGTGAAAGGGTTATGCTTTTTAAAATGTAAGGAGGAAAAAACGAAAGTGCAAAAATGGAAAAACTCTCTGTCCCTAAGGGGTTAAAGATAATATTATAATATTCTTTTAGAGATAATGGACAGGATGGAGCCCTGTCAGGGGCAATAGGGAGCCCTAGGAGCCAGTGTTTTGTGGGTGGATGACTGGGGGATAGGGATAATGAAAAGTGTTAGGGGCAGGAAGGAGGTCAGTGGGGGAGAAACAATTTGACAGCTGAGGTGTGGAGGGGCAAAGGGAATGCAGTTGATGTGCTTCTCCCTACCCATAATATCAATGTCACCTTCATAGTCTCCAGACCAGGTGCTCAAATTATTCAGATGCTAGATCAGGCTCTAAAATAAATTCAGACCTCAGACAAGACCCGTATAAAATTCAGACCCAAAACAGCCCGTTATTTACAAAAGTGGGTCCTGGATAAAGCTCCTAATACTGGGACCCTGGCTATAATGTACTGGTTCCTGCTTTCGTTCTTATCCCACCTGGTCACCATCCTTCATCGAGCAATAGGCCTGATATAAATGGGTGGGTAAAGACACGGATATAGAAAGATTCTGGCTTTTGTTCTGCAGGAAGATTTAAATAATCTCCCAATCAGCTGTTTAGCAGGAGATCTCTAAGGAAGCAATTGAAGGAGCAGCCTATACCTTACTCCTTCATTAGTCAACAGGTACCACCTCCAAACAGGAGTGTGGTCCTATGGTCCCTGTCATCACCACATGCCCCATGTGGACCATGCAGCATCAGATGGAATCTCTTCATAAAGGCACTTTGAGGTTGCAGTACCACACATGATGCTCAATGTGATGAATGCACCCACTCTACGGCCAAGACACAACAAAACACAACCAATAGACTTCCCCCTCATATAAATGCATGGTTTCTCTCATATAGACTCTGCTCATAGGCCTCCTGTCTTACAGAGACTGTCTCTCATGGATCCATCCTTTCTCATATAGACTGTCTTTCATGGATCCACCCTCCTCCTCTCATAAACAGAGCTGGTTTTAGGCTTAGCGTGGCCCTGGGCAAAATCAAAAGTGGGGCCCCAAAAGTCGTAATAGGGCACTATTTGCACATTTTTTGGTCACTTCAAATACCATAAAAATCTAAAAAGCAATTGAAAAGTCCCATCAAAACAAAAATGGTACCGATAAAAAAAACTACAAATCAAAACGCAAAAAATTACCCTCAAAATCCCCATATACAGAAAAATAAAAGCGTTATAGGGATCAGAATAGTATAATTTTATATTTTTGTATAGTTCTCCCACAGTAGATTGGCAGCACAGATCCCCCACATTAGGTTGGCAGTATACGTCCCCCTACATTAGGACGGCAGTATAGTTCCCCCACATTAGGTTGGCAGTATAGCTCCCCCACATTAGGTTGGCAGTATAGTTCCCCCACATTAGGTTGGCAGTATAGTTCCCCCACATTAGGTTGGCAGTATAGTTTCCCAACATTAGGTTGTAGTTCCCCCATATTAGGTTGGCAGCATTGTTCCCCCACAATAGGTTGGCAGTATAGTTCCCCCACATTAGGTTGGCAGTATAGTTCCCCCACATTAGGTGCAGTATAGTTCCCCCACATTAGGTGCAGTATAGTTCCCCCACATTAGGTGCAGTATAGTTCCCCCACATTAGGTGGAGTATAGTTTCCCACATTAGGTGCAGTATAGTTCCCCCACATTAGGTGCAGTATAGTTCCCCCACATTAGGTGCAGTATAGCTCCCCCACATTAGGCGCAGTATAGTTACCCCACATTAGGCGCAGTATAGCTCCCCCACATTAGGCGCAGTATAGTTCCCCCACATTAGGTGCAGTATAGTTCCCCCACATTAGGTGCAGTATAGTTCCCCCACATTAGGTGCAGTATAGTTCCCCCACATTAGGTGCAGTATAGTTTCCCACATTAGGTGCAGTATAGTTCCCCACATTAGGTGGAATATAGTTCCCTCACATTAGGTGCAGTATAGTTTCCCACATTAGATGCAGTATAGTTCCCCCACATTAGGTGCAGTATAGTTCCCCCACATTAGGTGCAGTATAGTTCCCCCACATTAGGTGCAGTATAGTTCCCCCACATTAGGTGCAGTATAGTTCCCCCACATTAGGTGCAGTATAGCTCCCCACATTAGGTGCAGTATCGTTTCCCCACATTAGGTGCAGTATAGTTCTCCAAATTAGGTGCAGTATAGTTCCACCCACAGACATACAGCCTTCAGCCATATACAGTGTATGACTGGAGGCTGTATATCTGTGTACTGCCCCACTTCAGTGATGCAGTATAGTTGCCCACATTAGTGCTCCGTAAGCGCTGGAGGGTCTGGCTCCCGACCACAGGGATGGAAGAGTCATGACTCCACCCACATGTGATGTCACACCCCGCCCCCTCAATGCAAGTCTATGGGAGGGAGCATGACAGCCATCACGCCCCCTCCCATAGACTTGCATTGAGGGGGCGGGGCGTGACGTCAAATGGGGCGGAGTCGTGATGTCACGATCTTCCATCCTCATGGTCGGGAGCCAGACCCTCCTGCGCTTCCGGCGCAGTAACAGGTGGATGCTGTGTGCTATATTGCGGGGGTCCCCAGCGGCGGGACCCCCGCGATCAGACATCTTATCCCCTATCCTTTGGATAGGGGATAAGATGTCTAGGGGTAGAGTACCCCTTTAAGCTAAATCCTTGTATACAACAAGCTTAACAGTTCTTTTTGAGTTGAGTATACATTACCCATCCTCTGTCAGCTATCACTGTATTACATTGCATATAGGGAAGGTAGTCAACTACTAATAGTGGACACAGGAAGTCATATAGAACTCTAAACTTATTTGCGGAAAACTAAATTTTTTTTTTTTTAGCAATGCTGTTTCTTTGTGTTTTATTTGCATGTTTATTTTACTTACAATATAAGTTATTTCTAAAGACTTGTCTTTGTAGGCTACTTTACATGCAGTGGTCATTTATTTATCCTTTGCGATTTTGAAAAAATACGCAAAATTATAATGCAATGGTGAAAAAAAAACATACACCCCCTTCAATGTTGCTCTACAAACCTGCTTTACATTGTTAAAAATGGTGTAGTAAAGTCATTTTGTAAGTTTTGGTGGACTTGGGCATTATTTATCACACATCGTGAGACTATATAAAAAATGATGTGTATGTCGACAAAAAAAAAATGCAACAAAGGTGATTGAAAAAAAGGCATACAAAACGATTTAATGATAAATCCCCCCCCCCCCCTCCCCCAGTGGGAATGAACCCCTTAAGGACGCAGGGTTTTTCAGTTTTTGCATTTTCATTTTTACCTCATCACTTTCTAAAAATGATAACACTTTCAAATTTGCACCTACAGACCCATATGAGGGCTTATTTTTTGTGCCACCAATTGTACTGTATAATGACATCAATCCTTTCACCACAAAATTTACATCAAAAACAGCAAAAAATATTTTTGGGGCAAAATTGAGAAAAAAAAAAAAAAACATTTTGTGGGGCTTCCAATTCAATGCAGTACACTTTTCGGTAAAAATGACACCATATCTGTCACGATGCCGGCTGGCAGGTAGTGGATCCTCTGTGCCAGAGAGGGATTGGCGTGGACCGTGCTAGTGGATCGGTTCTAAGCCACTACTGGTTTTCACCAGAGCCCGCCGCAAAGCGGGATGGTCTTGCTGCGGCGGTAGTGACCAGGTCGTATCCACTAGCAACGGCTCAACCTCTCTGGCTGCTGAAGATAGGCGCGGTACAAGGGAGTAGACAGAAGCAAGGTCGGACGTAGCAGAAGGTCGGGGCAGGCAGCAAGGATCGTAGTCAGGGGCAACGGCAGGAGGTCTGGAACACAGGCTAGGAACACACAAGGAACGCTTTCACTGGCACAATGGCAACAAGATCCGGCAAGGAAGTGCAGGGGAAGTGAGGTGATATAGGGAAGTGCACAGGTGAAGACACTAATTGGAATCACTGCGCCAATCAGCGGCGCAGTGGCCCTTTAAATCGCAAAGACCCGGCGCGCGCGCGCCCTAGGGAGCGGGGCCGCGCGCGCCGGGACAGGACCGAGGGAGAGCGAGTCAGGTACGGGAGCCGGGGTGCGCATCGCGAGCGGGCGCTACCCGCATCGCGAATCGCATCCCGGCTGGCAGCGGAATCGCAGCGCCCCGGGTCAGTGGATCTGACCGGAGCGCTGCAGCGGGGAGAGTGAAGCGAGCGCTCCGGGGAGGAGCGGGGACCCGGAGCGCTCGGCGTAACAATATCTTTATTCTGTAGGTCCATACAGTTACAAGAATACCTAATTTATGTAGGTTTTATTTTATTTTACTACTTTAAAAAAAAGTTATAATTACATGCACCAAAATTAGTATGTGTAAAATTGCCATCTTCTGACCCCTATAACTTTTTTATTTTTCCGTATATGGGGATATATGAGGGCTCATTTTTTGCGCCATGATCTGAAGTTTTTAGCGGTATCCTTTTCATTTTGATGTGACTTTTTGATCGCCTTTTATACATTTTTTAGGGTATTCAAAGTGATCAAAAATACGCAATTTTGGACTTTGGAATTTTTTTTGCGTGTACGCCATTAACCGTGCGGTTCAATTAACATTATATTTTCATAGTTCGGACATTTACGCATGCGACACCACATATGTTTATTTTTATTTACATATTTACACTTTTATTAGGGGTTAAATTACATTTATTAACACTTTTTTTTGCAATGTTATAGCCCCCATAACATGCAATACCTTGATTGCAGACACTGATCAATGCAAAGCCATAACATTCAAACAAGAAGAAGCAATGATCCAGCGTGGGTCAGTAGAAATCCAGACTTTATTAGAACTCACAGTAAAAGCAGTAAAAGCAACCAGCAGATCAGACGCGTTTCAGGCGCATGCGCCCTTCGTCAGTGATGTCATCCATCTGCACAGGTGTCAGTTAAATACCGGACAGGTAGTGGGTGGAGAATTGGCCACCAATTAAACCACACTGAAACCGCTGACAACGGTGCAGAGGAGGATACTAATACAAAACATGGGAAAGATGTTAGTAAAAGTACAAAATGCTAAAAACAATACACTAATATGCGAATTTGCATAAAAGGCTTATACAACACAGAAATATAACTTGGTGAATAAATATAAGAAAGGAAAAACATATAAAATGTACACCAGTTATAATCGACTGTAAAAGTTGAACAAACGTGTGTGTGTGAATGCGGCGTTAGTAATGGAACAGCAATTCTCTCTTTAAATTCAAACCTTTCGGTGCCCTAGTTCCTAAAGTGAATTGCCAAAATGCTTCACGTTCCAATAATTTTCGCCGCACACAACCACCACGGGGTTCTATATGAACACGTTCTATAGCATAGATTTGAAAATAATTAATGTGACCACCATGTACAGTTTTGAAATGTAAAGACGCTGCCGATCGGTTTCTTACGGCATTACTAGTTATGTCATTGAGATGTTCCAGCGCTCTAACCCTAAGTTTCCTGGAGGTGGAGCCTACATATTTAAGTTGGCACTGCGAACACTCAATGACATAAATTACATTATGGTGGTTACAATTAATGTAATCTTTTATATGATAATTTTTGGTTTGCTCTGCATTAGAAAATTGTGTGCATAATTTGGCATAGTTACATGTTCTGCAAATCCTGCCGCCACATTTAAAAAATCCTCTATTACTCAACCAGTTATTTCTGTTAACTGTGTTGGACAATACCAAACTAGGAGATAAAATATCTCCAAGGGTCTTTGCCTTTTTTGGGACTATGTGACAACCTTTGGATAATATTTTTGCTACAATTTCATCCTGTCTCAGGAAATGGAGATGCCTATTGATAATATTCTTGACCTGTGTGAATTGGGGAGAATAAGTGAGTGCAATGACCGGTTTATTCTGGAAATTTGAGCGATTATGTTGTATACAATTAATGGGTGGAGAAATTAATGGGTGGCAACAATGGTTTTAGCTCTGGATAAAGTACGTGTAGTATAACCTCTGTTCGCGAGCCTGCGAGAAGCCTCACTGATTTGAGATTCGCAAGCAGAGGAACCACTACAATTTCTCTTTATCCGTGTGAATTCTCCTACTGGAATAGCCCTGATGGTATGTGGCGGATGATTACTATCAGCTCTAAGAATAGTGTTCCCTGCAGTGGGTTTACGGAACGTAGAAACAGAAATAATATGGTCTGGCACTGAACTAAATTCAAGGTCAAGGAATGAAATGCTGAATGGGTGTGAATGGTAAGTAAATTTGAGATTGAAGGGATTGCATTAATGTATTCCAGGAACAGTGGTATGGCAGACAAATCAGGAGGAGATCATCTATGAATCTGCCATACCACTGCACGTGGGAGACAAATGGATTGGATACTGAAAAAAGGTACTTGGATTCCCAATATGACATAGTCAGATTGGCTAGGGAAGGTGAGTGTCTAGCGCCCATTGAAACACCACTGGATTGAATAAAAAAAATTTGATCAAAAGAAAAATAATTATGTATCATGAGATACCATGTACTAATTTTAATTAATTCTTTCAAATCAATAGTATAGTCACTGTGGTTGTCCAAATGGTACACCAGTGCCTCCATGGCAACGTGCCAGGGAATACTGGTGTACAATGAAACAACATCACAAGTTAACCAACTATGCTCTTTCCTCCATGTTAGGTGTTCAAAAGCTCTAAGAACATCTCTGGAATCTTTAAGATAACCAGGGACCCTTTGGACCATGGGCTGAAGCATTTGATCAGTCCATATGGAAAGTTTTTCTAAAAGGGAGCCGCAAGAAGACACAATCGGTCGCATAGGGGGGGGGGGGGTGAAATTAGTTTGTGGGTTTTGGGTAGGCCATACATGATGGGGATAATGGGTTCATCAACCAGCATGTATTCCTTATCCCTGGTTGAAATGACACCCAAGCTAACACCCTCGCTCAGTAATCTATCCAACTCATTTTTAAATTTGGCGGTAGGAATAGTATCCAATCTTTTATACACATTTGTGTCTGAGAGTAGATCATTTATTTGTTGCATGTAAACAGCCTTATCCATCACAGTGACAGTGCCGCCCTTATCAGACATTTTAATAACTATATCATCTGCAGTGCTAAGTTCATTGAGGGCGGCACTTTCACTGCGCGAAAGGTTGCGATGTTTATTGGGCAGTCCTGATCGACTGTTACTCAACGCAATTAGATCCACCTCCACTGCATTTTGTAATAGATCCATACCATTAGTTCTAGATTGAAGGGGATAGAAATATGGGTTTGCATTTCTGTGAGCAGGGTTGCTACTAGTAACTGCATCTATTTGTTCCTCAGCTAGATCTTGTAATGTGCATAAGGCCACCTGCTCAGGGAAATGCAAACCACAATATTCATTGACATAATTGGTACGAGAAATTGGTACATCATTTTCCACAACGTCATCTGCAAAAAAATGATTTTTGATTGTCAAATTCCGTACAAATTTATTGATTTCACATAACATTTTAAAAATATGCAGATCGTTTGAAGGGGAAAAATTCATCCCCTTACTGAGGACACTGATCTGATCAGGAGTGAGTGCCCCATTTGATAAATTTAGCACTGTTAATTTCTCGTCACTTGGCTCCTCAATCTGGGAGTAGCAACGTCTATTGTGTTTTCTCCCCCCCCCCCCCCCCCTCCGGGAGGGTTTCCTTTGCGCTTGGAGTTTTTTGAGAGATGACGCTGTTGAACAGCTGAGGACTGTGAAGCGTCCGATTCTGTGCTGTCTCCATTAGCTTCCGTTTCATACTCAGATGAGTTGAATGTAACTTTCGGTTTACGGTTGCGATTTCTTCTTCTGTTATTTTTATTTTTATTTTTTAGAATGGATTTGGGTTCACTTGATTCCCATTTGCCCCACGCATAGACTTGATTAGTTTCATAGTCCCATATGTCCCGCTGTAGCTTGATTTTTTTTGTTTCCATGATGTGGGTTTCCATTTTATTAATGGAACCTGGGCACCTGTAGCGGCAAATAAATTGGCTGCTTTGGCAGAACGGTTCAGGCTAGCCATGACTGCTAAACGCAATAGTGAACTGGGTTGCAAACAGTCATAACATTGCATTGATCAGTGTTATCGCTGCTCTGCTGCTACAGCCTGGATCTCAGGCACGGAGCAGCAGAATGACGATCGGACAGCGGGAGACAAGGTAAGAAGCCTCCTGCTGTCCTCTTAGCTGTTTGGGACAGCCCACTGAGCTAACCGGAAATTATTTTCTCCCGTTTTAGATGCTGCGGTCAACTTTGATCACAGTGTCTAAAGGGTTAATACCGGACATCAGCCCGATCGGCGGCGTAAGTTTATGCTAGTGATCATTAATGGATTAAGTCAGTATTGAGCAAGGATTTAAATAAAAAATGACAAGGCAATACATACTGTATATCAATATACTTAGCAGCTTTTTCACTATAAGAATTCTTTTAGGGAGTCTTAGTTTCTTGCATTTTAAAAACGTTACAAAATATGCAAAATTCTCAAAAATGATTGACTTATTATTTCTAGAAAACTGGTATACAGCCTTGATTGAAGGGATTCCCGGATTTTTTTACATTTTTTGACTATGTTACAGGGGCTGTAAAGTTAGTGCAGTTCATAATCTAGTGTCTGTACATGTGTGTGACAGTGGTCCCACAATTCTTCTGTGATTTTTGCCCCAAAATTTATTGTTAACAGCATAGAAAAATTACTGTCGTCTTAGGTTTACCCCGGTTGCAGTACGGCCCGAGACAATACATCACTCGACAGGTAATTAAAATGGAGTCTGTCTACTTCAATCGGCGGAGTGACTGCAGGGTGAGAGGGAGATCATTCTGCAGGGAATTGCGGTATTGCAACAGCTGAAGGCACCCTCGTTAGAAAACACTGGTCTAATGCATGGAAGGCAGCTCATTTTTGCTTCAATGGGTGGGGTGGCTGATGTGTGGGAGGAAGAAAAGTGAATTCACACAAACAAGAAATCATGGGACTTGTAGTTGGAGGGAGGGAACTCCAACAGGAAATACCCATTTCACAACAAAAATAGCCACAGCGTTATAGAGGACTAAGAACTAACAACCTTGACCTTGGTGTATGGGCTAAGGTATGTCCTTCATCTAAGGATATACTGGCTAATGTCTCAATTTTAACATCAGTTTTGAGGGTTAGCCAATGTCATTGTTTACATCTACCATAGTAGTGCACCTAAATTCCTGTTTTGTATTATTCTAAGTGTTATACATCCACACCTTTTTATCTGGTGTAGGATGCCATTGTGGTACTTGTGGTCTGCTGCAGGAATCCTCCATTGTATATTCGGGTAGAAAAACAGACATGGTGCACATCTACAATCTTGTATAATGATCTGATTGCTTCTCAGCATAATATCAAAAACTAACAGGTTGTTAGTATACATTTTTGATCAAAAAGTACAAGCCCACTCGCCACGTCAAGGCCACCTCTTTTGAGTGGGTCCCTAACGTCCCTAGCATAAAATGGCGCAGCACCGAGCGGCGACCACCACCGCCGCGACACCAATGCCCACAGTGGGGAGCGACCCACCGGCAGAGCGGCCCCAATGCCACTCAAACCAGTCTTTGGGCCGCACCCCCCCGCAGACACGGCGCCACGGCAGTAACGGACACCGCACAGCACCACACCAGTGTGAACAGGGTGTAATGGCTCACTTACCATGCTCTCCCAGTCAGACTGGGAGGCTGCTAGGAAAGAAATGACCCATGTGTAGCTAACTACTACTTATATAGGGTTGGGCTGAGGGGGTGGGGAAGAGTGCAGACAACATGTTCAAACAAAAAAAAGAGGGGATAGAAATCACAATGTGAATTCGGGTAGAAAAACAGACATGGTGCACATCTACAATCTTGTATAATGATCTGATTGCTTCTCAGCATAATATCAAAAACTAACAGGTTGTTAGTATACATTTTTGATCAAAAAGTACAAGCCCACTCGCCACGTCAAGGCCACCTCTTTTGAGTGGGTCCCTAACGTCCCTAGCATAAAATGGCGCAGCACCGAGCGGCGACCACCACCGCCGCGACACCAATGCCCACAGTGGGGAGCGACCCACCGGCAGAGCGGCCCCAATGCCACTCAAACCAGTCTTTGGGCCGCACCCCCCCGCAGACACGGCGCCACGGCAGTAACGGACACCGCACAGCACCACACCAGTGTGAACAGGGTGTAATGGCTCACTTACCATGCTCTCCCAGTCAGACTGGGAGGCTGCTAGGAAAGAAATGACCCATGTGTAGCTAACTACTACTTATATAGGGTTGGGCTGAGGGGGTGGGGAAGAGTGCAGACAACATGTTCAAACAAAAAAAAGAGGGGATAGAAATCACAATGTGAATTCGGGTAGAAAAACAGACATGGTGCACATCTACAATCTCGTATAATGATCTGATTGCTTCTCAGCATAATATCAAAAACTAACAGGTTGTTAGTATACATTTTTGATCAAAAAGTACAAGCCCACTCGCCACGTCAAGGCCACCTCTTTTGAGTGGGTCCCTAACGTCCCTAGCATAAAATGGCGCAGCACCGAGCGGCGACCACCACCGCCGCGACACCAATGCCCACAGTGGGGAGCGACCCACCGGCAGAGCGGCCCCAATGCCACTCAAACCAGTCTTTGGGCCGCACCCCCCCGCAGACACGGCGCCACGGCAGTAACGGACACCGCACAGCACCACACCAGTGTGAACAGGGTGTAATGGCTCACTTACCATGCTCTCCCAGTCAGACTGGGAGGCTGCTAGGAAAGAAATGACCCATGTGTAGCTAACTACTACTTATATAGGGTTGGGCTGAGGGGGTGGGGAAGAGTGCAGACAACATGTTCAAACAAAAAAAAGAGGGGATAGAAATCACAATGTGAATTCGGGTAGAAAAACAGACATGGTGCACATCTACAATCTTGTATAATGATCTGATTGCTTCTCAGCATAATATCAAAAACTAACAGGTTGTTAGTATACATTTTTGATCAAAAAGTACAAGCCCACTCGCCACGTCAAGGCCACCTCTTTTGAGTGGGTCCCTAACGTCCCTAGCATAAAATGGCGCAGCACCGAGCGGCGACCACCACCGCCGCGACACCAATGCCCACAGTGGGGAGCGACCCACCGGCAGAGCGGCCCCAATGCCACTCAAACCAGTCTTTGGGCCGCACCCCCCCGCAGACACGGCGCCACGGCAGTAACGGACACCGCACAGCACCACACCAGTGTGAACAGGGTGTAATGGCTCACTTACCATGCTCTCCCAGTCAGACTGGGAGGCTGCTAGGAAAGAAATGACCCATGTGTAGCTAACTACTACTTATATAGGGTTGGGCTGAGGGGGTGGGGAAGAGTGCAGACAACATGTTCAAACAAAAAAAAAGAGGGGATAAATAGGTGGCCTTGACGTGGCGAGTGGGCTTGTACTTTTTGATCAAAAATGTATACTAACAACCTGTTAGTTTTGATATTATGCTGAGAAGCAATCAGATCATTATACAAGATTGTAGATGTGCACCATGTCTGTTTTTCTACCCGAATTCACTATCCCCTCTTTTTTTTTTTTTTTTTTTTGTTTGAACATGTTGTCTGCACTCTTCCCCACCCCCTCAGCCCAACCCTATATAAGTAGTAGTTAGCTACACATGGGTCATTTCTTTCCTAGCAGCCTCCCAGTCTGACTGGGAGAGCATGGTAAGTGAGCCATTACATCTTGTTCACACTGGTGTGGTGCTGTGCGGTGTCCGTTACTGCCGTGGCGCCGTGTCTGCGGGGGGGTGCGGCCCATAGACTGGTTTTGAGTGGCATTGGGGCCGCTCTGCCGGTGGGTCGTTCCCCCCTGTGGGCATTGGTGTCGCGGCGGTGGTGGTCGCCGCTCGGTGCTGCGCCATTTTATGCTAGGGACGTTAGGGACCCACTCTAAATAGGTGGCCTTGACGTGGCGAGTGGGCTTGTACTTTTTGATCAAAAATGTATACTAACAACCTGTTAGTTTTGATATTATGCTGAGAAGCAATCAGCTCATTATACAAGATTGTAGATGTGCACCATGTCTGTTTTTCTACCCGAATTCATCCTCCATTGTATGCATTTTATGCTGGGGATTGCCCTTAGCAATGGACTACAAGTGTAGGATCTGCTCCCCCAGTATATATGCACAACTGCATTAGGGGTTGAGCACCTCCTGCCATTTGAGTCCACGTCTTTGTTGTTTTTGTTGTAAAATGTATACTAATGCGCCTGTATCATCACTATAGGTAGCATTAATTTGCACCTGTGAGGCCGGCAACATATCAGCCAACTTGGATGGGGCTTATAGTCTTTCTCCCACCTCCCATTGTATGTGTACCTAGCAACAACGGAGGTAACCCGGGAGCAGTCTGTGAGCTGGACTTAATGCTGCCGTAATTGCCCACTGGCTCCTGGTTTTGCTTATCATGCACAGGTAGGTTTAGTGTTAGGTCCCGCGCCACTTGAGAAACCTTGGCGTTGGTGTGTGGGCTTTGGTATGTCCTTCATATAAGGATATACTGGCTAATGTCTCAATTTTAACATCAGTATTGAGGGATAGCCAATGTCATTGTTTATATCTACCACAGTAGTGCACCTAAATTTCTGTTTTGTATTATTCTAAGTGTTATACATCCACACCTTTTTATCTGTGTAGAATGCCATTGTGGTACTTGTGGTCTGCTGCAGGCATCCTCCATTGTATGCATTTTTATGCTGGGGATCGCCCTTAGCAACAGACCACAAGTGCAGGATCTGCTCCCCCAGTATATATGCACAACTGTATTAGGGGTTGAGCACCTCCTGCCATTTGAGGCCACGTCTTTGTTGTTTTTGAGGACTAAGAACTCAACCATTTATCCCCAAGACAAGCGCAGATCCTTCCTAAGCATGTCCATTACTGTCTGGCAGGTACCTACTAAAATAATCTTATGGTGGATAACCCCTTGAATTATCCCCAAAGTATTTATTTATGCAAATTTCGATCTGCAACTGACTAAAGGGAATAAAGAGAAGAAGAACAATGGCTGTGTGTGGAGCCTTTTATTTAGTGTTAGGCCATGATCATTTTGAAAGAATCAACACTTGAAAAACCTTACAGAATACTGTAATGTTTATGACCGGCTTAACATATCCTGATATTAAGGCACATTGTGACAAATGAAAACCTTAGTTCATTAGCTCTTCACATAAAGGTTAACAATCTTGTACCAAGGATTCCAAGAAATGATTGTCATTCATGGCTTTGCAAATAAATAAAACTGCACATCCTGTACATCTTCTAATAGCTTTGGTACATATGGGTGTATCAGGTCTTGCAAAGTGCAATATACCTCAATACATTTTATTTACATCTATTAGCCTCTGAGCAACATGCACATACATTATCTGCATCATCATGCTGAGTAATTCAATTCATTAGTATGTCGTCCTACTAATGGCGGAGGAACACGAAAGGTGGTGTTTGTACAAGTATGTTCATTTATGCATAATTAGGCTCTGAGAATGTTCTCAGAATTCATTTATCTGTTATTAAAGATCTTTAAAAATAATTTCAGGCAAATGAATGTTTATGAATATTTGGAAAATACATGTGATTTATGGTGTTTTTATGGTTTCTGAATCTTTATGTACATATAGGTCATTAAAAGGGAACTTTAAATGGCCCTGCTATTGTATATTGTCTAATGTTTTTCAGACATAGGCTCACCTCCTGCAGCTTTTAGCAAAGTGCACCAATGAAGCCAAGGAAAGTGCACCTCACTTTAATATACACTTTGTTATACATGCACTACTATTACTGTAACAAGCTTGAATTAAAACGTGTAGGATTTTAATTAGTCTGTTAGAGCATTGAACCACTGTGTTTTCTCCATATAACATGTTGTCAATTGATAACTACTGGGCATACAGCACAGCGCATTGGCTGTGGATGAAATATAAGTGTCAAATCATGGGGTTTCGACTGCTGGGACACCCCATGACCTTGAGAACAGGGAACCAAGTGTTTGTTTATAATAGAGAAGCAAGTCATACTGTACATGCCTGCCACCACTCAATTCATTGCCCCCCCCCCCCCCCCCCGGCTGCTCTAATCTATTCTTAACCCCTTAAGGACGGAGGGTTTTTCAGTTTTTGCATTTTCGTTTTTTCCTCATCACCTTCTAAAAATAATAACACTTTCAATTTTGCACCTAAAAATCCATCTGATAGAGTATTTTTGCGCCACTAATTCTACTTTGTAATGACATCAGTCATTTTACCCAAAAATCTACAGTGAAGCGGGAAAAAAAATCATTGCGCAACAAAATGGAAGAAAAAACGCAATTTTGTAAGTTTTGGGGGCTTCCGTTTCTATGCAGTAAATTTTTCGGTAAAAATGACAGCTTATCTTTATTCTCTAGGTCCATACGGTTAAAATTATACCCTAATTATACAGGTTTAATTTTGTATTACTTCTTAAAAAAATCATAACTACATGCAGGAAAATTTTAAAGTTTAAAGTTGTCCTCTTTTGACCCCTATAACTTTTTTTTATTTTTCCACGTACGAGGTGGTATGAGGGCTCATTTTTTGCGCCGTGATCTGAACTTTTTAGTGGTACCATTTTGTTTTAATGAGACTTTTTGATCGCTTTTTATTCATTTTTTTTTTTTGTGGTATAAAAAGTGACCAAAAATACTGTATATACTCGAGTATAAGCCGACCCGAATATAAGCCGAGGCCCCTAATTTTATTTATCTCATAGACCAATTAATTAGGTGGCCCAAAAAGAACCCTTTTAATTCCAACACCACTTAAAATCGTATATTTTATTAATCAACTCACACACCAAGTGACTTTAAAAACACAGGATAGCCCTACATTTCATATGTATATATTAGGTGCCTGTTATAAAAGCCACCAGACTTGCGGTAAATTTATCATATATGTACAGTCCCAGCGTCTGCAGTATGCTAAGACATGCCTGGCTATCTTGCTATTTAAAACTTGTAAGTTCAGGTCCCCCTCGACAGTTTCGCCACATCCGTGGCTTTATCAAGAGGTTGGGGAGAATATATAATGAAATGTACCCATGTTCTCTTTTAGAGCTCTGTAAACATTGGTCCAAAATGTTACGAATTTCATGAAATATTGCGAATATTGTGATTCCATTGCGCAAATCGCTTCATTAAACTCCATTTACTGAGGTCCAGGCTCCAGAGCATTTAAAATGGTGGATTCACATGTCAGTACATGGGGCAAGGAATGCTGGGAAGGCGGGAAGGCAAGGCGGGAAGGGAGTAGGCGGGATGACCCTGAATCACACGCACAATGCAGCCTATCAGCAGACAGTCACCCCTGTGATGTCACAGCCCTATATATTCGGCAGCTTCATTAAACTCCATTTACTGAGGTCCAGGCTCCAGAGCATTTAAAATGGTGGATTCACATGTCAGTACATGGGGCAAGGAATGCTGGGAAGGCGGGAAGGCAAGGCGGGAAGGGAGTAGGCGGGATGACCCTGAATCACACGCAGGATGCAGCCTATCAGCAGACAGTCACCCCTGTGATGTCACAGCCCTATATATTCGGCAGCCATTTTCTAGCTTGTCATATCATTCATTACACTGCATAGAGATAAGACGGACCTTCTTGTGTGTGTGTTACACAGAAAAGTTTGTTGCAGCAGCGTTTCACCTCTTAGTCACCTCAGCGTTCTGTAGGACACAGAGCAAAGCGTATTTGCACAGAAATTAATTCTTACTGCAGCGATTAACCCCTCAGCATTGTATTCCAGAGAGGGAAAGAGAGCTGTGTGTAGAAATATTTTCACAGGAGGGAAAAAAAAAATTTTTTAGGGCAAATCTATATTATCCATACCCAGCAGTCCATTCTTATTGTATTTGAGAGAGAGAGTCTTTTTGCAATTTTGGGTTTAGTACACAGTGACTGTGTGCTCCAGCAATGTTGTGTACTGCTGGTGCTGTGGGAATTTTTTTTTTTTTTAGCGTACTGTAACGCATTTTTTCTGCCCTCACAAGTGAACACCTACATCTAAGTGGAATACAATTTTGTACCTGTTAATCTGTCAAGGGCCTATATACTGTGAAATGACAGCCAAAAGTAATCACCGGCTGGTGTTTCACTCCAACACGTTTATTAAGCGTACTGTAGCGCATTTTTCTGCCTTCATAAGTGCATACCAAATACCTACATCTAAGTACTGTACTATTTTAAACCTGTTTATCTGTCAAGAGCCGTGATACTTTGAAGGTCCAGACAAAAGTACTCACCGGCTGGTGTTTTTACTCAGATACTTTTTTAAGTGTATTGTAGCGCATTTTTCTGCCCTCATAAGTGCATACCACATACGGATATCTAAGTAGTGTACAATTTTGTACCTGTTGATCTCTCAAGGGCCTACATACTGTGAAAGGACAGCCAAAAGTAATCACTGGCTAGTGTTTTACTCCAATATGTTAATTAAGCGTACTGTAGCGCATTTTTCTGCCCTCATTAGTGCATACCGCATATGTACATATAAGTAGTGTACTATTTTGTACCTGTTAATCTGTCAAGGGCCTAGATACTGTGAAAGGCCAGGCATAAGTAATCACTGGATAGTGTTTTACTAAAATACGTTTTTGTAAGCGTACTGTACCGCATTTTTCTGCCCTCATAAGTGCATACCTGTCACGATGCCGGCTGGCAGGAGGTGGATCCTCTGTGCCAGAGAGGGATTGGCGTGGACCGTGCTAGTGGACCGGTTCTAAGTCACTACTGGTTTTCACCAGAGCCCGCCGCAAAGCGGGATGGTCTTGCTGCGGCGGTAGTGACCAGGTCGTATCCACTAGCAACGGCTCAACCTCTCTGGCTGCTGAAGATAGGCGCGGTACAAGGGAGTAGACAGAAGCAAGGTCGGACGTAGCAGAAGGTCGGGGCAGGCAGCAAGGATCGTAGTCAGGGGCAACGGCAGGAGGTCTGGAACACAGGCTAGGAACACACAAGGAAACGCTTTCACTGGCACAATGGCAACAAGATCCGGCGAGGGAGTGAAGGGGAAGTGAGGTATAAATAGGGAGTGCACAGGTGAACACACTAATTGGAACCACTGCGCCAATCAGCGGCGCAGTGGCCCTTTAAATCGCAGAGACCCGGCGCGCGCACGCCGGGACAGGACAGACGGAGAGCGAGTCAGGTACGGGAGCCGGGACGCGCATCGCGAGCGGGCGCCACCCGCATCGCGAATCGCATCCCGGCTGGAGACGGTATCGCAGCGCACCGGGTCAGTGGAGCTGCCCGGAGCGCTGCGGTAGCGAGAGTGAAGCGAGCGCTCCGGGGAGGAGCGGGGACCCGGAGCGCTCGGCGTAACAGTACCCCCCCCTTGGGTCTCCCCCTCTTCTTAGAGCCTGAGAACCTGAGGAGCAGACTTTTGTCTAGGATATTGTCCTCAGGTTCCCAGGATCTCTCTTCAGGACCACAACCCTCCCAATCGACCAGGAAAAAGGTTTTCCCTCTGACCTTCTTGGAGGCCAGTATTTCTTTAACGGAGAAGATGTCCGAGGAGCCGGAAACAGGAGTGGGAGAAACAAACTTAGGAGAGAAACGGTTGATGATAAGTGGTTTAAGAAGAGAAACGTGAAAGGCATTAGGAATTCAAAGAGAAGGAGGAAGAAGAAGTTTGTAAGAGACAGGATTAATCTGGCACAAGATTTTGAAAGGACCAAGATAGCGTGGTCCCAATTTGTAGCTAGGGACACGGAAGCGGACATATTTAGCGGAGAGCCATACCTTGTCTCCAGGAGAAAAAATGGGGGGAGCTCTTCTTTTTCTATCAGCAAACTTCTTCATGCGTGATGAGGCCTGTAAAAGAGAATTTTGGGTCTCTTTCCATATGGTGGAAAGATCACGAGAGATTTCATCCACAGCGGGCAAACCAGAGGGCAAGGGAGTAGGGAGGGGGGGAAGAGGGTGACGGCCGTACACCACAAAAAATGGGGATTTGGAGGAGGATTCAGAGATTCTGAAGTTATACGAAAATTCGGCCCATGGTAGAAGATCTGCCCAGTCATCCTGGCGGGAGGAAACAAAATGGCGTAAATAATCACCCAGGACCTGGTTAATTCTTTCTACTTGCCCATTGGATTGAGGATGATATGCAGAGGAAAAGTTTAATTTAATCTTGAGTTGTTTACAGAGAGCCCTCCAGAATTTTGACACGAACTGGACGCCTCTATTCGAGACGATCTGCGTGGGCAACCCGTGAAGACGAAAAATGTGTACAAAAAATTGTTTTGCCAACTGAGGCGCTGAAGGAAGACCAGGAAGAGGGATGAAATGTGCCATCTTGGAGAATCGATCAACGACCACCCAAACAACAGTGTTGCCACGGGATGGGGGTAAGTCCGTAATAAAGTCCATACCAATCAGAGACCAAGGCTGTTCGGGGACAGGCAGAGGATGAAGAAGACCAGCGGGCTTCTGGCGAGGAGTCTTATCCCGGGCACAAACAGTGCAGGCTCGTACAAAATCCACAACATCCGTCTCCAGAGTCGGCCACCAATAGAAACGAGAGATGAGTTGCACGGATTTCTTGATACCCGCATGACCTGCGAGATGGGAGGAGTGACCCCATTTGAGGATTCCGAGGCGTTGGCGTGGAGAAATGAAGGTCTTCCCTGGAGGAGTTTGCCTGATGGAGGCTGGAGAAGTGGAGATCAGGCAGTCAGGGGGGATGATGTGTTGCGGAGAGAGCTCTACTTCCGAGGCATCCGAGGAACGAGAGAGAGCATCGGCCCTAATGTTCTTATCGGCAGGCCGAAAGTGAATTTCAAAATTAAATCGGGCAAAGAACAGAGACCACCTGGCCTGGCGAGGATTCAGCCGTTGGGCAGACTGGAGATAGGAGAGGTTCTTGTGATCGGTGTAAATAATAACTGGAAATCTTGATCCCTCCAACAGATGCCTCCATTCCTCAAGTGCTAATTTAATGGCTAGAAGCTCTCGGTCCCCGATGGAGTAGTTCCTCTCAGCTGGAGAGAAGGTCCTAGAATAAAAACCACAAGTAACAGCATGCCCGGAAGAATTTTTCTGTAGAAGGACCGCTCCAGCTCCTACAGAGGAGGCATCAACCTCCAATAGGAAGGGTTTAGATGGGTCAGGTCTGGAGAGCACGGGAGCCGAAGAAAAGGCAGACTTGAGCTGTTTAAAGGCGTCTTCCGCTTGAGGAGGCCATGACTTAGGATTGGCATTCTTTTTGGTTAAAGCCACGATAGGAGCCACAATGGTGGAAAAATGTGGAATGAATTGTCTGTAATAATTGGCGAACCCCAAAAAACGTTGGATAGCACGAAGTCCGGAGGGGCGTGGCCAATCTAAGACGGCAGAGAGTTTGTCTGGATCCATTTGTAGTCCCTGGCCAGAGACCAAGTATCCTAGGAAAGGAAGAGATTGACATTCAAACAGACATTTCTCCATTTTGGCATACAGTTGATTGTCACGAAGTCTCTGAAGAACCATGCGGACATGCTGGCGGTGTTCTTCTAGGTTGGCAGAAAAAATCAGGATATCGTCCAGATATACAACAACACAGGAATATAAGAGATCACGAAAGATTTCATTAACAAAGTCTTGGAAGACGGCAGGGGCGTTGCACAGGCCAAAGGGCATGACCAGATACTCAAAGTGTCCATCTCTGGTGTTAAATGCCGTTTTCCATTCATCCCCCTCTCTGATGCGAATGAGATTATAGGCACCTCTTAAGTCCAGTTTGGTAAAGATGTGGGCACCTTGGAGGCGATCAAAGAGTTCAGAGATGAGAGGTAGGGGTAGCGTTTTTTTACAGTGATTTTATTAAGACCGCGGTAGTCAATGCAAGGACGTAGAGAGCCATCTTTTTTGGACACAAAGAAAAATCCGGCTCCGGCAGGAGAGGAAGATTTGCGGATAAAGCCCTTCTTTAAATTTTCCTGGATATACTCAGACATAGCAAGAGTCTCTGGGACAGAGAGAGGATAAATTCTGCCCCGGGGTGGAGTAGTACCCGGGAGGAGGTCAATGGGACAGTCATAAGGCCTGTGAGGAGGTAAAGTCTCAGCTTGTTTTTTGCAAAAAACATCCGCAAAGTCCATATAGGCCTTAGGGAGACCGGTTACAGGAGGCACCACAGGGTCACGGCAGGGAGTACTGGGAACCGGTTAAGACAGTCCTTGGAACAAGAGGGACCCCAACTCTTGATCTCCCCAGTGGACCAATCCAGGGTAGGGGAGTGGTGTTGAAGCCAGGGTAGTCCAAGGAGAATTTCGGAAGTGCAATTGGGGAGGACCAAAAACTCAAATTTTTCATGGTGAGATCCGATGCACATTAGGAGGGGCTCCGTGCGGAA
This sequence comes from Hyla sarda, assembly GCF_029499605.1. Lineage (NCBI taxonomy): Eukaryota > Metazoa > Chordata > Amphibia > Anura > Hylidae > Hyla > Hyla sarda. Next base: position 170,430,505 of record NC_079191.1, read on the forward strand.
ACGTATGGTAGAGTCCAATCTTTCATTGTTAACACAATTGATGTAGAGAGGTCTGGCGAGACTGGTCAGCGGGATGTTGAACCTGTTGGTGAGAGAGGCCAAAATAAAATTTCCTGCAGATCCGGAATCCAAGAAGGCCATAGTAGAGAAGGAGAAGGTAGAGGTGGATACCCGCACAGGCACAGTAAGACGTGGAGAAGCAGAGTTGACATCAAGGGCTGTCTCACCTTTGTGCGGGGTCAGCGTACGTCTTTCCAGGCGGGGAGGACGGATAGGACAATCCTTCAGGAAGTGTTCGGTACCGGCACAGTACAGGCAGAGATTCTCCATGCGGCGTCGTGTCCTCTCTTGAGGTGTCAGGCGAGACCGGTCAACCTGCATAGCCTCCACGGCGGGAGGCACAGGAACGGATTGCAGGGGACCAGAGAAGAGAGGAGCCGGGGAGAAAAAACGCCTTGTGCGAACAAAGTCCATATCCTGGCGGAGCTCCTGACGCCTTTCGGAAAAACGCATGTCAATGCGAGTGGCTAGATGAATGAGTTCATGTAGGTTAGCAGGGATTTCTCGTGCGGCCAGAACATCTTTAATGTTGCTGGATAGGCCTTTTTTAAAGGTCGCGCAGAGGGCCTCATTATTCCAGGATAGTTCTGAAGCAAGAGTACGGAATTGTACGGCGTACTCGCCAACGGAAGAATTACCCTGGACCAGGTTCAACAGGGCAGTCTCAGCAGAAGAGGCTCGGGCAGGTTCCTCAAAGACACTTCGAATTTCCGAGAAGAAGGAGTGTACAGAGGCAGTGACGGGGTCATTGCGGTCCCAGAGCGGTGTAGCCCATGACAGAGCTTTTCCAGACAGAAGGCTGACTACGAAAGCCACCTTAGACCTTTCAGTGGGAAACTGGTCCGACATCATCTCCAAGTGCAGGGAACATTGAGAAAGGAAGCCACGGCAAAATTTAGAGTCCCCATCAAATTTATCCGGCAAGGATAGTCGTAGGCCTGAAGCGGCCACTCGCTGCGGAGGAGGTGCAGGAGCTGGCGGAGGACATGATTGCTGAAGCTGTGGTAGTAGCTGCTGTAGCATCACGGTCAGTTGAGACAGCTGGTGGCCTTGTTGCACTATCTGTTGTGACTGCTGGGCGACCACCGTGGTGAGGTCGGCGACAACTGGCAGAGGAACTTCAGCGGGATCCATGGCCGGATCTACTGTCACGATGCCGGCTGACAGGAGGTGGATCCTCTGTGCCAGAGAGGGATTGGCGTGGACCGTGCTAGTGGACCGGTTCTAAGTCACTACTGGTTTTCACCAGAGCCCGCCGCAAAGCGGGATGGTCTTGCTGCGGCGGTAGTGACCAGGTCGTATCCACTAGCAACGGCTCAACCTCTCTGGCTGCTGAAGATAGGCGCGGTACAAGGGAGTAGACAGAAGCAAGGTCGGACGTAGCAGAAGGTCGGGGCAGGCAGCAAGGATCGTAGTCAGGGGCAACGGCAGGAGGTCTGGAACACAGGCTAGGAACACACAAGGAAACGCTTTCACTGGCACAATGGCAACAAGATCCGGCGAGGGAGTGAAGGGGAAGTGAGGTATAAATAGGGAGTGCACAGGGGAACACACTAATTGGAACCACTGCACCAATCAGCGGCGCAGTGGCCCTTTAAATCGCAGAGACCCGGCGCGCGCGCGCCCTAGGGAGCGGGGCCGCGCGCGCCGGGACAGGACAGACGGAGAGCGAGTCAGGTACGGGAGCCGGGACGCGCATCGCGAGCGGGCGCCACCCGCATCGCGAATCGCATCCCGGCTGGAGACGGTATCGCAGCGCACCGGGTCAGTGGAGCTGCCCGGAGCGCTGCGGTAGCGAGAGTGAAGCGAGCGCTCCGGGGAGGAGCGGGGACCCGGAGCGCTCGGCGTAACAATACCACTTACGTTCATCTAAGTAGTGTACTATTTTGTACCTGTTAATCTGTCAAGGGCCTAGATACTGTGAAAGTCCAGGCAAAAGTACTCACCAGCTAGTGTTGTACTCAGTTACTTTTTTTAAGTGTACTGTAGTGCATTTTTCTGCCCTCATAAGTGCATACCACATACCTACATCTAAGTAGTGAACAATGTTGTACCTGTTAATCTGTCAAGGGCCTACATACTGAGAAAGGACAGCCAAAAGTAATCACCGGCTGGTGATTTACTCCAATACGTTTATTAAGCTTACTGCAGTGCATTTTTCGTAACTCATAAGTGCATACCAAATACGTACATCTAAGTAGTGTACTATTTTGTACCTGTTAATCTGTCAAGGGCCTAGATACTGTGAAAGGACAGTAAAAAGTACACACCTGCTGCTGTTCTAGACACATACAGTTTTAAGCGTAGTGAAGTGTATTGTACTCCCCTCATATATGCACTAAGTATGTCAGGCAGAGAAGTGCCAGGACGTGCACAGAGTAGTGGCAGAGGCCTAAATTCATCAGGCAGAGGTTGCAGCAGACTAGGGGCGAGTGGCAGCAGGAGTCGCAGCGAGAGGCCTGAGCTCCTGGTATCAGCTAGCGGTCGTGTCTCGACCAGCAACCAATCTGCCATCATCGATAGGTTAACAGGGTCATCCACTTCATCACAAGTGACATCTGATACCACCAGTCAACAGTCGGTGGGTTCCTCAGACACAACCCTCAGTTGACATGGCCCGGGAGCAGTCCTTGTCCTCCCATTGCCTCAGTTCTATGATGTTCCCTCCGCTAAAGAAGTATCTTATGCTGTGGGTTCAGCTCCACTATTCACTGAGGACAATCTAATAGAGGACAGTCAGCAGCTACTGCCCAGCCAAGAAATGGAGGAGACATCCGCCGTTTCCTCCGCTAGGCGGGCAAGTAGTGATCAGGAGAGTGACGTGGGAGGTGGTGTTGCCAGGGTTCAGGGTCCTGAAGCAGACACTGTTGAGGAACCTGAGGAGGACATCAGTGACGTGCAGACACTTGTTGATGATGATGAAGCCGATCGCAATTGGGAGCCGGGTGCAGAAGGGGCTTCATCATCATCAGGAGAAGAGAGTTGCAGGTTATCTATGATAGTAAGGGCAAATCTATATTATTCATACCCAGCAAGGTGATAGGATAGTTGAGAGTCAGCATGGTAGCAGAAGTGGAAATTCTGGAGCCAAACGTGCCCGGGGGAGACCACCTGCTTCATGGCAGCCTATATTCCCAGGAGGTAGTGGAACAGGGCTTCCTAGAGATGGCGGCAGTAGTAGTCAATTAGTGCGGACTGTTGGTGGGAAAATCAGCTACTCGGCGGTGTGGCAGTTTTTCATCAAGCTTCCAAAGGAGGTTCACATAGCCAAATGCAAGATATGCCGGCAGAAGGTGAAGCGTGGCCAGGGTCCCAATGTTGGCACCACAACCCTGCGTCAACATATGCTTCACCGCCATAAAGCAGCTGGGAGAACCGTGGCTCTGATGTAGTGGTCCAGCCTGCTGCAACACGCGGTGGAACGCCGCTCCCTCATTCAGCCAGCCAAGGCTCCACCACATCAGCTGAAGGGAGCTGTGTGTCATACCCTCCTTCTGTCGCTCCAGATGCTCCTGCTCCTCCTACGTTTAGTCAGCCATTTCGCCAATAATCCATCGGCGAAGCCATGTCCAAGAGACAACAGTTTGCGCCCACTCATCCAATAGCGCAGAAACTGAATGTGCTCCTGTCCAAGTTGCTGGTGCTGTAGTCCCTCCCTTTTCAAGTGGTGGACTCTGCACCTTTCAGAGTACTGATGGCTTGTGCCGAGCCAAAGTGGAGAGTGCCAAGCTGTAATTTCTTTGGGAAGAATGCAGTACCAGCCCTGCACAATTTTGTGGAAGAGAAGGTGGGCCAGTCCTTGAGCCTGTCGGTGTGTACCAAAGTGCACGGCAGCTCCCACGTCTGGAGCTTTAAATATGGTCAGGGACAATACATGTCCTTTACGGCTCACTGGGTGAATGTGGTTCCTGCACAGCTACAACACCAACTTGGACAGGTCACGCCGCTTCCTCCTCCATGCTCTCAGGCCATTGGTCCTGTGACAGTGTGCGACTCCGCCTCCTCATCCTCCACCATTTCCTCAGCCTCCACTGCCCAGACAAGTCTCAGTGGCCCTTCAGCATACTATGCTAAAAGTCATTGGTAAAGAAATTGGAGCATGGCTTACTCCACAAAAACTGGAAATGGGAACCATGGTGACTGACAATGGGAACATCTTGCATGTGCTGCGACTGGGAAGGCTGAGCCATGCGACTTGCATGGCACATGTGTTCAATCAGGTTGTGAAGCAGTTCCTGAAGTGTTCCCCCCATTTGCAAGACATCCTAACAATGGGAAGAAAACTTTGCATGCACTTCAGCCACTCGTACATTGCAAAGCACACCTTCCTTGAGCTGAAGCATCAGAACGGTATCCCCCTAACATAGTCTGATTTGTGATGTTGCCACACGTTGGAATTCCACCAACGTGTGGCAACATCGTTGCAACATCACAACGTGTGGCAACATTACAAATCACACTATGTTAGGGGGGTTCTGATGCTTCAGCTCAAGGAGGGTGTGCTTTGCAATGTACGAGTGGCTGAAGCGCATGCAAAGTTTTCTTCCCATTGTTAGGATGTCTTGCAAATGGGGGGAACACTTCAGGAACTGCTTCACAATTGGACCGACTGTACAAACAGAGAAAAGTACTCCCCTGTGTAACTTCAATTTGAACCAGTGGCAGCTCATACGTGACACATACAGTTTGCTCAGGCCCTTTGAGGAAGCCACATTATTAATTAGTCGCCAGGATTACGGGATGAACGGCGTCATTCCCCTGTTTCACTTCTTACAACATGTGTTGGAAACGATGGCAGGCCAGGCCACTGGAGATGTGGCGCCTACATCTCAAGGCCACTTGAGCCCTGTGGGGGCTGAACTGGAGGAGGAGGAGGAGGGGGAGGGGCACAGTGGAGCACAGTTTAGTTTTCGCCAAATGGGCAGTTTTTCTAGTAATCTGACAGGAGAGGAGGAGCAGGAGCAGCCAGAGGAGCTAGAGGGTTATGAGGAAGGCGAGACAGAGGACCTAGACACACCGTGGCAGTATGCAGTGGAGATGGAGGCAGGGAGTCCCTCCGAGTCACTTGCACAAATGGCACGATGCATGCTCACTTGCTTGCGTAGTGACAGCCGAATTGTCACCATTCAGCAGCCTGATGATGTCTGGATTTCCATCTTATTGGACCCTCACTACCACTACAAAATAGGGGCCTATTTTGCACCCACTGAGAGGGAGGACAAAGTGATCTACTACAGAGGCATCCTATGTAGTCAGTTGGCCGATGCCTATCGGCGCCATCGTCCATCTTCTCGCAGGTCTGAATCGGGGGGCCCCCTGCGCTCATCTTCCACTGCCATGGCTGCTGGGGAGGGGTGGGGTGGCAGGAGCATTACCAGCTCCATCAGCAGCAGCCTGAGTCTACAGTTACTGATGAGTAGCTTTTTTCTCCCACATAGTGAAGCAACTCGTCAGCAGCAGGTAGACCTGGAGCAGGACCTGAACCAACAGGTATTTACAGGTGAAAGATGCACTTAAAAAAGTATGAGGGAAAGACAAACTGAGAGTAGACATATATTATAATGCAGAGTTTATTAAAAAGGAGGAGAGAAAAAGTTACTGGGTTCACTATATAAAATGCTGGGGGAAAACGGTTGGGGAAAAAGTGGTAAAAAGATTAGGTCATGGGTGTGACGTAGGTGTGATTTCAGGGGATGAATGGAGAATATCATTAAGGAATATTGGCAGAGCCACAATTAATATAAATTACAGAATTTCCTTCCTTATGCTAGCATACCGTGTGCAATTTTTAGCCTAAAATGGCAATATTTGCATTAAATTTTGAAAGAATATATATATATATATATATATATATATATATATATATACATATATATATATATATATATCTATATATATATATATATATATATATATATAAAACTCAAAGCACCTCATTCACTAAGAGTGGAGTGTAGATTTCTTTGTGGGTTTTAATTACCTACAATTTATTTTCCATGGTAGTAGATACCAAGGTTTCCCTACATTTTCCATTTTACACATGCTCCGATCTGTAGGGTTTTTCTCAGCATAAATCCACTACATATTTTGTGGAAACCTTAGTAAATATGTTGGGTTTTTGTGAAAATGTCGGGTTTTTAATTAGTTAGTTAGTCTGGGTTTTTTCAATACTGGCGCAAATTCTGGTGCAAAAACTGACGCAGACAGAATTTCTGGCGCAATGCGACAGAATCTGGAGCACAACCTGACAAAATATATCGGGTTTGCAATAGTAAATGAGGGCCAATGTGTGTGTGTGTATGTATGTGTGTATGTTCCAGCATCACGTCCAAACGGCTAAACATATTAACATGAAACTTAGCGCACATGTTACTTATATGTCAACAACAAACATGGGATAGGTGATTTAACCCTTACTCACCCCCATTTGCCAGGGGCAGGTTTTTTGTTCAACGTCCCATGCAAATCAATGGGAAATGAATGTTCCCACATAACTTAAGTACGGCTGGAGATATTTCAATACCTGATACACTTATTATGGGTCGGGATAAGAGGTCGAGATAGGAGGTCGAGATAGGAGGACGGGATATGAGGATGGTATAGGAGGTCGGGATAGGAGGTCGAGATAGGAGGATGGGAAAGGAGGACGGGATAGGAGGACGGGATAGGAGGTTAGGATAGGAGGACGGGACAGGAGGACGGGATAGGAGGTTGGGATAGGATGTTGGGATAGGAGGTTGGGATAGGAGGTCAAGATAGGAGGGGATAGGAGGACGGGATAGGAGGACGGAATAGGAGGGTGGGATAGGAGATCGGGATAGGAGGACGGGATAGGAGGTCGAGATAGGAAGACGGGACAGGAGGATGGGATAGGAGGACGGGACAGGAGGACGGGACAGGAGGACGGGATAGGAGGTTGAGATAGGAGGTTGGGATAGGAGGTCGGGACAGGAGGATGAGACAGGAGGATGGGACAGGGGGACGGGACAGGAGGAAGGGACAGGAGGACGGGATAGGAGGACAGGATAGGAGGACGGGATAGGAGGACAGGATAGGAGGACGGGATAGGTCGGGATAGGAGGTCGGGATAGAGGGTTGGGATATGACAGCAATATTTGAGGTCGGGATATGAAGTCAAAAGCTTCCTCCTTTGTTTATTTTCCTCCCCAACAAGGATTAGGGAGGAAAAACCGGGCAACGCCGGGTACTCAGCTAGTAAAAGATAATGAAGTAATTTTGGTAGCATTAGGGTTAGCAAAGATGATTATTTTAAGAAAATGAATGTCCCCAAAAGCACCAAATAAAGAAGAATGGCTGGTGTTAGTAAATAGGGTTATGCATTATGAAAAGCTGTATTATAAGAACAGTAAAAAAAAATAGAAAGCAAGTGGCTTAAATGGTCTAGTGAAGGATGAGAATAGGAGTACCAGGCTGACTGGGAGGGTTGGGGAGGGGGGTGAGGTTAGGGTGGGTATTTTATATGTTAAGTTTTGATTGTATGTATATTTGTAAAGCAATAAAAAAAAAAAGATGACAGTTCCACTAACCACTACTTTAATAAAGTTGCTATCCGTATCAAGGCCCCAGGAAATAAGCACTATGTGACTTGTAAACCTCCAAAGAAAACTGGTTCTCTATCCCTATTGGTATGTGCTGGGCTCAGAGGCATGCAGCGGTTCTGATGTGTTCTACACTGCCCTTGCAGGATGAGACTTAAGACTTGAGACTATGACTTGAGACTTAGCTTAAAACTACATTTGACTGGTGACTACTTAATACTTGACTTAAGTACTATGTACTAGCCTGTAGTCCAATTTAAACAGGCTTACTTCAAGGGAGAGTTTGCCATGAAAATTCTCAAAGATCATCCCCCTCATGTATGTTTCCTTGGGTTGCTCTGAGACATCCCCATCTTCGAAGATATCCAGAAAGGGGTCTCCACGTGTTAGTCCTTCAATTGAACAGGCTGGCCCTGAGGCTACCCAAACCTAGTCCTTCCTTTGCTAGAGGGCATGTCAGCTTTAGACTTGGCCCTAAAGCATCCATATGTGATGGCATTTCCCCTGTAGCAGTGTTAAGGTTGGCTGCTGTTTAGGCCTTAAAATGTGCATGACTGCCGCTGTATACTGCTGAGTGTCGACACAAGAAATAAACACCAGACAATATGTTGGTATATATCTCCTTCTCAGCATACTGGCTAAGGAGCTGTCCCAATGAGTTCTGTTTATTATAAGGAAGTACATTGGCTTTTATATTTGACAAAAAGTTAAGGTTAGTTATCATGTCAAAATCATCATGTCATATTTTGATTGGTTATTTGAGTATAGCGTCTGTATATATTAGCATATAAAGCATTCATTTCTTTCTTGGCCATAGTTCACTTATGTTGCCTTTTCAGTATTCTACCAGAAAATTCCAAATGTATCTGTCCTTCTGCACAGTCTATATTTCTTCATATATTTTGACTCTTGCTTCCAACCTTTTCTTTATCTTGCTTCTTCTGGCCTCATCCCAAGGTCTTAATCTTAGTTACAAGCAAATAGCAAGCTGATATGTCTCATAAGGAAAATAATGTTTTTCTGCAGCATATTAGCATATATATCTATTTTTAAAATATATATTGATCAGTAATCAAAATCATAAGGGTCATCCTTATCAGCAGGACACACAAAATAGGTAGCTGAACTTTTCCCTTGTACTGAAATGTTGTGCCTCAGGTTGTAGAGCTGCAAATGTGATGTTTTTTCCTGCCTGACTAGGCCAAGACTTGACAAACATGTGCTTTTGGTTCTTCCCCTATCCCTTTGGGATTGGGGTGAAAAGAGAACAGCCCTTAGCCTCTAATTGGTTGAAGGGTTGACATCTTACTAGCTTTTAATTTCTTACTAGCTTTTTACAGTAAAGATAAGGATTTTGGGTAAAGACAGTTAAAGAGTAGCTCCCACCATAATTTTTTTTCTGTTCCTCCTTATTGCCCATCTATCCCTAACCCCCTTCCTGCCTTTAATTTTTTTTTTACTATCTGAGAAATGCCTTTTTGTCTACCTGGTAGTGTGCTCACTTACCAGGCAGACTTCCCCAGCAGGCTCGACGTCATTGATGCCTACTGGGGGTGCCGAATTCTGCCCATAGCTCATTTACACAGGGTGCCTCGAGCTGTTTCACTATTACAACACCCAGTTTGCCCTGACATCTATTGGCTGTCAGGGCATGCTGAGGTCAGGGCATGCTGAGAGTTGTAGTGGTGAAACAACTGGAGGCACCCTGTGTTGAACACAATACCTTTGTTGAGGCTATGGCAGCAGCGCTACCCTGAACACCGCTCTCCAACCCCCCCCCCCCCCCCCGCCCCCAGAAAAAGACATACTCAAGTGCAGGACAGTCCTGAGGCAGCAGCGACATGTATATGCCGGGATGCGGGGCCGGCGTGTGAGGCCAGGGAGCCAATGCGTGCATCCTCTGTGTTCTCAGCGCTGACTGAATTATTACCGATTGCCCGGCTGGCATCAGTCCTAATTAAGTCGTGACGTCACGGCAGGCTGCAGCCGGCCACTAGGAGGGTGACCCCTAGTGGTCGGTTTTCAAATATAAAATACAATATTTTAATTAAAAAAAATAAAAATAATGAAAGTTTATTAGAGATATGTTGTAGTACATGAGTACTACAACATATAAAAAAAAAAGGTTGGTGACAGTGCCCATTTAACCCCTTATGCATACATCAGGCTCACTGCATGCTGAAAACATATAAAGATATAGTAAAAAGCTTTTACAGAGGAATACATTTTAACCCCTTTAGGACCAAGATTGTACCTGTACATTACCGGATTTAAAGCGTGCTCACGAGCTGTGCACGCTTCATACCCTGGTGTCTCGGTCGCTATTTGCAGCCAGGACCCACAGTTAATGTTGGTCATTGCCGATTGGGCCGATGTCCACCACTAACCTTTGATTGCGGCAAAGTTGATTGCGGCATCTAAAGTGCGGGGTTAAAGGTGCGGGTTAGCTCAGGGCAGCTGATCGAGACATTTGCAGCAAAATCGCGGGTCCTGATAAGCAGAGTGGATGGCGGGAAGGCCCTTACCTTCTTCCTTGCCATCTGATTGGTGCTCTGAGGCTCTGGCCAGCTATGGCAGGCTAGAGCAGCAGAACACCGATAACACTGATTAATGATATGCTATGGCATAGTATTGAATAGTGTATGCAATCGTAATATTGCATGTTATAGCCTCCTATGGGGACAAAAAAAAAAGTGTAAAAAAAGAGATAAAGGAAAACTGTCAGCTTTCTCCCCCCGCACTAACCAGCGGTACTGGCTGGTAGTGAGGGGGACACTGATCAGTTTGGTCCTTACCGTGCCCGGATCCCCCACGCCGTTTGGCCGTAATCTTCTATTTTTGGTATATGCAAATGAGGTGCTAACTTGCATCGGCCAGGCTAACTGGCATTCTGACGTCAGTGCCGCTAGGCCACAACGCCGCCCAGCTCATCCATATTCCTCCCCTCTCTCTTCATTACAGGGGAGAAGAGGGAGAGGCGGAGGGAGGGGAGGAATATGAATGAGCTGGGCGGCACGGCGGGCAAAAACGCTGACGTCAGAGTGCCAGTTAGCATGGCTGGTGCAAGTTAGGACCTCATTTGCATATTCCGAAAATAGAAGATTACGGCGTAACGGCGCGGCGGATCCGAGCACAGTAAAGACCAAACAGATCAGCGTCCCCCGCACTACCAGCCAGTACCGCTGGTTAGTGCTGGGGGGGGGGGGGGGAGAAGCTGACAGTTTTACTTTAGTAAAAGTGAATTAACCCCTTCCTAATAAAAGTTTGAATTACCTCCTCTTTTCCCATGTTTTTAAATAAAATAAGGTAATCAAAATAAACGTTATCATATGTACTGCCTTGTGCATAAATGTCTGAACTATTCAAATATAAGGTTAATTAAACTGCTGTGCATTTTTTGGTCACATCATATACCATAAAAAATGTATAAAAAGCAATCAAAAAGTTCCATCAAAATTAAAATGGTACCGATAAAAACTACAGATCACGGTGCAAAAAATGTAGCCCTCATATAGTTCCGTATGCAGAAAAACAAAAAAGTTATAGGGGTCAGAAGAGGTCAATTTTAGGCATACTAATATTGGTGCATGTAGTTATAATTTTTTTTAAGTAAAATAAAATAAAACCTACATAAATTGGGTATCCTTGTAACCATATGCACCTACAGAATAAAGATAATGTGTCATTTTTACTGAAAATCGCACTGCGTAGAGATTGATGTCATTACAAAGGACAATTGGTGACACAAAAAACAAGCCCTTATATTGGTCTATTGGTACAAAATTGAAAGCGGTATGATTTTTAGAAGGGGCGGAGGAAAAAACTTAAGTGAAAAAGCGAAAATTGTCCTGGTCCTTAAGGCTAAAATGGGCTTGGTCCTTAAGGGGTTAAGATATTAACCTAATATACAGTAAAATACTTTAAGGGGCAACATCTATCCGAACAGTATTTAAAATAGTCAAAGGCAACTCAGCTGCGGGTCATCACAATATCAAAATCCAAACGTAAAATGTCTGAAATCAAAAACTATTGGATGAAATTACAAATACTGTGTTAGGGAGACTATCTTTGTAGCAATCACAATCACAAAGCCGCTTTTCATTTGTACTCTGCTGTTGGAAAAAAAAAACGCTGTGCTGTGATTGGTTGCTATGAGCAACAAAGACAATTTCAGGCGAGAAAGACAAATGTCCCGCATCCAAGGTTTGAAAACAGATTAATCTTGCTTTATTGAGAATATCATATCAAAGAGGAATTGACAAGAGTTACGTAAAATCCTCTAACGTGTTTCATGCTGTTAGCGCTTAGTCATAGAGTACCTAACAATACAGTACAAAAACATTAAAAGGTAAGTAAAGAAATCCCGGCACTCACGGATAGATGCTTAATCACTTCAAGGGTTTCATTCACACATAAAGAATAGAATTGCGACTCGCAAGATGCTTTTCGGCCAACAGGTGGCCTTTGTCAACTGATCAGCAATTATCTTCTTGATGTGTGAATAAAACACTTAAAATGATTAAGCATCTATCCGTGAGTGCCGGGATTTCTTTACTTACCTATGCTGACTACTGGTCCGCTGGCACCACACTACTGAGACGAGTGCCAACTCCCCGCTACCTACAAACACATTAAAATACTTGAAGACTGAATCACATGACTGTGATGTTTTCACACTTTGGATGCCGGACATTTGTTCTTCTCTCTTGTATCTAATTGAAGCCGGAGGTGTTGTCGGTGTATCCGACCACAGGTGTGATCGATACACAGAAGAGCTGTGCTTTTCTGTTTGAGTGAACAAAACAAGTTCTCTCCTAGATGTTTTTCATAAACCTGTTACAATGTGTTGTTGAGGTTGTTCGTTTGGTAGGTAAAGAACAGTAGGCCAGATTTACTAGTAGGCCAGATTTACTAGTGGGCCAGATTTAATAAATTTACTAATTCTTAGACTAAACATTCTAAGAATGTGCCAGATTTATAACAGTGGCTCAGGCTGTTTGTGAATCTGGTTTATCTTTAGACAGTTTGGTTTAAGATTAGACCAACTATCAGTTGGCTTAAACTATGCCAGAATCATGTGGCAGAATACTGGGGTATCTTTGGTGCATGGTGTTGCATCTTAAAGGGGTACTAAAACAACTTATCCCCTATCCACAGGAGCTATTCTACAGAGCTAATCTCCCACTGATGCTACATAATAAGGAATTGCAAATTTCTGCTCCTTGGCTTGAGAAATGTTAACCTTCTATAACCAGCTACAGATAGAACAGAACAGTGTATAGGAATCACGCTACATTTTTCCATAAATGCCTTTATTTAGACTATATATTTTATTACAGAATAAGCCTGGGGATGTCTTGCTTTGAAAATGATTGAAGCGATCTCTTCTATTAGGCAATAATAATATTCACAAGCCAAAATTGACTGAAGTTGTGTATTAGACACCAAAGGCTTTGACGCACGTAAACATTAAGCAGAACTTATCTTATTTTGATTCTTCTCTCCCAGCTGCACTGCTGTGGAATAGAATCTGCATATGCTGATGTGCCCAGTTTGACTCTGGTTGTGCATCTGCGTTTCCACCACCTGAGGGCCCCTAGTGATTGTTTCCAGTGATTCTTTGATATAGAGTTTATTTGCATATATAGTTCATTGAAAGAGTTCTTTGAACAGTGCGAAAAAATACTTTTTTTGGCCTTTGAAAATAAAAACAAGTGTACATTCTTATAGTAACAGAGTACACTGAGACATCTAAGACTTCTGAGTACTTTTGACATTTCATGTAGAAACTATTAAAAGATCATGCTCACTCTTTTTAACCCCTTAAGGACGGCGGGCATATCTACACACCCCCGTTTTAAAGTTTTTAAGGACTGAGGGTGTATGAGTATGCCCGTGGGAATTCCGGTCCCCTCCGCTAACCGGCTGGGGACCGGACCGGGATGCCTGCTAAAATCATTCAGCCGGCATCCCGGCACATTGCCAAGGGGGGGAGACTGCAGATCTGCAGCGATTCCGGGTCATTCGGGTGACCCAGAGAATAAGGGGGATCGGGGGTGTCCAAGACACCTACTATCCCACTGAAGGGATAGGAGGGAGCTGGCAGGGTTGCCACCCCTCATATCCCTGCTATTGGTCGGTCAGAAGCGACCGACAGCAAATCGGGGGTGGGGGGATTAAAGTTTGGTTCCCCCGTTCTGCCCACCCACAGTAGTCCTGACAGAACGGGGGAACCTTACAAGCAGAGAGTTTCAAAGTTAGAAAAATGCAAAATTTGCTAATTTTCATGAAATTTTGGTATTTTTCACCAAGAAAGGATGCAAGTAATGACGAAAATTTACCACTATTTTTAAGTAGAATATGTCATGAAAAAACAGTCTTGGAATCAGAATAAACAGTAAAAGTATCCCAGAGTTATTAAAGAGGTACTCCAGCACTTAGACATCTTATCCCCTATCCAAAGGATAGGGGATAAAATGCCTGATCATGGGGGTCCCCGCCACTAGGAACCCCCCGTGATCTTGCACGCCGCACCCTGTTGAACACACTCCGGGAACTGATTTAACGGGGTGTGGCGTGCAAGATCACGGGGGTCCCCAGCGGCGGGACCCCCACGATCAGGCATCTTATACTCTATTCTTTGGATAGGTGATAAGATGTCTAAGCGCCAAAGTACCCCTTTAATGTATAAAGTGACAGCGGTAAGAATTGCAAAAAAGGGCTCAGTCCTTAAGGTGAAAAAGGGCTAAGTCCTTAAGAGGTTAATGTTACATTTCTTAAAATATTACTTTCATTTTGATTATTTACAGTAAAACCTTAAGCTGAGAAGACCACCCCTTTGAGAAGACCTAGAATTATTCAGTGACCAATTGTTCTTGGAAACTCCCTACTCTATAAGTTGGCCACCACTTAGCTTACCGAAGATCACAATGTGCAGTCTTTGAAAAGACCACACATTGGACCTGGATGCAATCTGAATCATCTGAAAGCAAACTGCACTGCATCATAAAGCTGGAGCAAGAAAGAGGAGGAGATATAGGACACCAAGGGAGAGATGCTGCCAGCACTGTGCTGTATCATTGGAGATGATAAAACAGGAGTAGGAGAATGTTCAATACCAGAAAGTGTCACTGGATAGAAGGCAGGACTAGGGAGACTATCAGATGTCAGACCATCTCATGCTGCACTGGGGAGAGGAACCATGCTGGGTGTTAGGAATGAGAAAGATAGTCATGCCAGGGGACCAGCAATAGGAGGGAGGGCCATGCTGGCGGTTAAGAGGGGGATTACATGACCAGGGGCCATGCTGGGGACTAAGAATGAGAGGGGGATGAGAGTGGGATTCATGGGACCAGGAATAAGCTAGGGAGCCATGCTGGGGACCAGGGAGGAGAAAAAAAAACAGAATGTGATTAGTTTTAAGATGGGAACCATGCATGGGCCAAAAAGGACATAGAAGCCATGTTGTAGACTAGTAATTAAAGGTAAGTCATGTTGTGTGCTAGGAGTGAGATGGCAGCCATGCTTTTTACCAGGAATGAAAACGGAGTCGTGCTGTGGACCAGGACTGAGATGGTAAGCAATGCTGGGGACTCAATGGGAAATGAAAAGCCATCTTTGGGATAGGAAAGAGATTTGAGTTGGAATGAGATGAGGAGCCATGTTGTGGTATTGGAATTAGCTAGACTGAGAGAGGAAGTTCAGCTAAAGACCAGGACTGAGATGAGGAGCTAGGGACCAGGAATGATATAGGAGGCCATGCTGGTGGCCAGAGAATAAAGTATAAACCATGCTGGGGACAAGAAATAACATTGTTTGTCCTGCTAACACAGGGGGTTCAGCTTAGTTTTGTGTAACACGCATGGGGCCATTAGAGGATTAAAAAGTGCTTTACTTGCCTCAATGGTAGTGAGCTCTCACATGGATGTACTGAGCAGGCTAGATACTGAGCCATGGGGAGAAGAAAAGAACTATCAAAAAAATAAACTGCATAACAAGGTAATGGAACTTTATAAAGATAGCAAAGAATATAAAGATATCTAAAGCCTTGAAAATGCCAGTCAGTAGCTTCACAGGTTGCCACTCGAGTCCTCTTTCAATCTTCCATGATGGCATGATGGAGCAGGTGAATGTTAGAGACCTTGCTCTCTTTCACCTTTCATTTAAAGGGGTTCTCCGGTGCTTAAACATCTTATCCCCTATCCAAAGGATAGGGGATAAGATGCCTGATTGCGGGAGTCCCGCTGCTGGGGACCCCCGGGATCATGCACGCGGCACCTCGTTTGTAATCAGTCCCCAGAGCGTGTTCACTCCGGGTCTGATTACGGGCGACTACAGGGCTGGCGGCGTGTGACGTCACGCCTGCACCGGCGTGTGACGTCACGCTCTGCCCCGCAATGCAAGCCTCCCGTAGGGAGGCACGATAGTTACAAAAAGACATGTCATGTCCCACAGGCATGATGGCTACAAAAAGACCTGTCATATCTACAGGCATGATGGTTCCGAAAAGACCTGTCACGTCTACAGGTACGAGGGTTATGCAAAGACTTGATAATGGTAATGAAGGCATCGGTCACTCGTGGTGGGACGTCCCTTCGGAGACCAGTTTTGAGTCAGAAGCTTGGCAGTTTAAGGTATGGTTTAGTTTCATGTAAGGGGCTTTTTTGAGTGTAGTTTGATTTACAGTTGATATGGCACCACAAGGTTATTGTCACCAAAGGTCTGTCATGCAGTTTCGTTATGTAAATAACAGTTTATTTTTTGCCTCTTAATAGCAGGGACTTGGATAGCTCCATGTTACGCCTGACAGCTATCTATCGTTTTCAATCTTGCCATGATGTCATAGGTAAGTATGTTAAAGATACATACATCAGCTAGTGTGTCAGCCTGGTCCTGTTTCAGTGCCAGCTCATTTCTTTCAGAGTGGGTGTGGTTACTATAGCTCCTCGGTACTAGGCATTGTTTATTAGGATAGCTAGTTTGCAGATTCTACTTTTCTGCCACTCAAGCTAGAGTCTAATTATGGGTTTTGTGTTGTCACGATTCGGCTACAGGTTGTGGATCCTCTGTGTCAGCGAGGGATTGGCGTGGACCGTGCTGGTGGACCGGTTCTAAGAGGCTACTGGTGTTCACCAGAGCCCGCCGCAAAGCGGGATGGTCTTGCTGCGGCAGTAGCAACCAGGTCGTATCCACTAGCAACGGCTCAACCTCGCTGACTGCTGAGAAGGCGTGAGACAGAAGGACTAGGCAGAGGCAAGGTCAGACGTAGCAGAAGGTCGGGGCAGGCGGCGGCAAGGTTCGTAGTCAAGATGGATAGCAAGAGTTCAGGTAACACAGGCTTGGACAACACTAAACGCTTTCACTGGCACAAGGCAACAAGATCCGGCAAGGGAGTGCAGGGGCAGTGAGCAGATATAGCCAGGGAGCAGGTGGAAGCCAATTAAGCTAATTGGGCCAGGCACCAATCATTGGTGCACTGGCCCTTTAAGTCTCAGAGAGCTGGCGCGCGCGCGCCCTAGAGAGCGGAGCCGCACGCGCCAGCACATGACAGCAGGGGACCGGGACGGGTAAGTGACTTGGGATGCGATTCGCGAGTGGGCGCATCCCGCTGTGCGAATCGCATCCCCGACGGCCATGTCAGTGCAGCGCTCCCGGTCAGCGGGACTGACCGGGGCGCTGCAGGGAGAGAGACGCAGTGAGCGCTCTGGGGAGGAGCAGGGACCCGGAGCGCTCGGCGTAACATGTGTTAGTTGTTGTGGTATTGGTTATGATTATAAATTCTGTCATTTTATCCTACCTGGTTTGACTTTTGCTCTCTAAAGGCGTATTCTCCGTCGCGGTTATGGGCACAAATCTGCCACTTTGTTAATTTTATTGTTTCTGACAGGTATGTATGTATCATTGTAATCAGGAGCACTAGTGTGAAGCCCCAAGCAAAAGTGTTAAGCCTATCAGGCTGTATTTGTGCAAGGGGCGTGAGTATTTTCCACCCCCTGCACTTATAGGCAGGCATTAAGGAGTTGTGTAGGAGGCGGGGGTATATAACGCTCCTGTACCTACTGGCGGGGCATACGTGACATTTTTGCGGACCCCTCCCAACCCATTACAGGGCATGCGGTTATGGGCACAAATCTGACCGCTTTGTTAAGTTTATTGTTTCTTACAGGTATGTATGTATAATTAGACACAAAAAGAATAAACTGCACCAGATAGGTATATATTGTACTCTGTTTTTCATGACATGTACTAGGTGCTAGGGGTCTATAAGTAGTAAATCAGTATAGCTCCACAGACTATTTTATGCAAAAAGAGAGAAAAGACTCAAACATAGAGCAATTGCTACTGATCAATATGCAAAATGTTATTGTTATATCCAAAAAGTAAAAAAAAAACGTCACACATTTGTGACTAAATGCAATAAAGATAAAATACCAGATGTGTATATATAAAGCAATACAAAATGAGATGTCTCAGATACAGCCAAAATCACGTAGGTGGATCAGGTACAGTAATAGTAAAACTCTCAATGGATATATATGTAGTGAGGTCAGGGAATGATGTAATATGGCTCTTATTCAATAAGAAGTAACCAGGGGTCCAGAAAGGGCCCCAGTATAATGAATGTGAAGGCTAACTGCTCTATTACATGATTGGTAGTATGAATAAGCCCAAAGTAAATCAATAATAAGTAGTTCAGTGATCCTCACTTACCTATAATGGATACCTGTAGCCACCGTCCCAACGTACGTTTCGTCACCCACTTTCTCAACGTACGTTTCGTCGCGATGTTCCTGAGCTCCAGGCTTGAGCAATCAAGCCCCTATCTCGCTCATCCGTGCAAAGCTATCGCTTTGCAGGGATCAGCATAGAAGATCAGTGTGTGCAGTGTTATAGGTCCCTATGGGAGCTATAACACTGCAAAAAAAAGTGAAAAAAAAAGTTAACAAAGGTCATTTAACCCCTTCCCTAATAAAAGTTTGAATCACCCCCCTTTTCCCATAAAAAAAACTGTGTAAATAAAAATAAAAATAAACATATGTGGTATCGCCACGTGCGGAAATGTCCAAACTATAAAAAGATATTGTTAGTTAAACCTCACGGTCAATGGCGTGCGCGCACAAAAATTCCAAAGTCCAAAATAGTGTATTTTTGGTCCCTTTTTATATCATGAAAAAATTTATAAAAAGTGATCAAAAAGTCCAATCAATACAAAAATGGTACGGATAAAAACTTCACAACATAGTGCAAAAAATGTGCCCTCATACTGGCCCGTACGCAGAAAAATAAAAAAGTTACAGGGGTCAGAAGATGATAATTTTTTACATATACATTTTCCTGCATATAGTTATGATTTCCCCCCCCCGAAATACAACAATATCCAACCTATATAAGTAGGGAATTATTTTAACCATATGTACCTACAGAATAAAGATAAGGTGTTATTTTTACCGAAAAATGAACTGCGTAGAAACGGAAGCCCCCAAAAATGACAAAATGAAATTTTTTCGTACATTTTGTCGCACAATGAATTTTTTTTCCGTTTCGCCGTGGATTTTTGGGTGAAATGACTACTGTCACTGCAAAGTAGAATTAGTGGTGCAAGAAATAAGCCATCATATGGAATTTTATGTGCAAAATTGAAAGCGTTATGATTTAGAAGGTGATGAGGAAAAAATGGAAATGCAAAAACGGAAAAACCCTGCGTCCTTAAGGGGTTAAACACAGTTATACAGGCTTTGCACTCACTACTTTTCATAGTAGCAGAGTTTAATTTGTTCAGTGTTGTCACATGAAAAGCTATAATAAAATATTGTGGATACTGTATATCTCCTCTTCCTTTTATTATCACTGATATCCACCAAATGTGTGGGTGGCGCTGGCATTCCAGAATCCACTAAAGTCAATCTGGAACAATCAAAGATCAAACCCAGAGCCAGGTCTTCAACTGCATCACCTTAAATCATGGCAGGAGAAATCCCTAAATGGAGTTTAAATTATGACCACTATATGGAATAAACGCCAATATCTTATGATAGAAATAGGAACTTTTATTAAAACAATAAAATAAGTATAAAATTAGCAACCCCCTTTTTAAAGGTTAATGAAATCCTCCTTCCTCAGACAAAGTACAAAAACACAAAAGATATGGGGGGGAGATTTGTCAAATCCTGTCCAGTGTTGCCCATAGCAACCAATCAGATCACATCTTTCATTTTTCAGAGGCCTTTTCAAAAATAAAAAATTTACAATCTGATTGGTTGCTATGGGCAACTCAGCAACTTTTCCTCTGGACAGGTTTTGATAAATCTCCCCCATGGTATAAATACACATAGCATACCAATTCAATTCTTCCATATGATATCCTGTCTGCGGGAAAAATGTGACTTGGAATCTGACATTGGAATTTGATGGCAAATGTTGAGGCGCAGCGTCACACCTTTTATCAACCATTCATTTACCTTACTTTGATAAGGTGATTCTTCCCCAAGGTTACATACTTGCTTTGTTTTAGGGTATGTTTAAGCATGCATATTTTTGCTGTAGATTTTGCTGCCAATTGACTTCAGTGGGTAGCAAAATCTGATCCAGCAGATCTGCATTAGAAAATACACGTGTGAACGTACCCTTAGGATTTTGCTCCGTATTTTAGTATGGATTTTCAGCTGCTTATTTTCTACAGCTTTTTTTCTGCTGCTTATTTTTTGCTGGTAAGTCAATGATAAAAATAAGCAGCAGAAATAAGCAGGTGAAAATAACAGCAGAAAATAAAAATGGCAGATCAGCTGTGGAAAATACGCACAAAAATTTGCTCATGTGAACAAGCCCTCATTGAGCATTTGATGCAGCACTTTCACCTTCTTAGGCCACAGTTATACATCTCTAAATTAGGATTTCATGTCTTTCTTTTTGTCTAAGGGACAAGGAATGGACAATAACATTTTTTTTAAGTTTTACCTCTTCTAAAAAATGAACGGCGGCTTCTTTGGGATCTCTTTCCCTAATATAGGGTTGCTTAAAATCAGATCCAAATTGTCTCTAAATATCTTTTTAATTTGGAGTGTGACACAATATGTCTGGTGGAGAAAGTTGCAGGGTTTTCCTCCATATTTCAAGTCCTCGTTGTATTAATTTCACTCAAACAATCTTCTTGTGTGAGGGTTTTCATCCTTTTAGGTTTGGATCACATTATGGATTTTCTGAACTCATAAATTCCACTTGGAAATTCTGGTGCACCAGTCTTCCATTGTATTCAATGGGATTCTGCTACACCATGCACACTGCTGAATTTCCGTGGCAGACAGTACCACTGCATAAATTCAAATTCCAGACCCCTCTGAATGAATGATTAGGTTAATGCCTTTAGCAAAATCTGCTCAGATGTGCATTGTCTATTCAAGTGGTCATTAAGCTGACAGCCGCAGAAGATCTCTGGCTGTAATTTTTTTTAAACAGAGTCTATAGTGTGAACCTGGCCTTACAGGCCTGCTCTATAAAAGACCAGGGGTATCTCTTTTTATAAACTAATTTTCTAAAATGGAAATTTGTTGATCACATTGATTGCTGGATGCTCAATTCCACCTGATCCGCTTGATCCCAAGCCAAGGTCAGGTAGACCAAGAAATTGGGAAGACTGGTTCTGGCAGAACCAATAGGGTTAATGATTTCTAGCCCTGTTGTTGTTTTGGTTGCTGGAACAACACCTCTGTGCTCCTGGGTGTGGTTTAGCTTGCTGAGCCAATTAGTGTCCTCCTGGTTATAGCTCAGGCATATATAAGGAGGCCCTTTTCAGTGATTCTCTGCTTGTGATAGTTCTTAGTAACTTACCTAGCTTACTCTGTACTCATTCTGTTTATTCTGATTTTGTGACTTTTGGCTTGGCTTTTGACTTTCCTTTGTTACTGTACTTCGTGTTCTCCTGGTTTTTACTCTTATATGTGTGTGTGCATGTTTAGGTTTGTTTTCTGTTAGTTGTGTGCCTCCAGCCTTTCCCGACCTCTTGTCAGTTTTGTAGTTTGTTGTTTAGACTTTTTGACTGTCCCTCACTTATGTAGGAAGGGACTGTCACCGTGGTTATGGACCTGTCGATTAGGGCAGGTACGTAAGTAGGCAGGGATAGGTAAGCGGGCGAGATTAGTGTGCACTCCTTCCCTGCCCATACGTGAAAGAAATAATTCAGCCACAACTGGCAGAAGAATTGTTCAAGATACAATGGAAACCCACAGGTAACAATGCTTGACATTACCTTGACATGCCTCACAGCTTTTGGTACACTATAATTTGGAATGACGAGACCAAAACCGAGCTTTATGGTCAATCAAAACTATAAGCGTTACATTTGGAGAGGGGTCAACAAGGCCTATAGAGAAAAGAATACCATCTCCACTGTGAAGCATGGTAGTTCACAGAGATTTTGGGAGGGTATGAGCTGAAAAGGCACAGAAAATCTTGTGAAAATTTAGGGAAAGATGAATGTAGCATGTTATCAGAAAATACTGGCAGTGAATGTGCTTTCTTCTGTATGAAAGCTGCACATAGGATGTTCTTGGAATTTCCAAGACAACAATGACCCTAAGCATAAGGCCAAGTTGACCCTCCAGTGAACACAGTAGAAATGACTCTGGAGTGATCATCACAGTCTCCTGACCTTAATATCATTGAGCGCCTCTGGGGAGATCTCAGAAAGGGAGTTCATGCAAGACTACCAAAGACTTTTCAAAACTTGGAGGCATTTTATTCAGAAACGAATGGGCAACTATATCACCTATGAGAATTTGAGTCCTTACAGACAATTATTACAAAATACTTCACTCTGCAAGCAGGGCCCTCACTCCTCTTGTTTGAAAAGTTAGTGTGTAATATTTTAATGGTTGATATTTTTCTTTATTTGTACCCTCAACATTTTTTGCTATGGAATTTGTTGGTGCTATATAAATAAATATTGTTATTGATGCTAAATTGTTGTTGTTATTGAGCAATACACAGTATTAAAGAACTAGGGGTATGCAGATTTTTGAACAGGGGTCATTTATTTCTTTTTTTTTTTTTTTTTTTTTTGTCATGTTTCGTTTTATGATTTTGCCATTCTGTCCTATAGTTGAATATGAATCCCATGAGAAATAAAATAAATGCATTTTGCCCCCTTAGTCATGTATTCTTTAAAATGATACATATATTACCAATTTTTCAAGATTATGCAAACTTTTTATAACAAGTGTATGCATTCAGAGCCTCTATTGGGGGCCCTGTCGACCATTCTAATATTTTTGACAACAAGGTTAATGAAATCTACAGCATAATTTTGCCATCAAAAATACCAGAAGCCATATGTACTCCTTAAAGGGGTACTCCAGTGGATTTTTTTTTTAAATCAACTGTAAATAAAGTTAAACAGATTTGTAAATGACTTCTATTAAAAAATATTTCCCCTCGAGTATTTATTAGCAGCTGTATGTTACAGAGGACTTTTAAATTTCTTTTTTGTCTTGTCCACAGTGCTCTCTGCTGACAACTAATGCCCATATCAGGAACTGTCCAGAGCAGGAGAAAATCCCCATAGCAAACCTATGCTGCTCTGGACAGTTCCTGACACGGACAAATGTGTCAGCAGAGGGCACTGTGGACAAGACAAAAAATAAATTAAAAAAGAAAAGAATTTCCTCTGTAGCATACAGCTGCTAATAAGTACTGAAAGGTTTGAGATTTTTAAATAGAAGTACTTTACAAATCTGTTTAACTTTCTGGCACCAGTTCATTTAAACAAAAAAAGTTTTCCACCAAAGTACCCCTTTAAAATGTGATCTATTGGTGACTGATTTGCTTCTTCAGGAAATGGGTCCATCACAGCAATATGTTAGGACTTATTTATTAATAACTTATGGCGTGGTGTTGTTTATAACCCAGGCTACATCACTGCCCTGAGGAGAGATAATTGAAATAGAAATTATTTGATATTATTGGATTAATGAAAGAAAAACAAGTATTTATATGTGGATTTAACAATCGCAAAATATTAATCCTTTTGTCAACAAGACTACTATTTCCCGATTGTTAAATCAACATATAAATACTTGTTTTTCTTTCATTATTCCAATAACAATATCAAATAATTTCTATTTAAAAGACTTGTAATGGTGATAACTATGAATCATTACATTTCGCCATGTGGCTTTACACTATAGCTTGTGGAGGTCTGGAAGTTGTAATTGTGTTATAATTGTAGCACTTCAGGGAGTACTTTTGAACAAATTGCTCTTTTTCTTCTTTTTTTTGCCTTCCAACTTAAGTACTTATTTTAAAGTCCCGTCAGGCTTTTCTTTTTTTCTCCAGCTGAGGAACAGTTACAGACTAGGAGGCGTGACTAGAGTACAGAATAGCAGCACTCACTCCCAGGCACACAACACAGAAGCCGCATAACAAAGATAGACCCAAGCAGAGCAGCAATTGGGACCAGGCACACACACATACACAAAGGACATACAAGACAGAGACCAGCACAGGCTGCCAACATGAGGTTAGTAAGAAAAGAAATAAGTCACAAGGTGCAAAGGAAACTTTGTAAAGTCATAACTTGAAAATAATTCATGATGAGTGTTCAACTGCTTGAGTGTTGTAATGGAAAGTTAAGTTTCTTTGCAGTTGGCATTAAGTGTTATACATACTTTTAGCATGAGTTGCTTATGTCATGTGTAGCACAGTTCATCTGCATGATTTCTTAGCATCTATCATATTACTGCCTGCTTGTGTTAAGCATTTGTTCTATTGGCAAAAAGATGAAAGAAAGCTGACAATAATTAATCTTCATTTTTCTGAAAAATTAGTGATATAATATAGTAGATCACAGGCACGAAAACACAAACTTATACACAGAAACACACACACACACACACACACACACACACATATATATATATATATATATATATATATATATATATATATATTACTAAAGATTAATTATATATTAATGATGAAAATTATGACTTTAGTTCTTTATATTTAAGTATTCATGCTAAATACTGACATGCACAAATAATATGATATCATGTGAAATGCATGTCTAATTCAGTATTATTACGAGAGAGTAGAAATTATTGTACAAGAAGTAGAAAAGTAAAAAAAAATCTATGTATTATTGTGCTGAAGTGATATACAAATGCACAAGGCCACAGAATAATGAAACAGTTCCCTTTTGCACTGTGACCTGCAGAGAAATTCTACTTAGGTTCATGTAGTAAGGGTTAAATAAATAAACACATAATTATTATAATAATAGGAACTATTGGCATGTAAAAAAAAAAAACTACTAGTAATCTTCCTATTACATGATTATATAATGTGCTTGCACTATATTTAATGCCATGTCTACCCCAGTTTGTATAGTATGTGTTTTATTTACAAAACTCAGCTAAAACTTCTAAACAAAGATCCTACCGTCTTGTTTATAGAATTAGTTGAGTTTGTTTACAACTGGCCTATGACTATTGTCCATATGGCCATATCATACATGAGACATATATATATATATAGAGAGAGAGAGAGAGGGGGGGGGGGTCTGTAAATGTAGCTAATGGCATATGAATGAGTGCTTAATATACCCTTCAAGTTCTTGAAAGGCCAGGTGAAAATATAGATAAAGGGGAAGGGTTATGGGTAACGTTTTTAAATGATGCTTACAAATTTGAAATATAGTGGTTCCGGTTTGATGTTATAAATATGTCACAAGAAAAAAAGACATGAAAAAATATTGCTAGATTATAAAATAACATTTCTAACTTTGAAAATGTATTAGACAAAGAAACTCACTAAAGACCTTTGGTCCGGAATGAGGTTAAAACTTTGTTTTGCACATAGAATAATATATTCAAAATAGAACAGTAATATTACAGAGGGTATGTGAAAAAAATTATAATATGGTTGCTTTTGCTCATTTCATAAAGATTTCTACACTAGAAATTATGCATATAGTAAATATTGGTGCCATATTGACAATGGTTTTGATTGCAATTTTTATTTTTTTCATAGCCATGCACCCAATTTTGTAAAATCCATATAACCATCCATACAATATCCATATCATTTTATGGCTTGAGGTACCTCACTGACCTAAGAAAATCACAGTCCAATATCCTTTTCATAGACTACTGTCCCAGAGAAGCAGCAATCTATGGTTCTCTACGCATCATATTTTTCTACATAACTTTTGGAAACACTTGTTTATTTAAAAATGCAACAATATCTAGATGTGTATACATTAAGTGGTTTCCATGGATACAAAGTGAATGTCAGAAGTCTATACTTTTGATATATTAATGTTCTTGGTTTCTCAGATTTGAAAAGCTCTTCATTTAGTTCAGTTTGTGGTAATGGAGATTTATCTTGCCTTTTCGCTTCTGTTTCTCCCATATAGAGCATGCAGGGCCTGATTTTGATGACCTTCTAAGTTGCGCACTGTTTAGAGAAGATATGGCAGTAGTTCTTCTTCAGTCATTGTCTACATCTCCTTACTTTTTTGTTACATATTTTTTATTACAAGAATAGTAATGGATTATAGACATTTTGATAAGAAATGCAGATTTTGTATAACTTAAAAAAATACTCTGTTGGAAACAAAATGTTTTAGATTAACTGGTGCCAGAAAGACTTACAGACTTTACAGACTTGTAAATTACTTCTATATAAAAAAAAATTTCAAGTCTTTCAGTACTTATCAGCCGTTCTATGCCCAAGAGGAAGTTGCACTACAGTGCTCTCTGCTGCCACCTCTGTCCATGTCAGGAACTGTCCAGATTATGAGCAAATCCCAATAGCGAACTTCTCCTGCTCTGGACAGTTCCTGTAGTAAAAGACAGAGTTAACAGCAGAGAACACTGTGGTCAGACTGGAAAGAACTACACAACTTCCACTGGCACATATAGCAGCTTATAAGTACTAGAAGGGTTAAGATTTTACAAATTTGTATAATTTAATGGCACAAGTTGATTTGAAAAAAGAAAAAAAATCATTCCTCCAGCATATCCCTTTATTTACAATGAAAGATATCAAGTGGGTTTTCATGGATGTGTTCAGGCGTTGCTGAGACTTTAAACCATTGCTTAGTAATAAATGCTACTTGGCTTCTGGAAAACAAATAACATTTCTTATACTCCCATATTGCATGATGTGGTGCATTTACCTTTTTTTAATATGCATACATATTAGTAAAACTCTACAAGCAAACAATAATGTTTACCAGTAGTCAGTTTAGAACTAACAATCGACTTTATAAAAGCCAACACACAACATCCAAAGTCTCACCTTCTTCACACTATTAGTAATGCATCCATTTTCACAGCATAAGCATCTCAATGTGACCCAACCTCCGGGTCACTGCAGCTGCGATGACTGCTACTTAGCCGTGTCAGAGCAAACTCAGTTACAGTTCAGTAAGAGTGAATGGTGAAAGTCTCGTAACAATTGCAATTCATTCCTACTGGAGCGCAACTCAAAGGGGTAAATTTGGGTGAAGTAAAAGTTGACATCTCCATGTGGCTCTGAACTTTGAGTATCTTTGACAAGGAGAGTTGTATAAAACCTTTGCTCTTTTATGACAACTTAATGAATTAGTTATAGTTTTAGACACGCCCCTGTGCTTCTTTTAAGCAGCAAAGTCATTGCTGCCTCCAAGACTTTTCTCATGCTGCCTCTCTACAGCTGAGACTTTCCTCCATCACTTTGCTTTCTTCTAATGTCTTCTTCATATTTCTTTGAACAGCTATTAATGGGCTTATCAAAACTACATGAGGGGTCAGGAGTGTGCCCCATTCATTCTGGGGACAATTTTGTCCCCGTTCATGTGATCAGTGGGGGCTCAACAGTTGAAACCCCACAGATAAGCTTATTATTTTATATCCTGTTAATAGCAGTTAACTTCATGAGATGTAAATACCCCTTAAAACCATCAAATCTTTATTTAATACATCATCACAGGTTTAAAAGTCATATCAAAAGACAGCAATACAACCACACAGAACAAGATCCCCTGAGGAGGTATAATACCAAATAAGAGAAGACACTACCGCTCTTAATCCTCTATAAGGATTAACAAGACATGCGGCAAATTCAAGAAAACAAGGTGCATACTATATTCATGTACTGATCCAAAGATAAACAGAAAGCAGCTTGTTAACTATAGCCATGAATATACAGTGCACCAAATAAAAAAGAAGCAAGGAATAATGTTCCCAATAAGGAGACCACACACCCAAACATACGTTTCATCTTTGCCTTATCAGGGAGACTCCTGAGTGCTCATCTACCATTAATGTCAATGGGAATTCCACAAATGATGTTAGACAAGCCAACTTGGCTGATTTTAGCTTCCCAACCATCTGCAATGGCTGCAAACAGGATTAATATGACCAGGGAGCTATGTTTTTTTTTTTTTTACCTATGTGAAGACTTCTTTAAAGTATATACATCAATTAAATCACAAGTTGAGTAAACAACTTGTTTTCCCAAAACTTTTTAGGTGGTACATACTTTTTATTGCCTGCCAGTAGGAGTGAAGTCTGTTACATTTTGCTATATCTCACAACCTGTATTTAAACTGCCAGTACAGGCTGAAAACATGTGAGTAATGTTCTTTTTATTAATGTTTGACAAAAGCCAAAATACACAAAATAACAAGCAGCAAACAATGAAACAGTGGAACAAAGAGTGTGCAGAATCCTAATAAAACCAGTGTCAGTTTACTAAAATGTATAATTTTGTTTTCTTTGCGCTTCTAATTGTCATGTAAGTATATTCCCCTACATAGAAATGTGAATTTAAATCACTTGACTTACTCCTAAGATTTCACTGAATAAGCTCATTTGCATACGAATTACACACAGGAAGATTGACATTTGTGAACAAAATGGAAATCATCCTCGCAAATGTCTTGAGTTTTAGACAAAAATCTTTGATATGCAAAATGCTGCAGTAATCAAATCATTCCCACTTATGTGCTCATAAAACAAAGAATACTACTACTACTACGCCTGCTCCAATTCTCAGAAATCAGAAATGGTTTCTATACAATTTATAGGAATTTACCTAAAGTAAAACCCTAAATCTCATGTTGTACACCCTTCATTAAAGAGCACATTAATATTAATGGCATATTTTGGGGGATTCCTCATGAAATACATTGGAGTCACCAAAGATTTTACTTATAGACTAGCTGAGTACCCGGCATTGCCCGTTTTTTTCCTTCCTAATCCTTGTTGTGGAGGACAATCAACAGAGGAAGCTTTTGACTTCCTATCCCATTCTCATATATTGTTGTCGTATCCCAACCCCATGTCCCATCCTCATATCCCGACCTCACATCCCGACCTCCTATTTCGTCCAACAAAAAACCCAACCCTCACAAATGGGGGTAGTTAAGGGTTAAATTAACTATCCTATAGTTTAGTGGACATATCAGTAACATGTGACCAAGTATTTTCGAAATATCTCCAGCCATTTGGAAGTTAAGCAGTAACATATATTTCCCATAGACTTGTATGGGACTTTAAACAAAAACCCTGCCCCTGGCAAATAGGGGTGAGTAAGGGTTAAGTCCAAGATGGCTTATATTTGCGTAAAAAAAAAACAGGTACTTGTGGAAAATTTTTGGGTGTAAAGGAAAAGCACGCAGTTAATAAATCCTTGCGTACTATAGATGTCACTCCAAGGTACCCATATCGGGACATCAGGAGGAAATGCTCTATCAGAATGTATGCAAAAAAAGACTCAAAAAAACAGCTTGTGCAAAATTTTGGGCAAGAATTTACACACAAAAACAGTGTCAATTCTTTGATACATGTCCCCCATTGAGTTTTTTTTATATATATATATATATATATATATATATATATATATATATATATATATATTAATGCATTATAAAAATATTTACTGCAAGAAATCTAAATGTAAAAGGACATTATTTCTCAGTGCTAGCCATTCTTGTTTGTTTCACTTGACAATATTGTTTCAAATGAAAAGAAAAAGAAAAAAAATAATGGAGTAAATTTATAATATGTGACTTTTCACTTTTCAAGTTTGTTATAAGCAATCAAATGATTGCTTATAAAAGTCTCCTAGGGGCACATAGCAAACTGTTAAAAAAAAAAAAAAAACCTTCCCTTAATATATCACTACTAGCTGAGTACCCGGCGTTGCTGGTTTTTCCTTTCTAATCCTTGTTGGGAAGGAAAATCAACAGAGGAAGCTTTTGACTTCATATCCCGTTCTCATATATTGTTGTCATATCCCAACCCAATATCCCGACCTCCTATCTCGACCTCCTATCCCGACCTCCTATCACGACCTCCTATCCCGACCTCCTATCACGACCTTCTATCCCGACCTCCTATCCCGTCCTCATATCCCGTCCTCCTATCCCGTCCTTCTATCTTGTCCTCCTATCTTGACCTCCTATCCCGACCTCCTATCCCGTCCTCCTTTCCCGTCCTCATATCTTGACCTCCTATCCTGACCTCCTATCCCAACCTCCTATCCCGACCTCCTATCCCATCCTCCTATCCCGTTCTCCTATCTTGACCTTCTATTTTGACCTCCTATCCTGACCTCATATCCCATCCTCATGTCTCGACAGCATATCTTGACCTCCTATCTTGACTTCCTATCCTGACCTCCTATCTCGACCTCCTATCCAGTCCTCCTATCCCGACCTCCTATCCCAACCTCCTATCCCGATCCGTAATATGTGTACCAGGCATTGAAATATCTCTAGTTGTTTGGATGTTATGCAATAACATATATTTTCCATAGACTTGTATGGGACTTTAAACAAAAACCCCGACCATGGCAAATGGGGGTGAGTAAGGGTTAAATTACCTATCCTGTGTTTGGTGTTGACATATAAGTAACATGTGTGCAAGTTTCATGTTAATATCTTTAGCCGTTTGGACGTGTTGCTGTAACATACACACATACACACACACACACACACACATACATACACACACACATTGAGATTGAGTTTTATATATATATATATATATATATATATTCAAATATAGTTGATCATTGATGAAGCCTCAGTTAGCGCACAGAGCAGCAGCATGGATTCCCATCTGGCAAGTGAGGGCAGTCATGCCCCTTTGCCCAAAACCCTGCCCCTTTCCAATAGGCCATGCCACTTTAGAGAGTGCTGTGAAAAAAAGTCTAATAATCACACATCTGCAACTAGAGAAAAAATTGTTAACCCTAGCACAGCTCAGTAGGCAGAAAAAAATAAAAGATAAAGGTCAAAAAAGGATAATTTTAAGCATGTTTATAATTTTTTTGTTACATTTTTTAAAATAAATGTTAAAGTAAAACAAAAACTATATAAAATGGGTAGCGTTGTAATACTGACCCACAGAATAAAGCTTTACTATAAAGCAGTGGTTCTTAACCTGGGTTAAATCAAACCCCAGGGGTTCGGTGAGTCAGTCTCGTGGGATCGGCGGGGGAGGTTGCAAACGGACAGGCAAACCAAGCAATTGCTTGGGGCCCCGAGCAGAGCCGGTGTTTGCCCGTCCTGTAGTGACAGGGCAATTCCCCCATCACTATTAACTCCCTGCAGCCCCATGTTAAGTTTAAAAACGCAGGGGCCGCCGGGACATTGCGCACACCGGGACTTCACTGACGTCCCATGCATGTGCCCATAGAAACAAAGGCACAGAGGACCGGAGGATAGAGAAGGAGGAAGACGCGCGCTGGCCAGCTTGGTAAGTGACCAGCGGCACGTCATTTTCGGCGCTTCGACCACCGGTCCCGAGACCTACTGCCATAGCCGGAGTGGTGGTCGGAGCACTGAAGTGGGCAGTACACAGGCATACAGCCTCCAGCCATACACTGTATATGGCTGAAGGCTGTATGTCTGTGGGGGAACACTGCCTGCCTAATGTGGGGGAACACTGCCTGCCTAATGTGGGAGAACACTGCCTGCCTAATGTGGGGGAACACTGCCTGTCTAATGTGGGGGAACATTGCCTGCCTAATGTGGGGGAACACTGCCTGCCTAATGTGGGGGAACACTGCCTGCCTAATGTGGGAGAACACTGTCTGCCTAATGTGGGAGAACACTGTCTGCCTAATGTGGGGGAACACTGCCTGCCTAATGTGGGGAAACAGTGCCTGACTAATGTGGGGGAACACTGCCTGCCTAATGTGGGAGAACACTGCCTGCTTAATGTGGGGGAACACTGCCTGCCTAATGTGGGGGAACACTGCCTGCCTAATGTGGGAGAACACTGTCTGCCTAATGTGGGAGAACACTGTCTGCCTAATGTGGGGGAACACTGCCTGCCTAATGTGGGGGAACAGTGCCTGACTAATGTGGGGGAACACTGCCTGCCTAATGTGGGAGAACACTGCCTGCTTAATGTGGGGGAACACTGCATGTGCCTAATGTGTGGGGGAACACTGCCTGCGCCTAATGTGTGGGGGAACACTGCCTGCGCCTAATGTGTGGGGGAACACTGCCTGCGCCAAATGTGTGGGGAAACACTGCCTGCACCAAATGTGTGAGGGAACACTGCCTGCGCCTAATGTGTGGGGGAACACTGCCTGCGCCTAATGTGTGGGGGAACACTGCCTGCGCCTAATGGTTTTGTTCATTTTGTGCACCTATGTATAAATATATACTTAAAGGGGTTCTCCCTTGTTTATACTGTTTTTTTTATTATGTTTGTGTGTTATGTGTGTATAAGTATGTGTTTTTTTATGTGTGTTGTGATTATGTATATATGTATTTTCTTACCTTTTGTGAAGATTCGGAAGCTGGCCCCTTTTTCTTCCAGTGGCTTGCAGTGCACCTCGGCCTCCGCCATGTTGTGTTCGGTAAGTGGGATGTCGGGGTGTGTGTTCTTGCTTCTGTCCTTTCTATCTTCTGACGTCCGAGGCAAATCTTTTCTTCCTGTTTCTTCCGTGGCTCAGCGACGAATCTGCGGCCTATTCCAGTGCATGCGCAGGTAGTTTATTATTATTTTTTTTTTACCAATAAAGTTTTTTTTGTCTAACAGCGTAGCGTATGTTAGGTCTACGCTAATAGCGTAGCTTCGCGCAAGCGCAGACAGTTTGTTAATTAGACAAAAAAAACTTTATTGGTAAAAAAACAAAAACAAACGGCAAGCGCCGGAAGAGGCCGCAGATTCGTCGCTGAGCCACGGAAGAAACAGGAAGAAAAGATTCGCCTCGGACGTCAGAAACACACCCCTGACATCCCACTTTCCGAACACAACATGGCGGAGGCCGAGGTTACACAGCAAGCCGCTGGAAGAAAAAGGGGCCAGCTTCCGGATCTTCACAAAAGGTAAGAAAATACATATATACATAATCACAACACACATAAAAAAACACATACTTATACACACATAACACACAAACATAATAACAAAAAACAGAATAAACAAGGGAGAACCCCTTTAACCCCTTAAGGACTCAGGGTTTTTCAGTTTTTGCACTTTCGTTTTTTCCTCCTTACATAACCCTTTCAATTTTCCACCTAAAAATCCATATTATGGCTTATTTTTTGCGTCACCAATACTACTTTGCAGTGACATTAGTCATTTTACCCAACACTTCACGGCGAAACAGAAAAAAAAATCATTGTGCAACAAAATCGAAGAAAAAACGCCATTTTGTAACTTTTGGGGGCTTCTGTTTCTACGCAGTGCATATTTCGGTAAAAATTACACCTTATCATTATTCTGTAGGTCCATACGGTTAAAATGATACCCTACTTATATAGGTTTGATTTTGTAGTACTTCTGGAAAAAATCATAACTACATGCAGGAAAATGTATACGTTTAAAAATTTCATCTTCTGACCCCTATAACTTTTTTATTTTTTCACATACAGGGCGGTATGAGGACTCATTTTTTGTGCTGTGATCTGAAGTTTTTATCAGTTTGATTTTTGTTTTGATAGGACTTTTTGATCACATTTTATTAATTTTTTTAAATTTTGGTATAAAAAGTGACCAAAAATACGCTTTTTTAGACTTTTGAATTTTTTGGCGCATACGCCATTGACCGTGCGGTTTAATTAATGATATATTTTTATAGTTCGGACATTTACGCACGCTGCGATACCACATATGTTTATTTATTTTTTTTTTTAAACTGTTTTATTTTTTTATGGGAAAAGGGGGGTGATTCAAACTTTTATTAGGGAAGGGGTTAAATGACCTTTATTAACACTTTATTTACTTTATTTAACCTTTATTTACTTTTTTTGCAGTGTTATAGCTCCCATAGGGACCTATAACACTGCACATACTGATCTCTCATCCTGATCACAGGCGTGTATTAACACGCCTGTGATCAGTGTTATCGGCGCTTGACTGCTCCTGCCTGGATCTCAGGCACGGAGCAGTCATTCGTCGATCGGACACCGAGGAGGCAGGTAAGGGCCCTCCCGGTGTCCTGTAAGCTGTTTGGGATGCCGCGATTTCACCGCGGCGGTCCCGAACAGCCCGACTGAGCAGCCGGGTCACTTTCACTTTCACTTTAGAAGCGGCGGTCAGCTTTGACCGCCGCTTCTAAAGGGTTAATGCCGCACATTGCCACGATCGGCAATGTGTGGTATTAGCCGTGGGTCCCGGCCGTTGATGAGTGCCGGGACCAACGCGATATGATGCGGGATCGCGGCGCGATCCCGCTTTATATCGCGGGAGCCGGCGCAGGACGTAAATATACGTCCTGCGTCGTTAAGGGGTTAAATATATACCTCCTATATTTTGAATTTGAAAAAATCATATTTTATTTTTCCAATTAAGAGGGCTTCAGTGAGTGCGCATATGAAACTGGTGGGGTTCAGTATCTCCAACAAGGTTAAGAACCACTGCTATAAAGTGTACTGTGTAAAAAAAAAAAAAAATGTTGCAAAATGTTTACTCTACAAATAATATGTTTTTGTTTTGCTATTTATGGTAAGATGACAGATGTCAATACAGAGTACAACAGGTCCTGCAAAAAAACAAGTCCTCATATGGCTTCATTGATGGAAATGTAAAAGAGTTATGGTTTTAGAAAATTGAGGAGGAAAAAAGAAATTCATGTTTTCTAGGTCTGAACTGTCAGAAGTCTTTACTTATGAATTACATATAACAGCTATTTTGTCCAGATGGTAATGGAGAGAAAGGAGACCCCGATAATTGGACAACTTTTTTGTAACTTGTAAGAGCACCCTGAAATAAGTTATTTAAAAAATTCAATTTTAAAAGAAAAGATAAAAGACACACAAAAAATATACAACAACAATACTTCTCCAAAGGAACTTCCATGTAAACTTCCTGAAATCATTGGCTCCTCTTAGGGATAATCTTCTCACGGCAAGGACGTATTCATCAACATTTCCATACAAGATCTTTTGGTGTCTCTTTGTTCTTTCTTGTCAGAATGATTTAAGGAAACATCAAACCTCAAATAGTAGCTGTTGAACAGACAGGGTTTGATGTTTTGTGTGTTGTGCCTGCTGTTGATGTATTGGTGAGTTACTTTACATAAGTTTGAGACAGCCTGAGTATCTTGAGTACTATTAATGTGGAACAAAGATTACTAGTCTGCTTTTAAATATTAAATGTAATGCAGTTCTTTCCATGCCCAACAATGTTTTATGTTGTACCCTCTTACTGTTATACATATTTTTGGGAAGAGAATTATTAAAATTAGAGTCCTAGTTTCCTACTTTATTCTAGTTACATAAATCATCCTGTAATATGTCTATTGTATACTGTACATACAACCCATTTGTAGTTGAATTTATAAGGTTAAAGGGGTACTCCGGTGGTTAATTTTTTTGACTATATGGCATCTTCTTTGCAAGTTTTGTTTTTTTGCAATATACATGTGTCATATGTTTTGGCAGCATGTATGTGTTTTTCTTACCTGTTTGTTGGGCAGGAAGTTCTGTAGTTCAGAGTGTTTTTTTTTTCTTGTCTGCATGAGAAAAATAAGCCACGCCCCTCATCTCATCCAGCTGAGTACACAGCTCCTCACCTCCCCTCCCCCTGCTCTGTATTCTAAGGATGCAGGTCTGCACAGGAGAAGGAAAACAGAGAAGATAAGTGTTATCTGAAGGGGAGAATGAGAAGGTGCACAGGCTGGGGATGTATGGACTGCAGGGGAATAAATCTCATACTGGGAATGATCTCTATATGTGAAGGGGGAGGGGGGACTCCTGAATGACACATGCTGGGAGTTGTAGTCCCTGTTGTGTGTATGCTAGCATTTACAAACCAGTGTGCCTCCAGCTGTTGCAAAACTACAACTCCCAGCATACCCTGACAGACTTTGAGCATGCTGGGAGTTGTAGATTTGCAACAGCTGGAGGCACACTGGTTGGGAAACACTGTTCTAGCCTATTCAGCATACACATCATGTTACACCAGTGTTTCCCAACCAGTGTGCCTCCAGCTGTTGCAAAACTACAACTCCTAGCATGCCCAAAGGCTGTCAGGGCATTCTGGGAGTTGTAGTTTT
Source organism: Hyla sarda (assembly GCF_029499605.1). NCBI lineage: Eukaryota > Metazoa > Chordata > Amphibia > Anura > Hylidae > Hyla > Hyla sarda. The sequence goes on from NC_079191.1 coordinate 170,466,624, forward strand.
GCAATACCTGGAGGCACCCTGGTTGGGAAACACTGGTGTATGCCCTACAGAGGTGTGGTGAACTACAACCCCCAGGAGACTACAGAGGCAGAATGCTGGTGTAATACCACAGACTGAAGATTCCTGAATGACACATGCTGGGAGTTGTAGTCCCGTTTGTGTGTGTATGACAGTGTATCCCAACCAAGGCTGATTATATTAGTGTGCTGTGTATAAGGGGGCCGACCAGGGAAAATAGTAGGATGGGTAAAGGGCGGAACAAACAAACAAAAAAAAAGGAGCCGCCCCAAACTAGCAAGGCATGTGGCATGCTGGGATTTGTAGTTTTCAGCACAGCAAGAAACAGGAAATAGAAGCAAAAATAGGAAAACAAAGTGGGGGATAAAAAGACAACAAAGGACGGAAATAGAGTAGGCTAAACAACAAGAATAGAAATGAAACAAAACAAATAGGGTAAGTCACAAACGGAAAAACACATTGACCACCGGAGTACCCCTTTAAATAAACCATATTTGTGCCTTAGAAATGTTTTCCAAATAACTGTTAAAAAGTGCTTGTGGTAAATTAGATATGTGATAGCGGTGTGTGATGAGGGCAGATGTTGCTACCCTAGGGGCAGATGGCATTAACCCCTTGTATTCATGGCAAATGCAACATAAAAAATAAATGAGAAGATGATTTCATAGTATTTTGTATGTGGCCAAAAACAAACATGTATTATAATATTGTATCATTTTTTTTTTCTAGGTTATTTCTTCTTGTCACTCCTTTTCTGTGGTTGCTCTGTGAAGGAAATGTCATTGTGCTCAGGGAAATGTATGGCGAGATCAGAACCCCCAATTTTCCAGATTCTTATCCCAGTGAAATGGAGGTTACCTGGAATATCACTGTCCCAGAGGGATACAGGATTAAGCTGTACTTCATTCATTTTGACTTGGAGCCCTCTTACTTATGCGAGTATGATTATGCCAAGGTAAAATAAATAGAGATCAATTGAAAAAATACTAATATATTTTACATTCTAATTGTGTAGTGCAGATTTGTCAAAGCATTAAATGTGGTTTTAGTTTTTAGATAAATGACATGCTGAAAATGCAATCCACTCTACAGGCAAACCAGACTGATTATATATATATATATATATATATATATATATATATATATACGGTATATTCATTCATTCAATTGTTTGCTCATTCTAGGTTTAGGAGTCTGTCTGGGTTAGGAGCTCTACATACACACAGAGAAGGCTGTTAATAACTAGACCAATGGACTCCAAAGTCCAGAATAAGCATGATACTGAACCATTTCCCATAACTATATGTATACGTGCATTAAAAAAGTATTTTGACCATTTTACATTTTGTAATTTTGTGGCCTTGTCCTAAAAAAAAAAATTGATGTCCCCCCCCCCCAATCTGTATTCAATACCCCATAATGAGAATGTAAAAACTGAATTTTATTTAAAAATGATGCTGATTTTTTAAAAAGGAAAAACTAAAATTTGGCATGGACATATATATGCAGACCCTTTACTATTAGGGTATGTTCACACGAGCGTATTTCGCAGCGGATCCCCCGCTGAAGGACCCTCTGTATTCTGCCTTCACATGTGCCTGCTCGTAGCGGCAATATGCCGCTACGTGCAGACACACTGAAGCGATGTGGGAGTCGCCGCACACGCGCGATGTACTCGCACACATCGGGGCCGCTCCCCCTGTTCAATGAGCTAAGCCGAGAGCTGCCACGAAGTGCGAGTATACTGCGCATGCGTGCGGTGACTCGCACATCGCACTGTGTCTGCTCGTAGCGGAGTATTGCCGCTCCGAGCAGGCACATGTAAAGGCAGAATACAGAGGGTCCTTCAGAGGCGGATCTGCAGCGTAAAATATGCTGCAAATCCGCTCGTGTGAACGTACCCTAACACTTAAAATCGAGATCTGGCTCCTCCCATTTCTTTTGATGATCTTTGAGATGTTTCTTCACCTTGATTGGAGTCACCTGTAGTAAATTCAGGTTGGATATGATTTGAAAAGACCCAGCCCTGTCTATATAAGGTCTTACTGCTAACAATACATATCAGAACAAAAAAGGTATTCTGAATGGAAACCTGATCCAGAGTGCTCTGGACTTCAGACTGGGTCAAAGGTTCTCCTTCCAACAAGACAGTGACTTTTGGCACACAGCCAAGGCAGCAAAGGAGTGCCTTAGTAACACCTTAGGGTCCTTGAGTGGCCCAGACAGAGACCTGACTTTTAACCCAATGCAACATTTCTGTAGAGACCACTGATGGTCCCCATCCAACCTGACAGAGCTTAAGAGGATCTGCAGAGAAGAATGGCAGAAAATCCCCAAATTCTGGTGTACAGACCTTGTGACATCATGCCTAACAACACTTAAGTTAACACAATTAAGTATTGAGTTAAAGGGGTACTCCGTCCTTAGACAACTTATCCCCTATCCAGCGGTGTGACTCCCGCATTTCAATTGCAGCACCCCAGACATCCGGTACACGGAGCAAACTTCACTCCATGCCAGATGACTGGAGATGCGGGGTGGAGGCTCATGACGTCACGGTCACTCCCCGCTCGTGATGTCATGTCCATGCCCCCTCAAGCAAGTCTATGGGAGGGGGCGTGACTGTTTCTATTGGAATAATTTATGTGCATGACATCTATAAAAATTATTTTTTATTATTGTCATGAATAAGAAAACATCAGTCTCATTTTTTTTTTCTAGACCTAATGGTACATTGATAAAAACGAATGTTGACTTTTCAGAGTTATGTAGGTTCTCTTCATCTGCGTTATTTATACTTTACAATTTGTAGATACTGTCAGAATTGGACGGTTCCTTGGGTTTAGAAGAGGGAGATATTCTGGAGTTCCACCCTCCATCTATAACAACACGTGCAACTCCAGTTTTGATAGTATTGTACATACAGTTCACATTATCATATCAATAAGGTTTTATGTGCCCCTTCGGTCATAGGTCCTAATGGCAAGTTATTGTCTCCAAAACCAGTTTGATATGGAGAGGCCTAAAGTAGGACCCTTAAAGGGGTACTCCACTCCTAGATATCTTATCCCTATGCAAAGGATAGGGGACAAGATGTATGATCGTGGGGGTCCTGCTGCTGGGGACCCCCGCAATCTCCCTGCTGCACTCGGCATTTGTTTAGAGCATTGGGTGCAGCATGGGAGGCTTGTGATGTCGTGGCAACACCCTTCTAGTGACATCATGGCCACACCTCCTCAATGCTCCTCAAGTCTATAGGAGGGGGTGTGAAGGCCGTCATGCCCCCTCCCATAGACTTGTATTGAGGGGACGTGGTCATGACATCACGAACGGCCATGACTGTGATGTCACAAGTCTCTGCCCTGCATCGCCAGTCATCCGGCATGGAGCGAAGTTCGCTCCCTGCAGCGGATGTCTGGGGTGCCGCAACAGAGATCAGACATCTTATCCTTTGGATAGGGGATAAGATGTCTAGGGCTGGAGTACCCCTTTAAGTATCCTGGTGGACCAGTCTGACCTTTAACCTTGTGGTAACAGCTCTCCCAGCTATTGTTCCTTCTTAAAAGCATACTACTTGTTGGCCCTGATTTACTAAGAGTGTTGGGTTTTTACTAGTGTGGAATGTTGTTTTAGACTTGCAGGATTCCATTCCATTTAGTATAGGGATTTAAAAATTCACAGGTCGGGAAAGTTCTGACCATCTTTTCCTTGGTGGAAAGTCCCAAACATTTATTCACAGGATTTTCTGTGAATTCAATGGTATATAGGTCAGGTTGTGGAGACACACCGCTTTTCTGTATGGTCACGCACCTTTTACGTGTTTGTAGGTTTATTTTGGAGCAATGCGCCACATTTTGGTGCACAACCCAACAAAAGCAGGTCAGGTTTACAAAAGGAAATCAGGAGCATTGTGGACAACCAGGAATGTGTGTTTGCATAAAAATTGCCATAGAGGATTTTATGAGAAATAGCGTTCTTTCCAGAGTATTCAGACCAGAGAAGTGTCCTCTGCCCTTAAATAAACACAGTGGTCTCTGGTTAAGTTAATATTTGCTGTTTCCTGTCCTATCTCATTGCACTGGCTGATGGATGTGCGCACAGAGATTGTTACTAATGAAATGTTTTTTTCTTGGCCCAGATAATGATGTAAACATGTTGACATGATTGACAGCTGGACCGTTCCTCTTGTGGGAGATTCTCCTTAAGTGCAAATTAAGGATTATGTAAAGATGGGGGAGGTTAATACTCACATAGAGCATTCACATCCAATTCTTTCCCGGCAGTAATATACTGTTCAGTTTAATAAAACTATCATATAGACTGAATATATTTATGGATTAATTTATTGATTTAAAGGTGCAATGTCCCATCATTAAATGTTTTTCAGTATAAGTAGTGTTACATTCTTCCATTTCTGCTCTTTGTCGGCTGTTTACACATCTTTGTTAATTTTCTTCACTGGAGCCAGGGACTTAGTGAACTGTTCCCTGCTGATTTGTCACAATAGTCAGCACTGGTGTCTGCCTGAATGCAGTCTTTTTTTTGTTCCTTTTCTTTTTCCCCTCTATACCCTAACAGCTTGCTTAACCCTTGCCCTTAAAACATGAGTTTGGATTCAAGCAGATCAAGTGGAGCCGTATTATTTATATGCAAACAAGAGTCTGAACCCATATCAGCCAGTTCCTTTCTTATTTCTGTCTTTTAGTCTGACCCTTGCTCCCTTTGGAGTGGTTTGTCCATTCCCTTTGTTGGATTGATAGATAGTAGATCTTTAGTTTCATTCAGTAGTTGAACATTTGAGTTGTGTTTAGGTCTTAAGGAATGTCATTGATTCTAAACCAGCTCCCTTCACTTGTAGGTAATGTATAAGTATCTAAGGCTTTAAACAACAACTAACTAAAATAGGAGATACTACAATACAATAATTAAATATCAAATAATTATAGTCGTAGCCATCCATCTACAAGACTGAGACATAATTCCTAGTTAATATGATTGTGGGGTTCACCTTTGGCATCTATTTTGGCAAGGTGCTGTATACACTAACAAATATATTATAATATACAGTATATACACTGTCTTTATGCTTCTGATTTTCATAATTTCCCATAGGCCACATGCCCACGCCACAAAGAATGATAGCATAGAGAGCCTCTAATGCACTGTGAGTTGTCATACAAATCTTTATCAGGCATTGTATCCAGTAAACAATACTCAATATAAGTCAAACTCCTTTGGGATGACTATCCTAAGTTGTACAAAAATAGTTTTCTATGAGATGGTCCGCTCCATGAACAAAGTATACATAATGCCAGTTGAAGAGTTTTATTTCAGGAAGATTGCACTATAGACAAACATGGAAAATTGTGTCCAATTGTGTGTAGGTAAGCATTATTCATACAGAAAAATGCAGTTCTATTGAACTGTGCTCCATTGGTACAGACCGCTCTAGACAGGTTCTATCAATTGAAGATCCCAGCCAGTGACTGGAGAGGTAGGCCCTCTGACTACCTCAATAGTAGATTACCTTGCGGGGAAAGGATCCACACCACCAGAGACCGTTTAACAGTCCCTGTAGATGCCGCTGTCAGCTTTGGGTCATAGCCGGCCATGGCGATATCCGTATGCTGGCTATTAACAGCGACCCCCAGCTACTGAAATCAGCTGAAGACACAATGTATGACATGGGCTCAAATCAGGAGCCCACACCATGCGTTCTTATGGCCACCATGGTTTCACGTAATGATGACACGTCATGGGTCGTTAAGGGGTTAAAATAAAACAGGTCGCCCACTTGCTCCTGATTGCCATCCCATTAGGTGAAAACATTTGACTATAATTTTACCTGCAAATTATTTGCTAATCCTAAAGGTTCACATACTTTTTCCAATCATGTGATATTCACCTCAATAAATAAATGATCAGGTTTAATATTTCTGATGGATTTGTTTCTCTATATCTACTTTTAGGTGTGAAAATCTAATGTAGTTTTAGGTCAAATCTATGAAGAAACATAAACCTTTTTGAAGGGTTCACAAACTTTCAAACTTCATTGTACATATAAACATTTGGACACCAAGACAAACACATCGATAAACACATTTTCACAAATAAAAATACCTACAGGGATTTGATAATATAGAAATCTCCCAAGAATGGACCCAATGAAGAAATTTTACAAAATCGCTAATGCATGTAAAATAACTAGACAAAATTAGTAAATTGAAAAACATATGCAACATGAGCACCTCAAAATAACAAAGATGCCCTCTACATCAGTGAATTCTAGTCTACCACACTGAATATGTAAACGGATGTTTGTATGTTCCAGCATCACGTCCAGACGGCTAAAGATATGAAACTTGGCACACATGTTACTTATATGTCAACAACAAACATAGGATAGGTAATTTAACCCTTACTCACCCCCATTTGCCAGGGTCGGGGTTTTTATTTAAAGTCCTATACAAGTCTATGGGAAATATATGTTACTGCATAGCTTCCAAACGGCTGGAGATATTTAGATAATACTTCCTACTACTACTCCCATTTGTGAGGGTCGGGGTTTTTGTTTAAAGTCCCATGCAAATCAATAGGAAATGTATATTCCCACGTAACATAAATAAAAATATATTATAGTTTGAATTAACCCTTACCTACACCCTTACATAAAAGATGGGTTTTTGATTTAAGTCCCATGTAAGTGTATGGGACTTCCAGTACCTTATGCCACAAGCTCCGCTCTGCATCTCCTGGTAAATGTGTCAATTGGGCTTGCAAGCCACACCCCATCTCACAAAGAGAGGAGGTCGGGATAGGAGGTTGGGATAGGAGGTCGAGATATGAGGATGGGATATGAGGACGGGATATAAGGTCAAGATAGGAGGACGGGATAGAAGGTCAGGATATGAGGTCAGGATAGGAGGTCGGGATAGGAGGTTGAGATATGAGGACAGGATATGAGGTCAAGATAGGAGGATGGGATAGGAGGTTGGGATATAAGGTCAGGATATGATGACAGAATATGAGGTCGGGATATGAGAATGGGATATGAGGACAGGATATGAGGTTGAGATATGAGGACGGAATATGAGGACGGAATAGGAGGATGGGATAGGAGGATGGGATAGGAGGTCGAGATATGAGGACGGCATATGAGGACGGGATATGAGGATGGGATAGGAGGTCAAGAAATGAGGTCGAGATATGAGGACGGGATAGGAGGTCAGGATATGAGGTCGAGATATGAGATTAAGATTTGAGGTTGGGATATGAGGACAGGATACAAGGTCAAGATGTGAGGATGGGATATGAGGACGGGATAGGAGGTCGAGATATGAGGACTGGATAGGAGGAAGGGATAGGAGGTCAGGATATGAGGTCGAGAAATGAGGACGGGATATGAGGACAGGATAGGAGGTCGAGATATGAGGTCAGGATATGAGGACGGGATATGAGGATGGGATATGTGGTCGGGATATGTGATCAGGATATGAGGTTGAGTTATGAGGACGGGATATGGGAACGGGATATAGGGTTGGGATATGTCAACAATATATGGGGATGGGATATGAAGTCAAAAGCTTCCTCCTTTGTTGATTTTCCTCCCCAACAAGGATGGGGAAGGAAAATCCGGGCAACGCCGGGTACTCAGCTAATAGCATATAAAATATAGTCGGCCCAGTAAATGTGAAGTTTACAGTGTCAGGCAGGCATGATCCAGATAAGTGTACGTGATGTGTATATTGTACTTTGTGGATAAATGACCCCTACATTCACTGGACAGACAGTCTTGTGGCAATGCTGTATGCAAGTGTGGAGTGCTCTCGCACCCGAACCAGTGTGCGCAAGAATGTATGCATTGCAACTCAGTATAAAATATGGTCCAGATTTATCAAACTGTGAGAGAAAAACTGTGATTTTCCCACAGCAACTAATCACAGCTCAGCTTTCACTTTACAAGAGCTGGTTAGCTGAGCTGTGATTGGTTGCTGTGAAAAAATCCATCCACTTTTCACAGTTTGATAAATCTGGGCCTATGTATGCAGTACATATTGCACTGCATACAGTATACAGTATGACAGGTGTCCCTGCTTGTGAACGATTTGTGGGACCAGTAGGATGGCAGATGAATGCTGGAAGCTGCTACTCCATTAGCATATAAAATAATTCATCCAAAACCATCTGTACATCTCACCACCAACGACAATGCTGAATTCCCACTTTCTAGGTACTCCGGTTTCCACAAAGAGGTCCATTGGCTTTCTATTAAATTAATCCTAGTGTATGTGTGTGAGAGATAGGGAAATTACATTGGGGGAGATTTATCAAATCTTTTGCAAAATTAAAGAAGACATCTGATTGGTAAATTGATAAATCTTCCCCATTGTGATTTTCAGTAGAGACAAGGAACTCTGTGGGATATGTTGGTGCCATGAAGACAACAGGAAATGTAATGAATAATTCAACATATTCAACACATAACATGCAGTATTTATAAACTGGTATTTCTAAAGGATATTAATGAACGTATTAGTCAGTGTCTTCGGCTGACTTACTGGGATTTCATCAACAGTTGAAAGGTTTATCACTAACTGTTTACAGCAAGTGATAATGACCTCCAGGTTAACGTCCTACCAAGAATAGAACAAAATGAACCTAGTGTCTGTGTAACTATACATATTCTTTCTTTATTTATCTCTATACTAAAAATAATAAGACACATGCTATCCATTAAAAGGAATAGATTTTATGTACTTATTATTTTTTATTAAATAAAAATGTTTTATAATTTTGCAGAATTGTTGTTTTAAAAAAAGAGCAGTCTAAACCATACAAGTAAGTTTAGCAAATTGACAAAAACACAGTTTCTTCAATATCTGATGCAATATATGAAATCCCCAAAACAAAGAACAGAGGGGCAAACATCCCAGGCTGTAAATTACTGGTACTCATATGTTATACGCAGGGCAGTATTTACAGATTATGTTGCCCTAGGCACTAAGCCTGAGTAGGTACCCAGTAGAGGTACTGACCAATTATCACCATGAATAGATCATTTCAGATTGCGTTCACACGTGGCAATTCATTTTCCAAAATTGCAGCAAGGCTAGGTTTCCACACACGTTTTATTCTGTCATTTTTTGGAAAACTGCCACTGCAGTTTTTGTGCCAAAGCCAGAAGTACGACTAAGGGTGCAGCTAATGCACCTGAAACACATTACTTTATGTCTCCTGTCTTTGGCTTTTAAACAATAAATCTACTTGTTGCACAAGACCTGCGCTGGACTATATTGCACTTTCTCCCTGTTGTTCATGTGCTGCCTCGCACAGAGTCCGGGTCACGGATAGGCCGTGGGGGTGAGTTGAAGCATCAGTTCCTATTTGCTATTTAAAGCCAGAAGTGTATTCAAAAGGAATGGGAAATATAAAAGAAGACATATTTCTCCTTACTACTGGATTCACTTCTGACTTTTGCTCAAAAACTGCAGTGGCAGTTTTCAAAAATACAGCCTCAGTAATGATAATTATACTGACTGCTTCCCCTGCCCTCCTCCCTGAAACTGTTTCAACTATACATTGATTGCTCCTGACTGCCTTCATCCCCTGTGCTGACTTTCCCCTCCTTAATGCTGACTGCTCCTCCTTTTATGCTTACTGTCTTCTCCTTTATGCTGGTTGCCTCCTCCATGTTTGACTGTCCTCCGCCCTCATGCTGACTGCCTCTTTTCTGCTAACTGTCTTCTCCCTCATGCTGACTGCCTCCCCATAGTGCTGAGAGGCATTCTTCCTTAGGCTGATTGTCTCCTTCTTGCTGACTGTCTTCACTCATGCTGACTACACTCCTCCCTCATGCCCACTACCCTCCTCACTTATGCTGATTGTCTCTTCCTTCATGCTGACTAATACCCTCCTACCTCATGCTGACTGCTTCCTTCATGCTGACTGTTTCTTTACCTCATGCTGACTTCCTCCTTCATGCTGACTATCCTCCTTTCTCATGCTGACTGCCTCCTTCATGCTGAATACCCTCCTTTCTCATGCTGACTGCCTCCTTCATGCTGACTACCCTCCTTTCTCATGCTGACTGCCTCCTTCATGCTGACTACCCTCCTTTCTCATGCTGACTGCCTCCTTCATGCTGACTACTCTCCTTTCTCATGCTGAGTTCCTCCTTCATGCTGACTACCCTCCTTTCTCATGCTGACTGCCTCCTTCATGCTTACTACCCTCCTTTCTCATGCTGACTGCCTCCTTCATGCTGACTACCCTCCTTTCTCATGCTGACTGCCTCCTTCATGCTGACTACCCTCCTTTCTCATGCTGACTGCCTCCTTTATGCTGACTACCCTCCTTTCTCATGCTGACTGCCTCCTTCATGCTGACTACCCTCCTTTCTCATGCTGATTGCCTCCTTCATGCTGACTACCCTCCTTTCTCATGCTGACTGCCTCCTTCAGGCTGACTACCCTCTTTCTCATGATGACAGCCTCCTTCATGCTGACTACCTTCCTTTCTCATGCTGACTGCCTCCTTCATGCTGACTACCCTTCTTCCTCAAGCTGACTGTTTTCTTCATACTGACTACCCCATTAATGCTGACTACTTTTCTCCCACATGCTGACTGACTTCTTCATGCTGACTATCATTCTTCCCTCTCTTGACTGCCTTCTTTATACTGACTTCCTCCATCATGCCAACTAGCCTTCTTCTGACTGCCTCCTTCATGCTGACTACCTTCCTCCCTCATGCTGACTGCCTACTTCATGCTGACTACCCTCCTCCCTCATGCTGACTGCCTACTTCATGATGACTGCTGCCCTCTTTCATGCTGACTAACTCCCTCATGTTGACTGCCCTTCTCTCTGTTACTTCATTTTAGCAGTTCCATCATTGATTTTTACATTGATTTTGCTGTGTACTGTGAGGCATAGATGCCATATCGTAATAAAATAAAACATACAAAAAATTGGGTGGGAGGGCATTTCAGGAATTAAAAAGAGAAAGCAACTAATGCCATTTTTCATTTGGTTAAAATAGTGTGTTAACTTTATAATATGGGCTCATACAATTGCAGAGATACAAAATATGCATTTCCCTGATCCCAGCCATTGTAGTTGAAGCTCAGCTGTTATTCACACCCAAGTTCTTGCTGGTCACAACTCTTATACTTGAGCAATCACTGTAACATTACTGTAGGCGCACTATGTGAGACCATACATGATGTAGGTACTGTATGTCATTCTGGCTTAAATGGTTCCAAGTGACAAATTATTACATTTTATATTATCTGGCAAAATAAATGTTAGGGATAAGCTAAACTCATTATGTTATCTTGTTATAATAAACCATTCAGAGGGAGTCCAACTTCTGGAACCCCCACCGATCCTGAGAACGGGGACAAAAATGTCCCCAATATGAATTGTGTACACCAAAAGTGTGCGGCCTACCAGTACTCCATTCATTCTCTATAGAGAGTTCAGCGCTTAGCAATATTTAACTGCCCCATAAATGGAGCTATTAATACTCCCACCAGCATATGTTTGGATTGTAAATGTCTGGGTTTGCTTTATGGAATACTACAAAGTGTGTGATGTTCCATAGAGCAGTGTTTAAAAAAAATACTTTACTTACATAGGTGCCTATGTATGTCTATTATCATGGGCACCATCATGTATACCATTATAGGTACAGTATATGTTAAATGTATACATTTGGAATTCCCTTGAGCATGGACAGACATTTCGAGACTCTATGTGAAAAGATATTAACTGTGTTGTTTCCATTGAGTGGAATGAACATAAGATGAATAATGAACTTGCTATGGTTTTTATTCTAGGTGGAAACTGATGAACAGGTATTGTCTGTGTTCTGCGGAAGGGAAAGTACAGATACTGAGCAGGCCCCAGGGCAGCAGGTCATTGTGTCTCCGGGGAACTTTCTGAGTCTTACCTTCAGGTCAGACTTTTCCAATGAAGAACGTTACACAGGATTTGATGCACATTATAGTGCAATTGGTAAGTAAGCCCTGTTTCAGCAATGTCCAACCTATTGCTTTTTTAAAGGGGTACTCCACCCCTAGACATCTTATCCCCTTTCCAAAGGATAGGGGATAAGATGCCTGATCGCAAGGGTCCCACTGCTGGGGCCCACCGCGATCTTGGCTGTGGCACCCCAGACATCCATTGCACGGTGGGAACTTCACTCTGTGCCGGATGACTGGCGATGTGGGCACAGAGTGAAGCTTTAAAGGGGTTCTCTGCCCCTAGACATCTTATCTCCTATCCAAAGGGGATAAGATGTCCCCTGCGATCTCCCTGCTGCACCAGACATTCGTTTAGAGTGTCGGGTGCAGCGCTGGAGGCTTGTGACGTCATGGCCATGCCCAACTTGTGACATCATGGTCACGCCCCCTCAATACAAGTCTATGGGAAGGGGCATGATGTCCGTGACATCACGGCCACCCCCCTCTATGCCGCCAACTCCAGGCTGTGTCATTCAGCCACTATATGGTCTCCTCATGCTGCCGCCAACTACAGGCTGGGTCATTTAGCCACTATATGGTCTCCTCATACTTCCGCTACCTCCAAGCTGTGTCACTGTACCACCATGTGGTCTCCTCATGCTGCTGGCACATTAAATAAAACTTTTTAGGTTCATCTATTTGACATTTTCAATTTAAATGTTATAAAATATCTTTAATCTTTTCATTTGGGAGGCCTTATGGTCTCGTCAGGCTTTTGCCACCTCCACGCTGTGTCATTCAGCCACTATATGGTCTCCTCATACTGATGCCACCTCCAGACTCTGTGATTGTGCTGCTCTGCGGCAGTGATTCTAATAGTGATGCCTCTAATCTGCATGTCATATTGAATAACAGTATTATTTCACTAACCCAGCACACACCATATGCGTGTTACACCAAGGCAAAGTGTTCTACACCCCTAGAGGCTCTCTACAGGCCAGAAATAGCTGTTTTTAATACAGATTCGCCACGGATAAATACGGACTTAACCAAATCGTCCGAATCGCATTTTTCAAAAATTCACTCATCTCTAATTATAATTATATAAAAAGGCAACTTTTTCTACCTCTTTTTTAGCAGTTTCTTTTTATCTTTTGATATAATTTTTTTTGGTATAAACTCAGCTTAAAGCATACCCGTCAGATCACTCAAAAAAACAAAACTGTTATATGGTGCTCAGCATCTCATCCTGATCATATACATGTACTTTTTTTATGTGTCTATGACCTACATTTCTCTCAGAATTAGCTTTATTTCTGAAATACCTTAATTTTGTCCACCAGAAGCAGGGGGGCGGGTACTCACTGTGATAACCACTCCCCCTCCTCCCCCTCCCTCTCCTCAGTCCAGTGCTTCCCAACCAGGGTGCCTCCAGCTGTTGCAAAACTACAGCTCCCAGAATGCCCACACATCATTTGGCTGTGCAGGCATGCTGGGATTTTTAGTTTTGCAACAGCTGGAGGCATATGATTGTAGTCCCCCTTTATTACACACACACATACACACACTGGCTTCTTATATTCTTACACATACACATTAGATAGACACACTGATATACACACATACACATATATCCACACACACATACATGCAGGGACACTTACTTTTTCGTCTGCAATGCAATGTGTTTCTGCCTCTCTCACACAGCAGACATCAGTGAGAGCCCGGCATCAGTCTTCCTGACCCTCCCACCCTCCCCTTCTCTTCACATGAGTCTGCAGTGTGTACAGCCCCTCCCCCTCCAACATCCAGGATGGAGCAGTGTACACAGAAGGACTGAATGCATTCCAGAAGGCAGGGGGGCAGTTGTTTGACTGGCTTTTTCAGTATGAAATACTGAAAATGTTCTAATGAAAGCAATTGCAAGACCTATTGGTTTTGCATGCTTTGTAACATATCAAAAGTTTTTATATCTGACAGTGCCTATTTAATGCTGGGTTCTCATGTAGATGAGATAGATAGAGGCTGAAATAATAGCATATTTAGCCTCAATACCAGTGCCCATTGACAATCAAACAGCTTGTTGCCGAAATCAGTTAAAAAACCTTGACCACATCTCAACTGCAACATGTGAACAAAGCCTAACTCCCAACATTTAATATAAATAAATTCTGATTTCCCCTTTCCCGCTCTATGACATATAGTTACATCATGGACGGGAATAAATGAACATGAAATTAGGCATACTTACATCATGTCGTGTTAAATGTCTTTGAAGATAGAGAGAAATGGCTGCTATATGCAGCCAGGGCTCACCTCTAAAGCCGGGGAGCAGCAATCATGCTAATACCTTGCATTAACCTTTTAGATCTTGCAATAAAGTTGATCCCAGGATCTAAAATGCAAAAGTTCTGGTGCCAATGGTTTCAGGGGAGCTGATCGAGACCACAGAGTAATCATGTGGTCCCTCTCAGCTTGATGAAGCCAGAGGGCCCCAACCTGCCGCCTTGCTTTCCGATTGGAATATAGCCAGCCTCAGCATTTTATGGCATACTATTGAAGAGTGTTAGAAATTGGAAGGTAAATAGATAAATAGTGAAAAAATAGAAAAAAATATTTAAAATGTGAATAAGCCAACCCCATACACAGTTTAAATCACCCCCCTTTTCCTATAAATAAATAAAAAACGATGTAAAGAAAAATAAATATAATATTGTTTTTTTAGTTGATTATTAATTGGAGGCTGTATTAATTGTTACATAGATGCTTAATTACATTTGTTTTAGTAACATTTGATTGTGATCCCTAAAACCAGGGATCTGAGCTTATTGTTATTTGTGTTATTTGATAGTACTTCCAATTGTTAATACCCTTCTGAAGACAGGACACAAACACTTTGGTGTGTGGGAGTCTGCCATTTTCCACCTCCCAGTACTTCCTTATTTTATAGTAAACACATTAGGATATCCCCCAACATTACAATATTCCATGTCACTGGTGCAAATCAGGGATGTTAAAATACTATGACGGATTCATTAATTCATCAACCTTACACAAAGAAACATATGGAACCAATTAGAAATGGAGGGAAATAGACAAAAGGTTGTAGGGAAATTATGATTAACCATGCCTATACTATATATATATATATATATATATATATATATATATATATAGATATATATAGATATATATATATATATATATATATAATATAAATGCATTTATTTATTTGTGTGTTTATATATATATATATATATATATATATATATATATATATATATATATATATATATATATAATTTATTTATTTATTTTCCCAACTAACCATATAACATTTCAACTATTAATGATATTGTTTTAGCTTCCTTTATTTTATAAAAGTCAGCTTCATTTCTCTTGATTTAGTTTAAATATTGTTAATTTATTATTCTTTATAATCATGGCTTCTACAGAATTAACATATTTTATTTGCAAATGTATTTTCAGTAAACATATTCTTTACAAAGAAAGAATTCAAAGCTGGAATAACCAATTCCCTGTAAGATTATTATCCCTGGTATATTCACATGTTGCAGATTTGTTACAGAAATCCCTGTGACAAAAAATCAGTCTTATTTATCTGAATTGGCTTGTTTTGGTGACAAACTCATGGAGTTATGCAAACCTTATTAAATAAATGAAGAGTCACAGAAATTCAGGTTAAGCAGGAAAGAAGCACTAAGTACAGAAACATAGGGCCTCATTTACTAAGTTGAAAAGTGTCTGAGACATGTCTACGCCAGTCTGTGCCAGTGTGCGACAGTGTGCGCCTAGAAAATCTGACAAACCCGACATTGCACTGTGAAAAGCCGAAAAGGAGGCATGGTCTGCCGCAAATGGGGCGTGGTCAGTCCAAAAGGGGCGTGGTTTCACAACCCTACCAATTTACTATTGAATTCACAGAAAATCCTGTGGGTAAATGGCTGGAAATATCGACCTAGAAAAAGCTGGTCAGAAAATGTTCCCGACTTTTCCCAATAGTAAATAGAGAGGAATCCTGCAAGTCTGAAACAACTTTTCCCACTAGTAAAAACCCGACACTCTTAGTAAATGAGGCCCATAATGTAGTAACAAAGAGCAGTTATAACATTACATTCTTAAAAATGTCAGTCCTTTGTTGAATCTGCTTTGTGGACAGTCAGACAGAAGTCCCTGTCTGTTAACACTTGCTATGTCATATTGCTACTTTAAATCAAGCATAAAGGTTTTGTTTGAATCTATGAATCAAAAAAGCAAAACGTATATATTATCAGTGAGCTTGAACTACTATCTTTATGACTATGTTTGCACAGGTGGTAACATCTTTTTCTGATGTCTGTTCTCAGATGTGGATGAATGTGCAGAAAAGAACGATGAAGACATGGTCTGCGACCATCATTGTCATAACTATATTGGTGGATTCTACTGTTCATGCAGATTTGGTTACCTTCTTCACTCAGATAACAGGACCTGCAAAGGTTTTACATACTATCATACATATTTTCGTGTTCTTTTCAATGCTTTATCACAATTGGGGGAGATAAATAAAACTGTATGTTCCAAAAATATGTTGCAATATGCACCAAAAATTGGCAAAATTAACTTTTTGCCACATTTTTTATGTGTTTAAGACGCTTTTGTGGTTCACTAAATAAGGGGGTGTTGCTTAGCTGAAAGTGGGTGTGGCTTCAGCAGGTAAGTGCGTCACTTAAGGTTATGTTCATACGGCAGAATATCCGCAATGCCGCACAAATTCTATTCAGCAAAGCTTGCTGAATGGAATTGAGGAATTTCGTCAGAATTCTGTGTTCTCTTAACACAGAACTCTTCCGAAAATCAAGCCCCATTGAGTTCAGTGGGATTCTGCCTGCAATTGCGCAAAATTTAAAGACAGAAAGTTCCTCTGTGTGAATGGGATAACGGAATTCCATTAAACATAATGGGCTTTAAAATTCAGCAAAATTAACAGCGGAATTCTCACACGGAATTCCACGTGGAAATTCCACTCTGTGAACATGGTCTAAGGACATGTTTTTGCAATGGAATTTCCATGCGGAATTGTGCGACTTTTTGCTAAAGGGATTTTTACTAAACTGACTTAGGTACACACATTTGCTTTTTTACTTTGCAGTGGTAAAAGATTTATGAAGTGCGACTATTCTCAAAAAGTTGCAGATTTGTCGCAATGCCTTCAATTACACCACAAACATACACGAGCCCAGACCTGGCTTACAAAACTGGCTGTAGACAGTTTTGAAAAGAAAAAACAGTGAAAAAAGTCTCAGAAAAGTCACAGAGAAGGAGCCATAGAAAATGGTGTTGTGAAATGAAATTTCACAAAAATGTGTACTAGCACCATAGTTATCACAGGCCTTGCTCCATTTAATACATTTGGTGCATGTACACTCCAACTGCACCATCAAAACCTGTGTATAACATCAATGAACCTACACTGGCTTTGATAAATCTCCCATTACTGTGTATATATTAGTGGAACGGGACTAAAAGGAGGAGCTGAGAGATTCAGTTAGGCTCTGTGGAAGACGGGTGGAGACCAAGAATACTGCTAAAACGTATGGCACGTATATTTGATAATGATGAGTACTAGCAAATGAGAATATGATATAAACGGACTATCTATGGAAAAAATGTATGGAAGAACTTCCAAGTCTAAAAGTGACAATATACAGATTGAAATAGTGACAACTGAAGCTTACTGTTTGTAAAACAAGTTTTTGTATTTTTTGAATTTTGTGCAACTGGATTCAAGTTTTTTTTAAATATTAAGGAATAAAAGATACATTTTAAGGTCAATCAAGTGAAATATCTCAGTGCAATACACAACCTATACATACCCTTCCCGCTCCCATGCTGTGCCAATGCCCGACCCTCATTGTTCTTTCCTTATTCGTGATGATGTATTGTCTCAGCAGGTACTTTCCCTCTCAGCCAATTACTGGTTACAGAGATGTCCAGCTAGACAGTGATTGGCTGAGTTGGAACTTCCATTATCAGGAAGAAGGAGGAAGAGATATGGATGGGGTACTGAGAGCATTGGCAAAGTGGTACATCTAGAGGAGTGCTCCTCAAATAGTGGGGCGCCGTAAAGGGGGGCTCGTTTGACCTCGGCAAATACTGTCATATTGGATGTCTAGATCGGATTATCCGACTTACTCGCAAGCGGCGTCCCACACAGCGTCAGTTGCCTAGCAACTCTAGCTGGATCTTACTTATGGCCCTGGGTTGTCAGTGTGGCTACCTGGGAGAGGCGCCTTGAACTCCGGCGTGGCGCGCTGCTACGTTCAGACGTGAGGTCACGTCACCGGAGTGACGTGACCTCACGTCTAAGTGCAGCAGCCCACCATGTCGGAGTTCACTGTGCCACCTAGCAGTGCGCCCGCCGCCCTGCTCTCTCTCGTACAGGCCTTGCTTGTCCTCAGGTACAGATCCCTGCTTGTCCTCCATGTAAAGAGCCCTGCTTGTTGTCAGTGTACAGAGCCCTGCTTGTTGTCAGTATACAGAGCCCCGCTTGTTGTCAGTGTACAGAGCCCCGCTTGTAGTCAGTGTACAGAGTTCTGCTTGTTGTCAGTGTACAGAGCCCTGCTTGTTGTCAGTGTACAGAGCCCTGCTTGTTGTCAGCGTACAGAGCCCCGCTTGTTGTCAGTGTACAGAGCCCTGCTTGTTGTCAGTGTAAAGAGCCCTGCTTGTTGTCAGTGTACAGAGCCCTGCTTGTTGTCAGTGTACAGAGCCCTGCTTGTTGTCAGTGTACAGAGCCCTGCTTGTTGTCAGTGTACAGAGCCCCGCTTGTTGTCAGTGTACAGAGCCCCGCTTGTTGTCAGTGTACAGAGCCCTGCTTGTTGTCAGTGTACAGAGCACTGCTTGTTGTCAGTGTACAGAGCCCCGCTTGTTGTCAGTGTACAGAGCCCCGCTTGTTGTCAGTGTACAGAGCCCCGCTTGTTGTCAGCGTACAGAGCCCTGCTTGTTGTCAGTGTACAGAGCCCTGCTTGTTGTCAGTGTACAGAGCCCTGCCTGTTGTCAGTGTACAGAGCCCTGCTTGTTGTCAGTGTACAGAGCCTCATATACGTTAATAAGGATACAGTGTTATGCAGAGGTGTACTTATAACAATTTTATAGACAAATGATACTATTTACAGTCGTGCGGGGGGCGCAAAATGTTTTCTTCTTCCTAGGGGGGGGGGGGGGGGGCATGACAGAAAATAATTGAGAAGCACTGGTCTAGAGTCACCTTGACCTTGTTCTTTTGGAATACTGTTATACATCCATATGCCTTTCTTTCAACTATACTGAGAAGCTATAATGATTTCTCTTCCCTACTTACTCTTCATTCACAGTGGAGTGCAGCGATAACTTGTACACACAGAGGAGTGGAATCATTTCCAGTGCCGATTTTCCAAGCCCCTATCCGAAGAGCTCTGACTGTCTGTACAGAATAGAGCTGGAGGAAGGATTTGTTGTCAATCTTCAGTTTGATGACAACTTTGATATTGAAGACCATCCAGAAGTTTTATGTCCATATGATTATGTGAAGGTACAATGGGGGGTATTTATCAAAGGATTTATGTGTCTTTTTTAATGTAACTTTAGCGCAATACTTTGGCGCATCTTCTCCACTGTCATTTTTACAACTTTCTCAAAATCATACGGTCCTGTGTGTGATTTCAACTTTAGTCAGTAATTTATAATTTGCGCCAATCAATCTTTGGCGCAATTTTGGAGCAAATCCATTTTTTGGGCGCAAATCACCGCCAAGAAATTTTGCACTTGGAAAACACACTTAGCAATGTAAGAAAATGTAAAGGCGCCAAAATAAATGAAAAAGGGCTGCTCTATACTATCCTGAGGAACCTTCACCCTCCGTTGAGCCAGCATTGGACATGGCCACACAGGTTCAGGAAAGGTAAGCACTAAAGCAGTGGTCTCCAACCTGCGGACCTCCAGATGTTGCAAAACTACAACTCCCAGCATGCCCGGACAGCCAACGACTGTCCGGACATGCTGGGAATTGCAGTTTTGCGACATCTGGAGGTTCGCAGGTTGAAGACCACTGCACTAGTGCTCACCTTTCCTGAACCTGTGTGGCCATGTCCAATGCTGGCTCAAGTAACCAAAAAAAAAAAATTACTCAAGTTGAAAATAAAACCCATTTCACATGGTGGCTATAAACCCCACAAAAGAAAATAACTCATGTCGCTTGCTGATATACTGCAGGAGGGACTCCAAAATGGCTGCTCTACAGGGTAAAATACGCTGTCCTCTGTGGTGGTGACTTCTGTGTAAAAGGCGCTGTGAACAGCTGATTTCAACATTTGAGCCAAAATCACTAACAACTTGCACCAAATGATAAATTTGGTGCATGTCCACGAAAACCAAAGAGAAAAAAAAAAGGGTAAAAAGAAACTGTCAACAGGCAAAATTGATAAATATGTCTTTACACTGCATACTTCTGACAATTTTCACAATCTGTAAAAGGTTAAACTGACTGCTTAAGGAAATATATACCAAACATCCAAAACATTAAAACCACTGTCAGGCGAAGTGAATAACATTGATCTAGTGGCAATGGTACCTATCAAGGGATGGGATATATAAGGTGGCAAGTAGAGATGTTGTGAATTGTTCGCCGGCGAACAGTTCCCGGCGAATTTAGCATGTTCGCATTCGCATCGCAGGGCGAACATATGTGAAGTTTGATTCGCCCCCTATACTTTAACATTGCGGTAAACTTTGACCCTGTGAGTCATAGTCAGCATACACATTACAGCCAATCAGCAGCAGTCCCTCCCTTCCAGACCCTCCTACCTCTTGCACGGACGCCATTTAACCCTCATTCGGCATGCTGCAGGCTTAGGAAGTGGAGGGTCAGAGAAGCTGCTCCTGCTGTATAGGGAAAGCGATAGCTTGGTTGCTGCTAGGTGGTGTATTCAGGGTCCACTTTACTCCTAAAGCTCTAGTCTAACATCTGCTTTAAGGACAGCACCCAAAAAAGCCATTTTTAGGGCTCAAATATCAGTCCGTGTGTCTTGCAACAGCTGGAGGTACCCTGGTTGGGAGGGAACCGCTGGTTAAAAGGGGTACTCCAGTATAAAACTTAAGTTCCTTCAAGCAACTAACTACTACAGTATTAAAAGGGCTGAAAGATATCAGTCCGTGTGTTTTGCAACAGCTGGAGGCACCCTGGTTGGGGACCACTGCTTAAAAGGGGAAGTCCGCTGGCAAGCTTTTTTTCTTTAAAGCAACTAACTACCGTATTTATCGGGGTATATCACGCGCCGGCCTATAACATGCACCCTCATTTTACCAAGGATATTTGGGTAAAAAACGTTTTTTACCCAAATATCCTTGGTAAAATGAGGGCGCGTGTGTGTGCATGCGTATACCCCGATACACCCCCAGGAAAGGCAGGGGGAGAGGGGCCGTCGCTGGCCGCTTCTCTCCCCCTGCCTTTCCTGGGGTCTAGAGCCCTGCTGCCGGCCCTTCTCTCCCCCTGACTATCGGTGACGGCGCCCCATTGTCGGCGCCGATAGCCAGGGGGAGAGAAGCGGTGCTGGCAATGTGGCAGCGGCGCCGATAGCCAGGGGGAGCGAAGGGGCGTTGCTGTGCACTACGCGGCGCAATGACGAGTGACGTCATTGCGTCTCGCAGCGCATAGCAATGACGCAGGGGACGCACACCGGAGGCCTGAAGCAGCGCGGACCCGACCCCGGCAACAGGTAATTATACAACCGGGGATGGGGGAGGCAACGGGGCAGCGGCAGCGGCAATGGGTGCCGCTGCACCTTCTCTCCCCCTGTTTGTCGGCACCGCTGCCCCATTGCCGGCGCCGCTTCTCTCCCCCTGGCTATCGGCGCCGGCAATGGGGCACCGATAGTCAGGGGGAGAGAACGGGCAGCGGCACCGATAGCCAGGGGGAGAGAAGGGCAGGCAGCAGGGCTCTAGACCCCAGGACAGGCAGGGGCAGAGAAGCCGACAGCGGTGGCGGTCTCTGCACCTGCAAAGCCGCTGCAGTTCATTGATTTAAAGCACCCACTTTAGACTTTAGGCTAAAAATTTTAGCCAAAAAAAGTGTGTGTTATACGATAAATACGGTACTACAGTATTCAAAGGGCTGAAATATATCGGTCCATGTGTTTTGCAACAGCTGGAGGCACCATGGTTGGGGACCACTGCTTAAAAGGGAACCCCGCTGGCAAGCTTTTTTTCTTTAAAGCAACTAACTATTACAGTATTCAAAGGGCTGAAATAGATCAGTCCGTGTGCTTTGTAACAGCTGGAGGCACCCTGGTTGGGGACCACTGCTTAAAAGGGGAACTCCGCTGGCAAGCTTTTTTGGAGAGGTACTCAGTCACAAGGAGTTGACTTTTCTAATTTTCTCAATGATAATGATTTATCCCTTACCTTCACTTGCAACATTTCTTCTGACCAGATTGATTTTTTGGATATTACTCTAACAGGAGATCATGATTCTCAGAGTATACATACTAAGATGTTCCGTAAATCATGTGCTGGTAATAGTCTCCTCCATTCATCTAGTTGCCACCCAGAACATGTCACTCGTAATCTGCCCATAGGAGAATTTGTCAGGGCTAGACGCGCCTCATCGGATCACCTTACTTATACTAACACCTGTTTTGACATTAAAAAACGTCTTCGAGTCAGAGGTTATAAACCACAAATTATTAACAGGGCTGAAAATATAGTGAATTCTAAACCTGCTGACCACTATTTACAGGACAAACAGAATGTTACGTCCAATACACAGGTTTTACCCACATTTACCACACCATTTTCTGAACAATTTCACCAGATTAAGCAAATAATTTACAAGCATTTACCAGTTCTCCACTACGACAAAATTATGTCTAATATTATTCGAGATGGCATCCGAGTAATACCCCGTAGGGCACGATCACTCCACAACATCTTGTCCCCTAGTGAATTTAGCTCCTCACCTAAACAGGACACTTGGCTGACTTGTAAAGTAAGCTATAAATGCAGCCATTCTAGGTGTTCTATATGTCAGTATATGACTAACCAAACTACATTTCATTCATGTACTACTGGGCAGACACATAATATAAAAAGTTTTATCAACTGCCAAACACACCATGTAGTTTATAGTATCACCTGTATACCATGCAATCTACAATACGTGGGTTGCACGAGCAGAAAACTTAAGGTTAGAATTCAAGAACATCTCCATATACCAGACAATAACAAGATTACTAACAGATCCATGTCAGGTTTCACTAAACACATCATTGATAAACATACAGGTACTATTCCACAAATTACTGTGACAGGCTTAGAGAGGGTACGCCCACCATCACGGGGGGGTGACTGGAGTAGGGCTGTGTTCAGACGGGAAGCGTATTGGATTTTAGTTTTGGATACTCGCTTCCCACATGGACTTAATTTCAGACACGACCTGAGTTACATATATTAGAGGTCACTAAGTATACATACCTTTGCTGTGTACTATGTTTCTCCAGGTTATACCATTTGTGCAGTCATATCCATGTCTTGTTTTCCCTCTTGCCGGGTGCTCACCTGATTTTAGAGGGTGACGTCACCTTTCTGAATAGTATATAAGGTATATCTGTTGTCTGTAGCATTGACCATGATTAAGACTTGTTAACAAGTCGAAACGCGTTGGTGCGTTTCGTTTGTGCTTTTACTTCATCCCCCTTTTCTATTTTTGGATTTTAATATGATTCATTAAAGCCTATTTTTTATCCAGTCCTGGGAGCCGGATTTTCCTCATTTTTGCTTCATCCTTATACCTGGGAACACGGCCCTTGCTCATTCCTTGGCTTCCGCTGGAAGGTGTGCTGAGTTCATTGTGATCTGGGTCTGCATGCTGCTTATGGTGAGCTGAACCTTTACCTTACTTTTTTGGACTCTAGACCCCAGGACAGGCAGGGGCAGAGAAGCCGACAGCGGTGGCGGTCTCTGCACCTGCAAAGCCGCTGCAGTTCATTGATTTAAAGCACCCACTTTAGACTTTAGGCTAAAAATTTTAGCCAAAAAAAGTGTGTGTTATACGATAAATACGGTACTACAGTATTCAAAGGGCTGAAATATATCGGTCCATGTGTTTTGCAACAGCTGGAGGCACCATGGTTGGGGACCACTGCTTAAAAGGGAACCCCGCTGGCAAGCTTTTTTTCTTTAAAGCAACTAACTATTACAGTATTCAAAGGGCTGAAATAGATCAGTCCGTGTGCTTTGTAACAGCTGGAGGCACCCTGGTTGGGGACCACTGCTTAAAAGGGGAACTCCGCTGGCAAGCTTTTTTGCTCATTGTCACACTAGTGCAAATCACATTTGGTGTGATAGTTGTGCAAATTAAAAAAATTTGCACAAATGTCACAAATTTTCAAGCCAGGTGTACATGCCTAATTTTTCTGGCCTCTGCTGCTGCACTTTTTCTGGTGCTGCAATTTTTCTGCCCGCTGCTACAGCTGCGGCTGAGACAATACCAAATTTTTCATCCATGTGTACATGCCTAGTTTTTCTGGCCTCTGCTGCAGCACTTGTTATGGTGCTGCAATTTTTCTGGCCGCTGCTACAGCTGCGGCTGCAACAATACCAAATTTTTCATCCATGTGTACATGCCTAATTTTTCTGGCCTCTGCTGCCGAAATTGTTATGGTGCTGCAATTTTTCTGGCCGCTGCTACAGCTGTGGCTGCGACAATACCCAATTTTTCATCCATTTGTACATGCCTAATTTTTCTGGTACTCTCTGCTGACATCTCTGTCCATTTTAGCAACCGTGGATATTAGATGTATGCTAAGGGAAGCATGGTGGCTCAGAGGTTAGCACTGCTGACTTACAGCGCTGGGGCCTTAGGTTCAAATCCCACTATGTGCTGCCTAATATGGGGGAATCTTATGTGCTGCCTAAAGGGGAGCTCTAACTATATGCTGCCTAACATGGGGGAATCTATGTGGGGGCTAAAGCACGTTATTCCAAACCATTTAGGAATGTTAGGTGATTTATGCCCTTTATGGATTAAAACCAGACTCTGCATCAACTACGTAATTTGCCATGGATCCCACTCCGGCATGCCACAGTCCAGGTGTTAGTCCCCTTGAAACAATGTTTAAATCACTATTGTGGCCAGAAAGAGTCCCTGTGGGTTTTAAATTTTGCCTGCCCATTGAAGTCAATGGCGGTTCGCCGGTCCGCGAACTTTTGCGGAAGTTCGCGTTCGCGGTTCGCGAACCGAAAATTTTATGTTCGCGGCATCACTAGTGGCAAGTGAACAGTCAGTTTGTAAAGATGATGTGCTACAAGTAGGAACAACAGGTAAGCATGAGGATGTGAGCAACTTTGACGAAGGCCAAATGATAATGTGCTAGACAACTGGACCAGAACATCTCCAAATTGACAGATCTTCTTGGGATTTCTTTCCTGGTGGCACTGGTCAGAACCTAACAAAAAAAGCATTATTGATGGGTGAACTGGCAGCAGGTTCATGGGTGCCCAAGTCTCTTTGATGTGTCTTGGGAGTCTATCTGGCCATGATACTGTAGAAAGGTGTCAGAACACACAGTGCATATCAGCTTGCTGATACCAATCGTGCCCATACCAATCCCTGTCAATCCCCAAATGGGCCTTCAAATTTGATAAATAGAAATCATGCTGACCCATAGAATACATATACCATATGGTAATCTGTTGAAAAAAAATGATTGCCCCACAAAATTGTACAATTGCAATTTTTCACATTTTACACTACAAATATTTTTTTTTTTACCAGTAAAAGGTACAACCTGCCCTGCATAAAATAAACCCTAATTCAACTTTGGCAGTGGAAAAATAAGTAAAAATAAAGAAAGTTATGGGTTTAAGAAGGTGAGAAGGAAATCTAAACTAAAAATTCAGGAAAATTCAGGTGTTAACTATCATATAATGTCAGTTGTATTTTGTAGTGTTTATTTATGTGCCAATGCATTTGTTTGGAGGGATTGTCTGGAGTTAGACTAATATAGCATAAACCGTCTGGGAATAGAGTAATAGAGGATATTATATATCTAAACTTTTCTAAGGCATTTAATACTGTTCCACACAAAAATGGGTTAGTAACTGGCTTAGTGATAGGAAGTAGGGGATGGGTATTGATGGAACTTACTCTGGTTGGGGGACAGTTACAAGTGGGGAACTGCAGGGGTCAGTACTGGGTCCACTTCTTTTCAATATCTTCATTAATGACCTTGTAAAATTTACAGATGACACTAAACTAGCTAGGGTGATCACCATTATTATTACAGAGGGATCTGGGGAAGCTCAAGGCTTGGACACAGACATGGCAAAAATTGAATGTGAATAAATGTAAAGTTATGCACTTGGGTCATAAAAACAACATGTACAATATGTGGTAAATAATAAAACATTAGAAAAAACGTATACTGAAAAGGACTTGTAAAGGATAATGGTAAACAGAATTTTTGAAAAATTTAATTCGGCCGATATGGTTATTTCTGGCTAGTGTTGAGCGGCATAGGCCATATTTGAATTTGCGATATTTCGCGAATATATGGCCGAATATTCCTCATATATTCGCTAAATTCGCATATTCGTAATATTCACGTTTTTATTTTCGCATATGCGAAAATTAACATAAGAGAAAATTAGCATATGCGAAAAAGTAGCATATGCAAAAATTTGCATAAGCGGCAATTCGCATATGCAAAAATTCGTACGCCAGTCTCACACAGTAGTATTAGAGCCTTCTTTACACCACACAAGCTGGAAGCAGAGAGGGATGATCACTGTGATGTGTACTGTGAAAACAAAAAAAAAGAATATTCGTAATTGCGAATATATAGTGCTATATTCGCGAATATTCGCGAATTCGCGAATATGTGATATTCGCGAATAAAATTTGCATTGCGAATATTCGCGAGCAACACTATTTCTGGCCTACAGAGAGCCTCAATAGGGGTGTAGAACACTTTACTTTGCTGTAACAGTATATTTCACTAACCCAGCATGCACAGTATATGCTGGAGGGGGCAGCAGCAGCATCAGGAGTCCTGAAAGTGACCCGGTGACAGAGTGGTGCGGTGGGTGGCAATACCAGTACCCAGTGACGAAGGTGGGAGAAAAAAGGAGAACTTGGCATCAGATGTGTGGCATCAGGCAGGTGGCAGGATTAGAATAGTAGCTGAGGCAGGTAGGCAGAAGAAAACGGTCTCTTTTGTTATAGTGTTAGTGTGCACAAGTAAGTATTGATGATATGCATTACGTAAAACTTAACTTTTAATAATATGCTTAGGATAAAATATATGGACCCAATTTTTTTTTCCAAAATCAAACAAAAGGAAAGGTGTGCTTTTGTGCCACCTACACCACCAAGTATTGATGTGATGCAAAGACCTCTAAAAGGTTGAAGGGAACAACGTATGGTCCATTGTAACTGATGGGGGGGTAAAAACTTCCCCTGTAAGGCCCTACTTTCGCCCTATTAATTCTCTTCTTGGCAAGTGTTACTCACCCTAAAAAGGGTAGCCCCACACAGGAAACTCTCTCTATTTCCACATAAAACCCCTGGGAAATGGCAGTGTTTTCAAAAATTTTTGTACATATATTATTTCCTAAGAAAAGTTAAGTTTTAGCTAATGCATATCCTCAATACTTATTTCTGGTCTGGAGGCGAGGAATGTTTGGAACTGGGGAGCAGCACCTTTAAAGGGGTACTCCGGTGCTTAGACATCTTATCCCCTATCCAAAGGATAGGGGATCAGATGCCTGATCGCAGGAGTCCCGCCGCTGGGGACGCCCGTGATCATGCACGCGGCACCCCGCGTGACATCACCCCGCGTGACATCACATGGGGGCGGAGGCGTGACATCACACACCGCCCGCCCTGTAGTCGCCGGTAATCAGACCCGGAGCGAACACGCTCCGAGGACTGATTACAAACGGGGCGCCGCGTGCATGATCACGGGCGTCCCCAGCGGCGGGACTCCCGTGATCAGGCATCTTATCCCCTATCCTTTGGATAGGGGATAAGATGTCTAAGCACCGGAGTACCCCTTTAAACATGTTTTGCACTATCCATATTTGTGAAGTGTTGGTGTGGCACCATGGTCAATCTACTCTCATGCATCAGGCATTGGTGGGTGGAAATCCTGGCTGATCCATGCCTGATTCCTCTTCACAAAGGTCAGTCTCTCCACATTTTTCGTGGACAGACGAACTCTGCTTGGGGTTACTATGACCCCCGCCGCACTAAACACACCCTCTGATGGCACACTACTGGCCGGGCAGGACAGCTTTTTAAGGGCAAACTCTGCTAGTTGCAGCCATAAATCAAGTTTGGCTGTCCAGAAGTCCAGCGTATCTTCAAGGTGTGTTGGCATGGTCATGTCAAGGTATGCTACCACCTGCTGGCTAAGGTCCTGCTTCAGGTCTACCTGCTGCTGATGAGTTGCTTCACTATGCGGGTGAAGAAAGCTACTCATCAACGACTGTAGACTGTAGGCTGCTGATGGAGTTGGTATTGCTCCTGCCACCCCCCCTTTCCCCAGCAGCCCGGGTTGTGGAAGATGAGCGCAGAGGGCCTCCCGAATCAGACCTGTGAGAAGATGGACGATGGCGCAGATAGGCATCGGCCAACTGACTACGTAGGATATCTCTGCAGTAGGTCAGTTTGTCCTCCCTCTCAGTGGGTGTGAAAAAGGCCCCCATTTTGTGCCTGTAGCGAGGGTCCAATAAGGTGGAGAGCCAGAACTCATCCCATTGCCAAATGGTGAAAATAAGGCGGTCACTAAGCAAGCAAGTGAGCATGCATCTTGCCATTTGTGCAAGTGATTCGGAGGGACTCCCTGCCTCCATCTCCATTGCATACTGCCACGGTGTGTCTGGGTCCTGTGTATCGCCTTCTTCATAACCCTCTAGCTCCTCTAGCTGCTCCTGCTCATCCTCTCCTGTCAGATGACTAGAAAAACCTCCCATTTGGCGAGACCTAAACTGTGCTCCACTGTGCTCCCACCTTCTCCAGTTCAGCCCCCACACAGGGCTCATGTTGCCGTAAGATGTAAGCACCACATCTCCAGTGCCCTGACCAGTCATTGTTTACAACACGTGTTGTAGTAGATGAAGCAGTGGAATTACATCGTTCATCCCATAATCCTGGCAACTGGCTAATAATGTGGCTTCCTCAAAGGGCCTGAGCAAATGGCAGGTGTCACATAGTGTTGCTCGCGAATATTCGCAATTTGAATTTTATTAGCGAATATCGCATATTCGCGAATTCGCGAATATTCACGAATATAGCGCTATATATTCGTAATTACGAATATTCGTTTTTTTTATTTAAAAAAAAAAAATTTTTTTTCACAGTACACATCACAGTGATCATCCCTCTCTGCTTCCAGCTTATGTGGTGTAAGAAGGCTCTAATACTACTGTGTGAGACCGGTGTGCGAATTTTCGCATATGCGAAATATTGCATATGCTAATTTTCGCATATGCAAATTTTCGCATATGTTAATTTTCGCGCATGCGAATATTCGCATATACGAAAATAAAACGAGAATGTTACAAATATGCGAATATTCGCGAATATGACGAATATTCGTCCATATATTCGCGAATATTTGCGAATTCGAATATGGCCTATGCCGCTCAACACCAGTGTCACATATGAGCTGCCACTGGTTGACAGGGGCGTCCCCCTATTGGCTTGGATCATCAAAAAAAATCTGTGATGGCTTTTCTCTGTTCGTATAGTCGGTCCAACATATAGAGGGTGGAATTCCAACATGTGGAAACATCGCAAATCAGACTATGTTGGGGGATGCCGTTCTGATGCTGCAGCTCAAGGGTGTGCTTTGCGGTGTACCAGTAGCTGAAGTGAATGCAAAATTTCCTTCCCATTGTTGTCGTGCAGATGGGGAGAACACTTCAGGAACCGCTTGATAACCAGATTGGACACGTGTGCTATGCAGGGCACATGGCTCAGGCTTCCTTGTCGCAGCACAGACAAGATGTTCTCATTGTCGGTCGCCATGGTTCCCATTTCCAGTTTTTGTGGAGTAAGCCATGATTCGATTTCTTTATGAATGACTTTTAGCAGTTCCCCCCCCTGTGTGACTCCATTCGTCAAGGCAAACCATGTGAAGAACAGCGTGACACCGCCATGCCCTGCACACATGGTATGCTGGAGGGGCACTGAGACTTGTCTGGGCATTGGAGGCTGAAGAGACGGTGAAGGATGAGGAGGCAGAGTCGCACACTGTCACAGGACCAACGGCTTGAGAGCGTGGAGGCGGAATCGGCGTGACCTTTCCAAGTTGCTGTTTTGGCTGTGCAGGAACCACATTCACCCAGTGGGCCGTAAAGGACATGTATTGTCCCTGAATGTAGTTACAGCTCCACACGTCTGCGCTGCCATGCACTCTGGTACACACTGACAGGCTCAAGGACTGGCCCACCTTCTGTTCTACAAAATTGTGCATGGCTGGTACTGCCTTCTTCACAAAGAAATGACGGCTTGGGACTCTCCACCTCGGCTCGGCACAAGCCATCATTTCTCTGAAGCAGCACCAGCAACTTGGACCGGAGCACATTCAGCTTCTGCGCCGTTTAATGAGTGGGCGCACACTGCTGTCTCTTGTACATGGCTTTGCCAATGGATTGCTGGTGGAATTACTGACTCGGATGAGGAGCAGGAGCATCTGGAGCGACTGAAGATGGGTATGGGGATGGGTTGAAACAGGGAGCTGCATGCCACTGGGTGATGCAGCAGGCTGGACCACCACATCGGAGCCACAGTTCTCCCAGGCTGCTTTATGTTGACGCTGTATATGTTGACACAGGGCTGTGGTGCCAACATTGGGACCCTGGCCATGCTTCACCTTATGCCAACACATCTTGCATGTGGCCATGTTAACCTTCTCCGGATGCTTGATGAAAAACTGCCAAACCGCCAAGTAGCTGTTTTTCCCACCAACAGTCTGCGCTGATTGACTACTACCCCTGTTCCACTACTTCCCAGGAATGTAGGCTGCCACGATGCAGGTGGTCTACCCTAGGCACGTTTGTCCACTTCTGGTGGTCTACCCCAGAATTTCCACTTCTGCCACCATGTTGACTGCCAACCATGCTACCTCCTTGCTGGCTCAGCTGCTTCCTCATGGACAGCCTGCATCCCTCTTCTCCTGATGATGATGAAGCCCCTTCTGCACCCAGCTCCCAAGTGCGATCGGCTTCATCATCATCGAGTTGTGTCTGCACGTCACTGATGTCCTCCTCAGGTTCCTCAACAGTGTTTGTCTGCTTCAGGAGCCTGAACGCTCAAAACACCACCTACCATGCCACTTTCCTCATCGCTACTTGCCCGCCTAGCGGACGATGTGGCAGATGTCTCCTCCACTTCTTGGCTGGGCAGTAGCTGCTGACTGTCCTCTATTAGATCATCCTCACTAAATAGTGGAGCTGAACTGACAGCATAAGTAAAAGGTAAAAGCATAGGACAGAGGCAATGGGAGGACAGGGACTGCTTCCGGGCCATGCCAACTGAGGGTTGTGTCTGAGGAACCCACTGACTGGTGACTGACGGTGTCAGATTTTACTTGTGGTGAAGTGGATGACCGTGTTGACCAATCGATGATGGCAGATGGGTTGCTGGTCGAGACACGACCGCTAGCTGATACCGGGAGCTCAGGCCTCTTGCTCCGACTCCTAGTGCCACTCACCCCTAGTCTGCTGCGACCTCTGCCTGATGAATTTAGGCCTCTGCCATTCCTCTGTGCACATCCTGGCACTTTTCTGCATGACATACTTAGTACATAAATGAGGGGAGTACAGTACACTCCACTACGCTTAAAACAGTATTTGTCTACAACACCAGCAGTGTGGGCCTGTGTGGTTGATGATGTGATCTGTGCCAAGGAGCAGAGTCTAAGGTGCCGCTGGTTTTTACCAGAGCCCACAGCAAAGAGGGATGGTCTTGCTGCGGCAGGCGGCACCCAGGTCGCTACCCCTTTCACGACTCGTCCACACAGCTAGCTGGGAGATGGCGTGGCACAGAAGGAGACTGGCAGGATGTGGCAAGATGGCAGTAGGTCAGGGCAGGTAAAACAGTTGCAGGGGAGGTAAGGTAGCAAGGAACAGGTACATGGTAACAGGGACAAAGACTTTCACTAAGGCGCAATGTAACCAAAGATCCGGCAGAGAGCCAAAGGAGGAGCTGATATTTAAGGACAGGGTGCGGGTGTAGACACTGAATTAAACGAGCACTCGCCTTTTAAGAGTAAGAGCTCTGGCGTGCGCGCCCTAGGATGCAGAGCTTAACGCGCCGGGACTGCGAGGTCACGGAGAGGCGGAAGATGAGGAAGGTGAGTGTCGGGCTGGGATTCGCATGCGGGTGCATCCCACAATGTGAATCCCAGCCCCACCGACAGGAGGGATGGGAACAAAGAGCGCTCATGGCCGGCGTGTCCGGCTGGAGCACAGGCGTTACAGTACCCCCCTGCCCGTTGGTCTCCCCTCTTCTTTGGAATTCAGAGAGTTCCCCACTACATGAGACCAGGGGGTTTCTGGAATGGGCAAAGGCTGTAAGGAACTTGCAGGCTTCTGTCATGGAGTCTTTCATCTTCTAAGGTGACCAACTGCCAAGGAAGAATGTCCCCAATTCAAGACTTTACATCTGCATTTAACAGGTACAGAAGATATCACAAGAGGAACAAGACAGTGATCTTGGCAATATTGTCCACAACAAGTGATTTCACCAGATTTGCAGTCAAGTTGTGGAGAAGACGTTGAAGCCAAGGAAGACCAAGAAGAAGCTCCGAAGTACAATGTGGTAAGACATAGAACAACATTTTTTCCTTATGCAAATTTCCTACTTGCATGAGGGGTTCCATGCGAAATTGCACCTTACAGTTCAGATTTTGTCCATTAACAGAAGAGATGTAGAAGGGCTTGGCAAGGTGAGACACTGGAAGACGGTGTTTACAGACCTGTGAGGCACTAATGAAGTTACCAGCGGAACCGTAGTCCAAAAGAGGAGAAGTGATAAAAGTCGTCTTGGCAGAGGAAAATACTTGAACTGAGGTGGTCAAGCGAGGAGAGGTAATATTAACATCTAGGGAAGCCACTCCTACTTGTACAAGTTAAGAGCTTTCTCCCGGACGCGGAGGATGTATAGAACAGTCTTTGAGAAAGTGCTCCGGACTGGCACAATATAGGCACAAATTCTTATTGCGTCGATGGGATTTTTCCTGCTGCGTTAAGTGAAAACGGTCCACTTCCATAGTGTCTTCGGCAAGAGGCAAAGTAGAGAGTAGGGGTGGATATTGGAACACGGGGGCCAGGTGAGGCAAGCGCCGTGTTCTGGCAGGTTCTTTTTCCAAAGGAAGTTCCTCCTGCCTCTCGGCAAAACGCACATCAATTCGAGTGGCTAAATGGATAAGTTCGCTTAGGTTAGCAGGGGAATCTCGTGCAGCGAGAGCATCCTTGTTTCGATAGGAAAGTCCTTTTTTAAAAGTAGCACACAAGGCCTCGTCATTCCAAGAAAGTTCAGAGGCAAGAGTGCGGAACTGAACTGCGTAGTCTCCAACTGAGGAGTTTCCTTGGCAGAGGTTCAGTAGAGCCATCTCGGCAATGGAGGCTCGTGTGGGTTCTTCAAATGCATTGCGGAATTCTGCAATTCTGTGTTCAGGGAGACCGGATCTCTATGATCCCAGAGAAGAGTGGCCCATGCCAAAGCTTTTCCAGACAATAGACTGAACACAAACACCCTTTTAGCATGCTCCGTCGGGAACAGATCCGCCATGAGTTCAAGATGGATAGAACACTGTGTCACAAAGCCTCTACACAGCTTGGGATCTCTGTCATACTTTGAAGGCAAGGACAAACGAAGCTTGATCCCGGCGGACACAGGAAGAGGCTCAGGAACAGGTGGCTGCTGCTATTGTTGTTGTTGCTGCTGAGCGGCAAGAAGCTGTTGCACCATGGCTGAAAGTTGATTCAGTTGTTGCGCCTGACGGGCTAACTGCTGCGACTGCTGAACCACGATGGTGGAAAGATCCAAGACATCTGGCAAAGGCACCCCAGCGGGATCCATGGCAGGATCTTACTGTAACGGGTCACAGCAGGTTGTGGATCCTCTGGGCCTGTGTGGATGATGACGTAAGCTGAGCCAGGGAGCAGAGTCTAAGGTGCCGCTGGTTTTCACCACAGCCCGCTGCAAAGCGGAATGGTCTTGCTGTGGCAGGCGGCACCCAGGTCGCTACCCCTGGCACGACTCATCCACACAGGTAGCTGGGAGGTCGTGTGGCACAGAAGGGGACTGGCAGGACGTGGCAAGAAAGCAGTAGGTCAGGGCAGGTAAAACAGAGGCAGGGGAGGTAAGGTAGCAAGGAACAGGTACAGGGTAACAGGGACACAGACTTTCACTAAGGCACAAGGTAACCAAAGATCCGACAGGGAACCAAGGGAGGAGCTGATATTTAAGGACAGGGTGCAAATATAGACACTTAATTAAATGAGCACTCGCTCTTTAAGAGTAAGAGCTCCGGGGCTCTTAGGAGGTGGGGGTACACGGAGGTGGGGGCACACGCACCGGGGCTGCGAGGACACGGAGAGGCAGAAGATGAGTAAGGTGAGTGACGTGCTGGTATTCGCATGCAGGCGAATGCATTAGACTTAAAGGAATAGTCCAGCCCTGAAAAACTTAGGATAGGGGATAAGTTTCAGATAGAGGAGGGTCCGAGCGTAGGGACCCCTGCAATCTCCTGTACAGGGCCCCAGCAGCCGGCAAGAAGGGGGGGACATCCTTTATGTTTAGAGGAAAGAAGGTTTCACCATCATTACAGACAGGGATTCTTTACTGTAAGAGCAGTGAGACTATGGAACTCTCTGCCACATGATGTTGTGATGGTTTAATTATGTAAAAAGTTCAAAGGGGGCCTGGATGTTTTTCTGGAAAGATATAGTATATAAATACAAGATTTATAGGGATAGAACAATAATATAGGGATTTATTTTGATTGTCATATTGAGGCGGGAAGGAATTTTTCCTGTTATGGTGCAAATGACTTCTGCCTCATGGGGGAGGGGGGTTGCATTTCTGTGGATAGACACAGTCGGATAATGGGTTGAACATGATGGACTCTTTTTTCAACTTTAATAACTATGTAACATAGAGTAAATGTTCTGCAACCATACATTTACAGAATGAGCATTGGGTGACAATGAGATTTGTTACTAGTGATCATGTGACAATATTTAGTAACTAAGCAGGTGCTGTACTTTTACAGAGCCAGAATTTTTCTATCACATGACAAGGTAATGTGGCCACTTCTTGGAAGGCCTTATACAGTATATAGCCTTGCATAATAAATACATTTTAATAGCACCATTTATATCTAAATAAATTGATGGAAACCCTTTTATAAGTAGATGATTCTAAAGTTGTCCTATAAACACCTATAAACACACCGAACTGGATACATTTGAAAGATTTCATGTCAATGACAAACCAAACATTATTGTAGTTGTAGATTTTGAATTTAATATCATTTAATTGTCCTGCTGGTGTAAATCGCAACTATCATCATTATTTGCTACATTGGTAGCACTAGTAGTATAGGATGTAGGGAATATGATGTTGCTTCGACTGACTTGTTAGTTTTAGTATGTTATATACCGTCATAAACAGTTTGTTAATTCATATTTGGGTAGATCAAAGCTGGAAGAAAAGAATTTGGTCCAATATGTGGAGAGAAATCCCCTGGTAGAATAGAAACGGGAAGTAACAGTGTTCAGATTCTGTTCCACAGTGATAACTCAGGAGAGAATGGAGGATGGAGGCTGTCTTATACCGTCACAGGTAACCTAATGATTTGTTTTACCATCTACCATTTTACCATCTCTTTAGTGTTTTCCCTACTCTGTGGATGAGCAATAATTAAAATGTCACTTACACAAACTTTTGACATGTTGTCCAGACATGTCAAAAGTTTAGATCACACAGGGAGTCTTGAGACCCGCTGCAAACATGAGTTATAACATGCTAAGTCGAGCTGTAGAAAATGGTAATTCTGATAGAATGTCATTTTAGGTATCTCCTGTCCTGACCTAAGACCCCCTACAAATGGTAAAATTGAACCTACTCAATTGGAATACACCTTCAAAGACCAAGCAGTAATCACCTGTAACCCTGGGTATCGAATTATGAAGGTGAGTCATAGTTATCCCAGTTCATAATACAGACATCTAAATTAATCCAATAAACTTTACATACATTGTTTAGATCACGATTCTAATAACTTGGTGGTCTCTTAAATTGGGAAGTAAATTAATATTAAATAAGAAATTGCTTCCCAGGAGGCCGAAGATAAGTTACAATAATATATAAGGGGAGGTCGCACAAGTGCAAATTACTGATAAGCAGCTGCTCACACGCCTACTATTAATGAGGGGAGTTGCTGCTTATTATTAAAGTTGCAGACTTAAGGATTCTATTAGGTGACTTTCACACAGTTACATGTTGTGCACCATGCTGGCAACAACTAATTAGTAATTTCCTAACTAGAAGATTAGGCACCGTCTAAGTTCACAACACAAAGTACTGAAACTTCATACACCCCCAACATTATAAGACTAAACTGCATCCTGTTAAAATGATAAACATGAGTTATTATTTCTCCAGGAGTTATTATGCAACTCCAAGGCCATATTTACAACTTGTGTTCCCCTAGGCACTTGCACTGAAAACACTCCATTAGGATTATTCCACCAGCATCGGAATCTTTTCATGCAGATCTGTTACAAATACACACAGGCCCATGGGTATATAACAAAGTTAAAACTTTAGATAAATTGGATAAAGTATTAAAAAGGAGGCATTTCATAGATCAGAAACAACATAACCAGCACCTTTCACAATATATACATGCCACCAATCGGTATGCAAGACTAAATGGAATCACACAAAGTAGGGGAACATAACCCCAAATAAACATCTAATGAGCACCAAATATATAAATATATCATAAATCAAAGACAGGAAAAAATGTATAGATATATATGGTACATAACAAAAAAAAACATCAGGTGCCAACCGCTGCCAAAGTGCTTATGTGAAATGTAAACATGAATCCAAAGGAGCACTGAATGAAAAAAATATACCCACTTGGGACAAGTCTGCTCTAGGAGAAATCCGGGATGCCACCCACTTCAAAGGCCCAGAGATGCCTAATGGCAAATACAGCCTTGTGAAACACAACCCATGTCAAGAGTCCTCATCATCTTGTTAGTCCCTGCAGTGATATTATAAACAAATCTCTGAAAATAGGATAAAATTATGGTTAAAGGGACATAGAGACGTAGTTGGACACTGTTAGAGTATAAAACCAAACTGTAACTTTCCTAGAGCCAATGAAAACATATAAAACATATAAAATCACTTTTTTATTTCTCAGCTGAGTGTGAAAGAGTCGGAGCCGAGCTACTCAATAACTACAGCTTGGCATGTTTCCTGGCTTGCCCTTACCTCCCAGGCTCTCCTTGACTGATGTTCAGTAACCTATATGTTAAACAAGGAGAGGCTAGGAGTTGAGGACAAGCAAGTAGGGCAATTGAGTAGCTCGGCTCCTCCTCTTTGATGCTTGGCTGAGACATAAAATTTTGATTTTATAATACTAAGCAGCCACTCCTCTAATGAAAGGTAGGTGTGAGTGGCTATTTATCATCACCTAAACACATTGGCTACAAGCCAGTTCATATTTGCATTTGCTGTAACAAGATCTGTGCATGGCATGCTGGGAGGTTTCAGATCTAAAGTCTGAAGAATTTTGAATGTAGCTTTTGCTTCTATTCAGCACAAGAATTTTTTTTATAGTTCTCTCTTTTTTTATATGTATGTAAACTAAAAAAAAAAAAAAAAGCTGGGCATACCCTTTATGCTCTCTAGACGTATTGCTGAACTATTGTTGAAAAGTTAAATAAAAGGTTGTTTTTTTTTTTTTGTCTTTTACTAGGACAGCATGGAAATGGAAAGTTTCCAGATTGAGTGTAGGAAAAATGGAACATGGAGTAATGAGGTTCCAAGATGTCAAAGTAAGAAACATGATCCCGTCTGATATACTGTATAGAGCCAGAACATATCTTCAGTATACATCATTATCTCTCATTGTGAGGGATGTTCCGCGCTATTGCAAATTTTTTCACAAAGCGCAACTTTTGATGCCAGGAACTGCTTGCTGTTTTCTTTAGCTCTTTATAAGCTTCATTTAAGATGATAGAACTATATTTTCAAGTGCATTTCTATCATTTATAATATTTATTAAAGCCCAGGACAAAAACTCTACCTGCAAGGGCAAATAAGGTTTTTAAAAAAGAAGGACATTTAAAGACCAAACAAAGGGTCTATGTCTGTGCTGCTCAAATGTTCTCCTTTCATGTAGCATGCATACTTCTCCTTCCCTTTATAGTAACACGTAAAAGGATTTTCCAGTAACTGGAGTGAAACTGCTTTTCTTTACCACCCTATATACTATTTCTATTCTGCAAAATGACTTTTTCACAAACTGGCAATGGCAATGGTTCCTGTCTATGAAGGAATCCATTATTTTCTTTCTTAAGAGGGTCCATGATATCTGTACTCTGGTGGTCGGTTTTCTGCATGTTTGCATGAATACTAATCTCCCTTTCCTCTTTTCTCTTTTTGTCTCCTTCTTACAATTCCTTTACTCCTTTGTTGCTTCCCCCTTTTCACAAAACTACAGAAAAGGATGTGAGGATGAGCTGAAGACTCGAATGAGAACAAGTTGCCATTGGCCTGTTGTCATTTGCCCAATGTTAAAGAACACTTTATATTAACTGCACAAGACAGATGAGTGCATGAAAAGCACAGGATCTACTGGAGGTCTCCGGCTGGAGTCACTGCATATAATAAGGGGGCCGCTCTATATTCCAGTTCAGTCTGTTGCTCTCATTAAATTCTCCGAGCACATTTGCCAGAGGAAACAAATACTATTACATAGACTGAAAAGCCTGTCTATCTACTTCCACGTTCTCCTAAAACATCATTTGCATATGCTTAATTTTGGCAATAATATTACAAGGGTATTTCTTTCAAAAAAGGTCAGAACACTTTTATCCAGGCAAACCAACAGAAATATTACTCCATATTGTAACTTGTGTACTTTTGGGACTATTCAAAAATGTTATGTTATGATATTATCATTATGAATATTATTATTATTTTTATTTTATTTATCAACTCTACAGCAGCTTCTACTATAGTATACTGTTTTTGTGCATTGTGAATAATATGTTTTAATTCAAACTCAAATGGCTAGTATGTAGTGCACTTAAATATGGCCATAAATAAATAAATAAATGTGCTACCTGGGTCCAAGAGTGAAATACTGCCCCCTCCCCCTTAAAGGAAAAAAAAGGCATTAGGTAGGCAGCAGTTCCCCCATATTAGGTAGGTAGCAGTTTCCCCACATTAGGTTGGTAGCAGTTTCCCCACATTAGGTAGGTAGCAGTTTTCCCACATTAAGTAGGTAGCAGTTTCCCCCACATTAGGTAGCATAGTTTCCCCACATTAGGTAGCATAGTTTTCCCACATTAGTTAGCATAGTTTCCCCACATTAGGTAACATGGATTCTCCACATTAAGTAGCATAGTTTCCCAACATTGGGTAGCAGTTTCCCACATTGGGTAGCAGTTTCCCCACATTAGGTAGCAGTTTCCCCACATTAGGTAGCCGTTTCACCACATTAGGTAGCAGTTTCACCACATTAGGTAGCAGTTTAACCACATTAGGTAGCAATTTCCCCACATTAGATAACAGTTTGCCCACCTTAAGTAGCATAGTCCATAACCCCCCACCCCCCTGACACACAGAAAGAGACATAGACAGGCACACAGACACACTCACCTGGCTTGTGCGATGTCCCTCGTCAGACCCGGGCAGGCCGAGTTCAATCTCACTGTGTTAAAGTGGCCACTATGCTATTAAGCAGCAGGGCCATCCTGACACTGGATCCAGGTGGCACAAAAAAAAGGGGCAGCAAAGTACCACCCTGGAAAAAGTGCCGCCTGGGACCATGGTCCCACCGGATCCCATGGTAGGGCCGGCCCTGAGCCTAGGCTTTTACTGCTATGAATTTCAGATGTACAGCTGCATGTTGTTTCTAAAAACCTGTCCTAATCTACACCAATGAGCCGTAACAAATAAGCCACCTGCCTGGTATTGTCTAGATCCCCTTCATGCTACCAGAACACCTCTATCCTGCCAATGTATGGACTTTACAAGAACTGTTCTGCCTAATCCCGCATCATGAATTTAGCAGCAAATCTTTTAAAGGGAATCTTTTAGCTCATATTTATGAATTTGCTATAAATAAAGAAATGAAGAACAAGCATCTCAAGATTAGTATATTTTTTTTAATAGCGGTAAGCAGCACAAGTAATTATGACATCTCCTACATACAAAGGAAATGTAGTGAAGTAGTTCCTCTGGACTTTGCACAATGTTCAGACAAAAGAAAAGTTCACCCGCATCTATAAATAATTTGTATTTTTTTTACACCAATACATATTACTCATAACCTGTAATCTATTGATCCATATTACCCCCTGTGAGTTGTTAGGTGATACATTAAATTAATCATTGCTCAATGATATTTTATTTTTTTGTCTTAGTGCTAGCAATGAAAATATGTTAAAAATATGTTAGAAAGTATAGTATAGAGCTACAGTACAAGTATAGAATCAAGTAAATTGGTCAGCACAGTGAAAGAAAAATATTCTAAAACTAGTAAATGCTCTCTTAAAGGGGTTCTCCGGTGCTTACACATCTAATCCCCTATCCAAAAGATAGGGAATAAGATGTCTGATCGCGGCAGTCCCCCCTCTGGGGATGCCCGTGATCATGCACGCGGCACCCCGTTTGTAATCAGTCCCCAGAGCGTGTTCTCTCCGGGTCTTATTACGGGAGACCACCGGGCCGGCGGCGTGTGGCGTTACGCCTCCGCCCCCGTGTGACGTCACACTCCGCCCCTCAATGCAAGCCTATGGGAGGGGGCGTGATAGCTATCACGCCCCCTCCCGTAGGCTTGCATTGAGGGGCGGAGCGTGACGTCACATGCCGCCGGCCCGGTGGTCGCCCGTAATCAGACCCGGAGTGAACACGCTCCGGGGACTGATTACAAACGGGGTGCCGTGTGCATGATCACGGGCGTCCCCAGTGGTGGGACTCCCGCTATCAGGCATCTTATCCCCTATCCTTTCGATAGGGGATAAGATGTGTAAGCACCAAAGAACCCCTTTAAAGGGGTTATCCAGGAATAGAAAAACAGAGCTAATTTCTTCCAAAAAACACTCCCTGTCTGCCTCCTGGCTGGGTGTGGTTCTGCAGCTCAGTTCCACTGAAATGAATGGAGCCAAGTTGTAATACCACACCCAACCTGATGACAGAGAGGGAGTGGTTTGTAAAAGAAACTAGCTCTCTTTTTCTATTCCTGGATAGCCCCTTTAAGAGAGCATTGAGTAGTGTTATAGATTGCCTCAGAAGAAGTTGAATATTGTATAAAAATTATTATACTAGAGGCATTCGAAAAAAGCCTTTATGAATAAAATATACAATACAAATGTTGGGTAAAAGCAGGATACTGTTTTTTTTTTTTTTACTTACAGGTAAGTTCAAAGAAATAAGGTAACACGTAGAAAGGGAAAATTAGTCTTTTGATGAATGCTTAAAAACCAAGTAAAATACCTAACTAACACATAGAACCCCAAAAACTAATATTTTTTATTTGAATTCTCTGGAAGAGCAATCTCTAGATCAAGTGTTGCGTGGCAATTCAATACAAAATGCAGTGTCACAGGGAACTTTAAGCTAGGGTTACATGCAAATTTTGTTCTTTGGCAACCAATATCATTTGTGAGACTTGACTGGGACTTGCTGTTACATGAATTTATTATAGATGAGATTTGTTTTATTTTTTTTGTTTTTTAAATAACTAAAATCACACAGAAATTGTAAGCAGTAGACTTGCATTGGGATCAATGGTGGCAAATCCATATGCAACTTGCCATAAAAAAATCCATCAAGGATGCAATTTTTGTGACTATCGAGTTGTAGTGGCACTATGTCGCATGTCACACATAACATTATTTAGAAATGTGATATTCAATGTCACGCACTATTTGTGTAACATGTCCAAAGTTGCCATGAAGCCCCAGTTATCCAGTGTTTGCTACCTAGACCTGGTCCCCCTCAGGTTCCCAACAGCTCCTTTTGATCACCATCTGGTCCCCCAATCTTTTCTCTCTTTCCTGCAAGCACTTGTGGCAGAACCAGCCCACTCAGGCAGGTCCTGCAAAGTGCAATAGTCTCAGAAGCAGAAAAAATTGCATTCAGTTTTTTTAAGCCAAAGCCAGGAGAAGATTTAAAGGATTGGTAAATAAGGCAAGGACTTATACTAATTTTTTTTTAACTTACTGCTGGACTCTACTTTGTCTTTGGTTTAACCCCTTAACCCCTTAAGGACCCAGCCAATTTTCACTGTAGGACCCGGCCATTTTTTAACATCTGAACACTTTCACTTTAAGCATTAATAACTCTGGGATGCTTTTACCTTTCATTCTGATTCCGAGATAGTTTTTTCATGACATATTCTACTTTATGTTAGTGGTAACATTTTGTCGATACTTGCATCATTTCTTGGTGAAAAATGCCAAAGTTTGATGAAAAAATTAAAAATTTTGCATTTTATTTTACTTTGAAGCTCTCTGCTTATAAGGAAAATGAATATTCCAAATAAATTATATATTGATTCACATATACA
The DNA here is from genome assembly GCF_029499605.1 of Hyla sarda. NCBI lineage: Eukaryota > Metazoa > Chordata > Amphibia > Anura > Hylidae > Hyla > Hyla sarda. Next base: position 170,509,473 of record NC_079191.1, read on the forward strand.
ACATGTCTACTCTATGATTGCATCATAAAGTTGACATATTTTTACTTTTGGAAGACATCAGCAATTTTCAAATTTTTCACAACATTTTTAAAATCTAAATTTTTCAGGGACCAGTTCTGTTTTGAAGTGGATTTGAAGGGCCTTCTTATTTGAAATACCCCACAAATGACCCCATTATAAAAACTGCACCCCTCAAAGTATTCAAAATGACATTCAAAAGTTAACCCTTTAGGTGTTTCACAGGAATAGCAGCAAATTGAAAGAGAAAATTCAAAATCTTCATTTTTTACACTGGCATGTTCATGTAGACCCAGTTTTTGAATTTTTACAAGGGGTAAAAGGAGAGAAATCTTCCTAAAATGTGTAACCCAATTTCTCTCGAGTAAGAAAATACCTCATATGTGTATGTCATGTGTTCGGTGGGTGCACAAGAGGGCTCAGAAGGGAAGGAGCAACAGTGGGATTTTGGAGAATGAGTTTTTCTGGAATGGTTTTTGGGGGGCATGACGCATTTAGGAAACCCCTATGGTGCCAGAACAGCAAAAAAAAAAAAACATGGCATACTATTTTGGAAACTACACCCCTCAAGGCACGTAACAAGGGGTCCAGTGAGCCTTAACACCCCACAGGTGTTTCACAACTTTTTGTTAAAGTTGGATGTGTCCTGTGGCCTCCCGGTGTCCTGTTAGCTGTTCGGGATGCCGCGATTTCATCGCGGCGGTCCCGAACAGCCAGAATGAGCTGCCGCGATACTTTCACTTTCAATTCAGATGCGGCGGTCAACTTTGATCGCCGCTTCTGAAGGGTTAATAAAGGGCATCACCGTGATCGGTGATGTCCTATATTAGCTGCGGGTCCCGGCCATTGATGGCCACCGGGACCAACTCGATATCATGCGGGGTCACAGCGTGACCCCGCGTTATATCGCGGGAGCCAGCGCAGGACGTAAATACATGTCCTGCGTTGTTAAAGGATTAAAACACTGCAATGGTATTTTTCCAAATAAAAGGTTGTCTTAAACACCCTTAACCCCTTTAAGGACGCAGGGTTTTTGCACTTTCGTTTTTTCCTCATCACCTTAGAAAAATTATAACGCTTTCAATATTGAACATACAGACACATATGAGAGCTTTTTTTTTTTTTTTTTTTTTGTGCCACCAATTGTACTTTATAATGACATCAATCATTTCCCCACAAAATTTACAGCAAAACCAGAAAAAAAATATTTGTGGGGCAAAATTGGAAAAAAAATGCCATTTTGTAACTTTTGGGGGCTTCCGATTCTCTGCAGTACACTTTTCGGTATAAATTATATCATATTTTCATTCTGTAGGTCCATATGGTTACAAGGATACCTAATTTGTATAGGTTTTTATTTTATTTTACTACTAAAAAAAACTTTTTTTTATTTTTCCATATACAGGGATGTATGAGAGCACATTTTTTGCGCCGTGATCTGAAGTTTTTCTTGGTACCATTTTTGTTTTGTTGGGACTTTTTGATCGCTTTTTATAAAAATTTTTAGGGTATTCAAAGTGACCAAAAATACGCAATTTTGGACTCTGGAATTTTTATGTGTACCCCATCGACCGCGCAGTTTAACCCCTTATCGACGCAGGACGTATATTTATGTCCTGCGCTGGCTCCCGCGATATGAAGTGGAATCGCGCCGCGATCCTGCATCATATCGCGTCGGTCCCGGCGCTCATCAACGGCCGGGACCCACGGCTAATACCACACATCGCCAATCGCGGCGATGTGTGGTATTAACCCTTTAGAAGCGGCGGTCAAAGCTGACCGCCGCTTCAAAAGTTAAATTGAAAGTGACCCGGCTGCTCAGTCGGGCTGTTCGGGACCGCCGCGCTGAAATCGCGGCGTCCCGAACAGCTGACCAGACACCGGGAGGGCCCTTACCTGCCTCCTCGGTGTCCAATCGACGAATGACTGCTCCGTGCCTGAGATCCAGACAGGAGCAGTCAAGCGCCGATAATGCTGATCACAGGCGTGTTAATACACGCCAGTGATCAGCATAGGAGATCAGTGTGTGCAGTGTTATAGGTCCCTATGGGACCTATAACACTGCAAAAAAAATGTAAAAAAAAAAGTGTTAATAAAGGTCATTTAACCCCTTCCCTAATAAAAGGTTGAATCACCCCCCTTTTCCCATAAAAAAAATAAAACAGTGTAAAAAAAAAATAAATAAACATATGTGGTATCACCGCGTGCGTACATGTCCGAACTATAAAAATATATCATTAATTAAACCGCACGGTCAATGGCGTACGCGCAAAAAAATTCCAAAGTCCAAAAAAGCTTATTTTGGTCACTTTTTATACCATTAAAAAAATGAATAAAAAGTGATCAAAAAGTCCGATCAAAACAAAAATCATACCGATAAAAACTTCAGATCTCGGTGCAAAAAATGAGTCCTCATACCGCCCTGTACATGGAAAAATAAAAGAGTTATAGGGGTCAGAAGATGACATTTTTAAACGTATACATTTTCCTGCATGTAGTTATGATTTTTTCCAGAAGTGCGACAAAATCAAACCTATATAAGTAGGGTATCATTTTAACCGTATGGACCTACAGAATAATGATAAGGTGTAATTTTTACCGAAATATGCACTGCGTAGAAACGGAAGCCCCCAAAAGTTACAAAATTGCGATTTTTTTTCGATTTTGTTGCACAATGATTTTTTTTCAATTTCGCCGTGCATTTTTGGGTAAAATGACTAATGTCACTGCAAAGTAGAATTGGCGACACAAAAAATAAGCCATAATATGGATTTTTATGTGGAAAATTGAAAGGGTTATGATTTTTAAAAGGTAAGGAGGAAAAAACGAAAGTGCAAAAACGGAAAAACCCTGAGTCCTTAAGGGGTTAATTAATATTATATTTTTATAGTTCGGACATATACGCACGCGATTATATCACATATGTTTATTTTTATTATGTTTACATATTTTTATATGGAATTTGGGAAAAGGGGGGTGATTCATACTTTTAATATGGAAGGGGTTAATGGTTGTTTTTTAAACTTTTTATTCAACTTTTTTTCTACACTTTTAGTCCCCTTAGGGGACTTTCCATAGAACCACATTGATCTGTGTGCTTAGCGCTTGATTGATAAAGCCTTGTTCAGCCAGGCTCTATAAATCACAGAGCCGGTACAGCCACAGCAGGAGAGGTAAGGCCTCTGGCTACTTCAGCAGTGGATCGCTCCTCTGCTATCACGCTGTGGGGGGGCGATCCACCCCACTGGACCACCAGGGATGGTTTAAATGTCCCTTTAGAAGCCTTTGTCAACTTTGACAGCGGCGATCTAAAGGGTTAATAGCCAGCCGCGGCAATCGCGCGGCTGGCGAGGGGATAAGTTGCCTGATCGCGCGGGGTCCCGCCGCTGGGGACTGCTGCGATCACGCAGCACCCCGCTCTCATCAGGCCCAGGAGCGAACATCCGCTCCGGGTCTGATGACAGGGCTGGTGATCGTGACATCACAGATCCGCCCCCGTATTACGTCACGCTCCACCCCTCAATGCAAGTCTATGGTAGGGGGCGAGACAGCAGAGCTTGACATCACATGGGGGCGGAGCCGTGACATCACGATACTCCGGCCCCGCGATCAGCAGTCATCAGATATGGAGCGATGTTCGCTCCGCCGCCTGATGAGAGCGGGGTGCTGTGTGTGAGATCGCGGGGGTCCCCAGCTGCGGGACCCCGACCGATCAGGCAACTTATTCCCTATCCTTTAGATAGGAGATAAGCTGTCAGCACGGTAGTACCCCTTTAAAGAAACGCTGTAAATGACAATTGTTCATTTAGGCATCTAGGGGTCATGGTGCCTAGTTGTACTATCCAGCAGCACTCCTTTTGTGCCAACACTTTCTTGTAGTTACCCCCTCTAGTGCCTAAACTTATTTTTTCAATACCTATTATCTGTAGGCTCGAGGGGTCACAATTATGTTCCAGTTTAAAATGTCTGGGCAGGGTTTTCAATGTTGCAAACTCATGCGCATTTTTTGCCACCAATATATCCCGTGCATGTTCCAGGGTGCGTATTTTTTATTATCTAGATGCTAATCCTATATAAATTTTTGATCATCCACAGGTAGCATAATAAATGACGTTTTCGGTATTGCACGGATCGAGTATTCTATTGGTGGATCGAGTATTCTCGAGTATTCTCTTGCTTCATCTGTTGACATAAACGTCTTAATTCTTAGAATATTAGCACAGGCCACACAATCGCCACATGGAAAACATCCTACACGTGGGTTACTCATACCGACAGGTTGAGGAGTTTTCGCCACATAGGCTCTTAACAAATTTGTCCTTGAGGTTGAGCTGACGGAAGTGGGGCAGTGAGCGGCAGTCGGGAGCTCTGCGCCTGTGCCAATATGGGAAACACCACGTGACACACAGCATTTCCGGGACACCGGATATATAAAGGCCACAATGGCAATAGGAAATAGACAGCGGCCCCTTGAAAAAGTGGGAAAATGAAACAGCGTTAGGCTCAGAGATATACATTAACATGGGTAAGCACATTTGCACTTTTTGATGTTCCATCTAGTATATTTGGTATGTTAAGGCACAGTTTGCGCATTTGGGATCCGCGGTCAGAGTGATCCACTGGTATGCATTCCAATTTAAAGACATAGAATGTATTTGTGATATGTAGCTCTGACATTATACTGTATACTTTAGTGACAGGCATTAATGCGATATTATTATAAGTGCAATATTATATATCTATTCTACTATTTCTATCTCTGTGGCAGTCCAGAGTTTATCTCTGTTTTCACACTGTTTTATATTTCGAAGTCAGTTTATTATTTGTCTGAATAAAGATTTATTTATTTTTATCAGTGGCTTGTATGAACTCCTTTTGTGTTTTTTTGTGGTACACTTTAAGGGTGGTTTCATTTTTTGGAAAAATGCCACTGCAGTTTTTGATGCAGCCTTTTTTTTTTTGAAAGCCAAAGCCAAACATGCATCAGGCATAGAGGAGAAGTATAAGTTCTTGCTTGATATGTCCCATTCATTTTAAATCTATTTTTGGCTTTGGATAAAACATTTCAAGGGGTTATCCAACAAAAGATGACTTTAGTACTTAACGCACATCGACATGTTTAGGAAGGATCTGTGCTTGACATAGGGCTAAATGGCTGTGTTGTATGTCCATAATAATGCTGCTGCTTTCTTTTTGTGAAATTTCCTATTGGAGTTCCCTTCCTACAACTACAAGTCCCAAGATCCCTTGTTTGTAAGTGTGAGGTCACTTTTCCACACATTAACCACCACACCGATTGCAGCACAGCTGAACTCTCTTGCATGCAAGCTGTGCTTGAAAGAACAATTCCCTGCAGCCCTGTGGAGAATGATTTCCCTCCCACCAAGCAGTTGCTCCACTCATTGAAGCATAGACAAGCTCCATTTCAACACCTGAAGAATTGCAAGACCAAAGGATCCTTTGGATAGGGGATAAGATGAATTAGAGCCAGAGTACCCCAAACACCGATAAAGACACTATATTAACTACACTAACTTAACAGCCCTGTAGCACAGTTTAATAATAAAAAAAATCCCAGAATAACCCTTAAAAAAAAATACTTCCACAAAAGCTGTAGCGTTTAAAAAAAAAAAAAAAACACTGTATGTGAAACATTGTGAAACCCTTATATGGCATTCAATTAAAGGGGTTCTCAGGGAAACTGAGAAGTTTCTGATCGCAGGAGATTGCTTAGCCGATCACCAGCCAAAACCATGTGCAGCGCCATCCGGTGACTGGCTGTGTGGGCTGTCACTTGTGATGTCAAGTAGAGTGGGGGCTGGAGCCCACTGAAGACTGGTATATAACTGGTACCCTGTAGACTGGTAAGTAACCAGTACCCTGTTGCCCAGTAGATTCCAGCAGACCTCATGCAATCTCATAGGAATTGAACTTATCAGACATTTATCCACAGGATAGGGGATAATCGTATGTTGTGGGTAAATGTCTGATAAGGTCAGTTCCCAGTAGTATCCCTTTAAACTTTTATTTCATTGAAACTTTTGCATGCATTGACGATATCAGCAGAATTTTACTAATGTCAAATGCTTAAATAGCTCTGAAATAGATGTGGACATAAGATTTTGTGGGATTAATAGAGTTTGTGTTAGGCTATTCAGTATAAAACTAAAAGCTGCAACACCTATCACTCAACTGCTGTTTTGATTCTTTTCTAGTTGTTGACTGCAAAACACCAAAAGAGCTTGAGAATGGATATGTGACTTTTCCTACACCAGAAAACACCACCACCTACCAGTCAACAGTCACATACTTATGCCAAGAACCATACTACTCAATGATCCCAAACATTACTGGTATGTATAGTATGTGCCTATATTATACACTGTATGTTTAAAGAGAACCTGTCAGGTCCCTGGAGCCTCACACATCAACCACGGGACCTGAACAGACCCAATATGACCTAAACTAAAATATGACCCAAACTAAAGAAGTGTCAGTTGAAACAATGGATAGGTCACAGCAGTGTCCTGCTGCACCCATTGATTGGCTAAGGCAACTTATAACAAGAACCAGCAAGTGATGGTAAAAAGCAGGGACCAGGAGGTGTTAGAATTGCAGCTGGTAGGTGAGTTTGACATTTTTTCTATTTTAATGTGTCCTTAGCCATATGGCATAAAACTATCATGAACCCAGGAAAATACTGAAGTAAAGACTCTCCATAAGGCTGGAAGAACATCAGAGCCCTAATGATGTATACCTTTATAATGACCCATAACTGATTCACAAAATTCAGGACAATTGTGTGAGCTCCTGGCAGGAGAAAGTGGGCGTTCCTCAGCAGGGGCCACATCACTGAAGCCTGTGAGAGCTGTGCCTCGCCATGCCCCACACACACTTCCTTAGTTTGGACTTCTGCAAGTCTGGGTGGAGACTAACTGTTTGACTTGTGCAAGGAATAGAACATCCACTTAGTGGATGTTTTTTCAATCACATTAAAAACATAAAGGTTGGGAATTTTAACAGCAAGTAAATAGCAAAGTGTCTTATAATTACATAAGGAAAAATATATTAAAAGTTTAGTTTGCCGACAGGTACTCTTTAATTTTAACCTTAATGTAGTTGATAATAAGTCTAAGTATCTAATGGATTTGCTTTGCCATGCAGCTGGATACACCTGTAATGAAAATGGTGTGTGGATAAATTCTGAGATAGGAGATAAACTTCCAGAATGTCAGCCAGGTAAGTAGTGAACGTATTATTATGTGCATAATTGGTTATACCTGTGTAGTATTTGCCTTTGTCTAACAAAATGCTTTATATTTCCCCATTTATAAATACAGGTGATATAAGATACAGTTTATCACCTTAGACTTATTTATCAATATGCCTCTGTGTCATATCTTCTAAAATTGTTGCATATAGATTATTTCACTCCAGGGAAATAAAACTTATCACTTATACAAGGATTGTGGGGGGAGTTCAACTGTTGGGGCCCCTGTTATCTCCTGCACCAGGCCTGGCTACTTACCTATCCTCGACACACTGCACCCCCAGTCTCATATATGAGCTTCGGTGATGGCCCGCTCAGCCAATCACCAGGGCCCCACTGGTCAGACAACCCTGCTCACCCTATCCCTTCCACCTCCCATGATCCGAGACTTAACTCATCCCCTATTCTGTGGATAGTGGATTCATTTTATTTCCCTAGAGTACGCTTTTAAAGCCCTTACAAATGATGATTTTAGTGTGTAAAGAACATTTCCATCTGATTACCATCAGGTTATGATGTAATGTTGTGGCTGCAGCATGCGGATTAAACCAAAGAAGTATGTGAAGGCAAATGGCCACAGAATGTTTGATGGCATGTAGCAGCCACAATGGTAGAACATACTTTTTTATGAAAGCACTAAACATGTTTGCTACTACTAACATTTCTTTGAGTCACATCATATTCCTCCTTTTACCACATTTCCATCACTCCAACCTAAGTTTTGACTCATTTTACTGTGTCCAGGCTCCGCTGATTCTGGATATGTATATCATTCATTGTTAATATTGAGTTATATATGTTTCTGATACTTTATGCCTTGCTTTGTGTGGCTGTTTTTCAAAGCGTGTGATGCATGCAATAAGTTACCCTCCCCTTTGCATGCTTTGTTTGGTAAACAAATACATTAACGGGTGAATATTTTCCAGGTTGCCTTTGTGTTGACTATGTGAAAAACCACAACAACTTATTTTTACAAACAAAAATAAATACACTGAACACATTTCATTTATTAATATTGCTGCCAATAGTTCTGGTGATATTATTATTTTTATTATTATTATTCATAATATTATAATTATGCCATTAGTTTTTTACAATAACGTAGCATCTTCTGACAGTTTCCGTATATGTTCTTGGAGACATCCAAACATGCCTCTTCCCCAGACAGCTAGGAGACCATAATTTCCAGTGATTCCTGTTTCCATAAAGATCTCTGTTTAAAATAGATCTTTAGGCCAAGAATTTGGGAACATAGTTGTGGTTGAGATGTAGGCTCTGGCATTTATTGCTTGGTTATAGCTTGCTGCTCTTTACTTTCCTTTGACGGTTAAACCAGCACTGCCATGTTTTACTTTCTCCCTTATATCATTCTATTATCCTGACTTTCTATCTTTAAACCACTCTTGTAAAAAAGAAACTTCACAATGCACGCATGAATGAAGATCTACCTGACCACATTTTGGGTTTGGGTGCCCACATGGACACTGAAGAACTTCCTTTTGCAAACTTATGTTGCTGTTACTCTGGTACTGTGCATGTCACTAAAAATCAAAGTCATGCTGGAATGGACTTATATCACCACTGAAAGGTATTGACGGTTTCATATGTGCAATGATGTATTAATCCTTGGGCTAATACATCATTGATAATGGATTATGCCTGGACAAATCAAATCAAGCTATACATATTGTAACACAGAAACTTAATACAAACCGTATATATATATATATATATATATATATATATATATATATATATAAAATAGCTCTCCTCCAGCAAGAAGAAAACTGTTTCTCAAGTGCTACTTATGGTAGTGGTTAGCTTATCCAACTCTTTAAAAAGTCTTTAAAGGAGCAATAGATCTAGACAAGAATAGTAAAAAAAAAAAAAAAAAGCTTTAAGAACTTTAAATGGGTACTCCTGTGGAAAATTATTTTTTTCATATCAACTGGCCCCAGAAATGTAAACACATTTGTAAATGGTCAAAAAAAAGATTTTTCAGTCCTCAGCCCACCTCCTATTGCAAAATAGCTGTATGTTGGATGTCAGTTCTTTTTAGAAAAAAATATGATTCTTCAGACAAATGTCATATATCTAAACAATTTGTTCTAAAATATAAAACAATAATAAATGCACAAACTGCAGGGCCCTACGGTTTATCTTATCTTGTAATAACTAACACATATGAGAAATATTGTTGAATAACAGTTTTAGTCACAGATTATGCCCAATATATAGCAGTATTGTACTGTATCGTTGCTAATCTTGTACTATTAAGCCTGAAAATATGCACCAAGTATTTTGTAAAAATGAATGCTCTGTAGGTCCTGTAATCAATAAAGTCCTGCACACAGTACAGTATAACAAAGTCCTGCAATGGAAAAAACAAATAGAGTCCTGCAAATAATAATTCAATATATCGTGCAGTGGTTTTGCAAATTGTATACTGCCAAGTCCTGTGGGGAAAAAAGTTGTAGCAAATTCTGCCAAATTGTAGCAGAGCATTTCACTAGGAATCCTGCAACAGAAAGGCATGTAGCGGGATCCTGCAAGAGGAGTAACGAAGTCCTGCTATATACTGGCACTGCGTTCCCAGCATAAGTAGAACTCGCCACTCCACGTCATTTTAGTAACTTTGATTTTCAGCTCTAGCTGGATTCAGTCATAGATTCGCACTATGTGCGACCGCTCACTCCAGCGAGCTATCCGGTGGCGTGTGACGTGGACGGTCAGCTGACCAGGCCGAGCAGAGCGCATGCTCTGTAGAATTTTTTTTATTCTCTGGCTTGAATAGATTGTAGTAGTTGTTGAATTATATCCTGGCAAACTTGTGTAGGCTCTTTCGCTCCTCTCCACAATATAGTATATGACTTTACTCCTATTTGCTTCAAATGGCAAAAAATCGCATCAATGGCATTGTCCTCAATGTGAATAGGGTTCAAGTGCTGGATTGAGAAACTATCATAACCAAACGCATTTCGGGGTGTATAAGGCAATTCTGTACCACTTCTTCAGTGGTATACCACCCTTTCATCTCTCTTTGGGTTAGAGAGTTTTTCAGTTAACCTCGCACTTTTATCGCTGTGAGCTGCACAATCCTATTTTACATTGTATTACATTTGTAAATTACTTCTATAAAAATATCTTAATCCTTCAAGTACTTATCACCTCTCCGGCTCTGGACAGTTCCTGGCATGGACAGAGGTGTCGGCAGAGAGCACTGTGGTCAGACTGAAAAGAACTACTCAACTTCTCCTAGAGCATACAGCAGCTGATAAATAGTGTTGCTCGCGAATATTCGCAATTCAAATTTTATTCGCGAATATCGCATATTCGCGAATTCGCGAATATTCGCGAATATAGCGCTATATATTCGTAATTACGAATATTCGTTATTTTATTTATTTTTTTTTCACAGTACACATCACAGTGATCATCCCTCTCTGCTTCCAGCTTATGTGGTGTAAGAAGGCTCTAATACTACTGTGTGAGACTGGTGTGCAAATTTTCGCATATGCGAAAATATGCATATGCTAATTTTCGCATATGCGGATTTTCGCTTATGTTAATTTGTTGTATATGCAAATTTTCGTATATGTTAATTTTCGCACACGCGAATATTCGCATATGCGAAAATAAAACGAGAATATTACGAATATGCGAATATTCACGAATTGACGAATATTCGTCCATATATTCGCGAATATTCGCGAATTCGAATATGGCCTATGCCGCTCAACACTACTGATAAGTACTGGAAGGATTAAGATGTTTTAATAGAAGTCATTTAAAAATCTGTTTAACTTTATGGCACTAGTTAATAAAAAATTTAAAAAAAAATTTCACTGGAGTACCCCTTTAAAAAGTATACTGTAGTTGTCCTTGATGCCTATTGCAGAGAAATCAAGGGTTCTCCTATCTCCTAGTCATCTGTTTCATGACTGACAGAGGGGGCATGGGTTAACAGATGGGTGGGGCCTAGAAAATGTTTACACGTACCGTACATGCTATGGATTTTAAGCTGCAGGTTTCACAGCATATAAAGTATGTGTGAACATACCCTTGAAGGGGTTGTCTCACAAAGCTTTATAGGCCTAAATGAATGCATTACGTAAAATAAAACATATGGCCAATGTACACACATTACTAAATGATTCTATTTGAGAGATATAGGCTTCCTAATACCTCATGTGCCTGCTTCGTTTTGATAATCTATAGGCCTTGGTTATGACCCTCTATGTGGGTCAGACCTGCTTAGTTCAATTGCAGTCTCTTTGTCTGTCCAGGAGGTACTGGCTTAGTTTGGGTGAGAGAATTTAAAAAACTGCCGGACCCACACCGCACCCCATTCACTTAAATGAGCCAGATGGAGTCAGATAGTGACTCCGGTTGGCTCATATTTCGACTGTATCCAGTTTTGTTGCCAGACTGGTCTACCACGGTTTTTAGTCCAGCAATAAAACTTATACGAAAATGAGCCAACATGCAAGTAGTGGGAGAGTGTGTGCTCTGTTGCCTGGCAACAGTACAGCTTCAGTTCAGAGAGTAAACCAGGAAGTGATCAGATACATGGGACATCTGTACACAGACTCGCTGAGTTTTATAATATGTATAACCTCCTATAGGTGGCATTAGAGGCAGTTTTCTATCCTGAAAAAAAGCTATTTTGTATACTTTTCAGGGAGCATGGTCCTAAAGACTCCATACTAACTGGAACTCTGTAAGAAAAATAAGATCCAGAAGTTTAGAATATAGTAAGACGACTGGCATAATTCATTTAACAATACATTATACATGCTTAGCAATAAGTTATTACCTAATGCTTTTATCCTACATTTTTCTTTTGACAGTCTGTGGAAGACCTACACAGTCAATCCCAGGAAAAGTGAAACGTATCATTGGTGGGCGTAATGCAGAACCTGGATTTTTTCCTTGGCAGGTGCTTATCGTGGTTGAAGATATGTCTCGTGTTCCAGAAAACAAATGGTTTGGCAGTGGAGCATTATTATCCGATTATTGGGTGCTTACAGCGGCTCATGTGTTGAAATCCCAACGACGCGACAACACTGTAATTCCTGTTTCGAAGGAGCACGTCACTATCTTTTTGGGGTTGCATGATGTAAAGAATAAAGATGATGCTATTACTAGAACAATAGAGAATATAATACTACATGAATCATTTGACCCGCAGATTTATAACCATGACATAGCACTGGTAAAATTGAAAGAAAAGGTAGCAATGCATCAATTCATAATGCCGATATGTTTGCCAGAGCTGGATCATGAGTTGGAAGGTCCTCAGCCCAATACTCTTGGTCTTGTAGCTGGATGGGGTATCTCCAACCCTAATAATACTATAGATGAAGCCATTAGCTTTGGCATGAGAACATCTTCTGATGTGCTCCAGTATGTGAAACTTCCAGTAGTACTTCATGCTGAATGTAAGGAGAGCTATGAGTCCCGCTCTGGGAATTACAGTGTAACAGAAAATATGTTTTGTGCAGGATATTATGAAGGTGGGAAGGATACTTGCCTGGGAGATAGTGGGGGGGCTTTTATAATACAAGACCCTGACTCAAGTAGGTGGGTGGCACAAGGGCTGGTATCATGGGGAGGGCCTGAAGAGTGTGGCAGCAAACAAGTGTATGGTGTATATACCAAAGTGTCAAATTATGTAGATTGGATAGGGAATCATCTCAATGCATAAAGATTGGGTTGAACTGAACATTTTGTGATATATGTTCACATTTAGAAGATTTCCATGTCACTCACAAAACTATGGGTTAACCCTCTGATAACATTATGTTGTAGGTGTCAACTGGGAACCCTTTATTTTGGCATCTTTTTCACACTTACTCAAGAGTATTCTTAGCATTATTAATGAAAAGGGTTTCCAAGGCTTTTAGAAAATGTTTAAATTATATACACCAACCTGTATATACACTAACCTGCCATAACATTAAACTCACTGACAGGTGAAGTAAAGAACATTGATTCAAGTTAGTTTTTGAAGTTGATATTTAAGAAGCCAAAAATGTGCAATTGTAAGGATCTGACCAACTTTGACAAGAGCCAGTTGTGATGACTCGAATACCGGGTCAAATGATCTCCAAAATGGCAGGTCTTGTGGGTTTGTTCCTGGTATAACATTGTTTGTATATACAAAAAGTGACCCAAGTAAGAACAATCGGTTGAGTGGAAGAACAACTTCATATAGTGCAGCTAAAATGTTGCACATTGAAGCATGTTGAATTAAAGAATCTGTGTTAGGCTAAGTTTCCACTTGGTTAAAGGGTTATTCCGCCCCTAGACATCTTATCCCCTATCCAAAGGATAGGGGATAAGATGTCAGATCACCGGGGTCCCGCTGCTGGGGACCCCGGGGATCGCTGCTGCAGCACCCCGCTATCATTACTGCGCAGAGCGAGATCGCTCTGCACGTAATGACGGGCAATACAGGGGCCGGATCATCATTACGTCACGGCTCCGCCCCTCGTGACGTCACGGCCCGCCCCGTCAATACAAGTCTATGGGAAGAGGGCGTGGCGGTCACCACGCCCCCTGCCATAGACTTGCATTAAGGGGACGGGCCGTGATGTCATGAGGGGCGGAGCCATGACGTCACGCTGCTCTGGCCCCTGTATCGCCCGTCATTACGCACAGAGCGAACTTTGTCATTGAAAAAAACACTGCAGTCAGATGTTAGCTGTAAATCAATGAGAAATTGCAAAATTCTTTTTCCACTTTGCATTTTTCAGTTTGGCATTTGCAAAGTCGCAGCATGTTGAGCCTATGGCATTTTTCCCCCTGAAATTGTGGCGTTTTTCTCCGATAGAAGTCGACATGTGGGTTTTAACTTTGGCGTTTTTGCAGGCGGTTTTTATTCCTTTTTGGACTTTAGCGATCCAAAAAAGTGATGGAGATACCTTTTTTTAATAAAATTTTGTAGGGTATCATTAAAAAAAATATTAAAAAAGATACAGTAGTGATGGAAAAAAATAGTATTTGACGAAATGGATCTTTTTTATAACAAAATTTTAATACATTTTTAAACAGAGATCAATTTATGTGGACGGGCAGGGCACTAAAAATGTAGTCAACAATAATAAAAATGTACTGTGTGTGTTTTTCCCTTTTTTTTTATTTTTTATTTTTAGGTAGTACTACTACTCCCAGCATTGAACACACTGTTCCATGATGGTAGTAGTAGTACCTGTACTAATTGACAGATCGCCCTGGGTGTCACTTCTGACACCCATTGCGATCCTCCTGTATAATGTATAGATGCGGCCGGCTGCTCTTCTATGATCCCCTGCACTGCCGTATATATATACGTCTATGCATTTTTCCCGCAGAGAGTTGTGATTGGCCAGATAGTTCCAACCAATCACAACTCTCTGTGAGAAATATGAATAGGTGTATATGTACGTCAGTGCAGGGGACCATAGAAGATCGGCCGGCCACCCGCATCTATACATTATACAGGAGGATCACAGCGGGTGTCAGGAGTGACATCCGCTGTGATCTGTCCTTAACTGCAGGTACTACTGCTCCCAACATGGAGCACACTCTGCTCCATGTTGGGAGCAGTAGTACCTGCAGTTAAGGACAGATCACAGCGGGTGTCACTCCTAACACCCGCTGCAATCATCCATCATCCCTGAGATGCGGAGTGGCTTTCTCCTGAGCTCGCATCTCTGCTTGGTACTCCGGCCGGCCACTCACCATTCATATTTCCCTCTGAGAGCGGGGATTGGCTGCCACCATCTGGCCAATACCCACTCTGGGCGGAAAATATGAATGAGTGATGTGAATTTCTATTCACATCACTGGCCGGCCCGGAGTATAGTGCAGAGATGCGAGCACTGTATAGAGCCGCTCCGCATCTCTGCTATATTATGGACGATCGCATCGGGTGTCAGGAGTGACACCCAGGATGATCTGTCTATTAGGAACTACTACTCCCATCATGGAACAGTGTGTTCCATGCTAGGAGTAGTGCTACATAAAAAATATAAAATTCAGAAAAAAAAATTAAAAACACACACACACACACTAGATTTTTATAATTGTCAGCTACATTTTTAGTGCACTGCCTGCCCACATAAAATGATCCCTGTTTAAAAATGAATTAAAATTTTGTTATAAGAAATATACATTTTTTTTTTTTTTTTTTTTAAACGTCAAAGGGGCCAAAAATGCAATTTCCACTCAAAGGCAAAAACCGCCAGAAAAAAACACAAGAAAAACCACCAAACACAGGAAAATGTTGTGGTCCTGATGCATGCAAATGCTAGTCCCATTGATCAAACCCACAGATCTGCTACTGTCACACAGATTGATGGAAAAGTTAATTCTGGCTAGAAGTGAAAGGCTCAGAACACACAGAGCACTACAGCTTGTTGCATATGGAGTTGTATAGCTGCAGACTGCTCAGAGCTCCAATGCTGACTCCTGTACACTGTCAAAGCATTTATAAAAGGCATGGAACTGTGCTGTGCAGCAATAGAAGAAATTGGCCTTGTCTGTTCAGTCTTTATAACGTTGACAGCTTGGCCCATGTAAATTGCTTTCTTGAGTGAGAGATGGCACAAGAATGCAATACCTGAAGAAGGCAAGATGGCAGAGGTAGAGTAAGGCTTTGGGTAATGTTCTGCTAGTAGACCTAGCCTCTATGTGTATGTTAGTCTGTCAGATACAGTATAAACTTAAAGCATACATCCACTGGAGATATGGCAAATGATAGTAGCAAGACCCAGTGCCATAGAATCACATTACACTGGATCTCGCAATGGAAATGTTTTTTGCGGAATACAGGATAGGTGCCCAATTCAAAATGAAGATCATTTAGAATGATGACTTGTGCACAATGCTGTGGTCATTTGTCATATCACCAATGGATGCATGCATTATCATTGATGAAGACCAAGCACACTCCTTTATGGAATCTGTATTCCTAAGGCTAAGTTTCAACTTGTTTTTTTTTGTGGCCCAAAAAAACGCAAGAAAAAAAGCCAGAAAAAACACCACAGCATTCTCCTGTATTTGGCGTTTTTTTCTCGTGCTTTTTCTGCCCTTTTTTGCATTTGAGTGGAACTTGCATTTTTGGCCCCTTTGGCGTTTCTTTTTTTTTTTTTTTGGTACCCAAAATTTGTTGGGTACCAAAAAAATTTAAATAAAGGATGCAGTAGTGATGAAAAAATATGTATTTGACAAAATGTATATTTATTATAGCTAATTTTTTATAAAGTGTATGTGTGTTTCACTTTTTTTCTCAATTTTTTACATTTTTTAGGTAGTAATACTACTTGCAGCATAGAACAGGACTGTTCATGATGGGAGTAAATGTACCTGTACTAATAGACATACCGCCCCGGGTGTCAGTCGTGACACCCGATGCGATTGTCCATAATATAGCAGAGATGCGGAGAGGCTCTATACAGCGCTCGCATCTCTCCACTATACTCCGGCCAGTGATGTGAATAGAACATCACTCATTCATATTTTCCGCCCAGAGTGAGGATTGGCCAGATGGTTGCAGCCACTCACAGCTCTCAGAGGGAAATATGAATGAGTGATGTTCTATGCACATCACTGGCCGGAGTATAGTGCAGAGATGTGGGTGTTGTATAGAGCCGCTCCACATCTCTGCAATAGATAGGACGATCACATTGGTGTCAGGAGTGATGCCCACTGTGATCTGTTTTTAACTGCAGCTACTACTACTCCTAACATGGAGCACACTCTGCTCCATGCTGGGAGCTGTAGTACCTGCATTAATAGACAGATAGCAGTGAGTGTAACTTCTGACACCTGTTGCGATCTGTCTATTAATGCAGGTACTACAGCTCCCAGCATGGAGCAGAGTGTGCTCCATGTTGGGAGCAGTAGTACCTGCAGTTAAAGAAAGATCACAGCGGATGTCACTCCTGACACCCGCTGTGATCCTCCTGTATAATGTATAGATGCGGCCGCCCGCTCTTCTATGGTCCCTTGTAATGCCGTATATTTACACCTATTCATATTTTCCACAGAGAGTTGTGATTGGCTGGAACCATCTGGCCAATCACAGCTCTCTGCGGGAAATATTAATAGGTGTATATATACGGCAGTGCAGGGGACCATAGAAGAGTGGCCAGCCGCAACTATAAATTATA
Organism: Hyla sarda; assembly: GCF_029499605.1. NCBI lineage: Eukaryota > Metazoa > Chordata > Amphibia > Anura > Hylidae > Hyla > Hyla sarda. Next base: position 170,526,918 of record NC_079191.1, read on the forward strand.
CAGGAGGATCACAACAGACCCGGGGCGATCTGTCAATTAGCACAGGTACTACTACTCCATCATGGAACAGCTGGGAGTAGTAGTACTACCTAAAAAAAATGTAAAAAATAAAGAAAAAAAAGTGAAAAACACACTACATTTTCATTATTGTCGGCTACATTTTTAGTGCCCTGCCCGCACACATAAATTGATCTCTGTTTTAAAAATAATAAAAATGTTGTTATAAAAAAGATAAATTTTCCTTCACTACTGTATCTTTTTTATTTTAGTTTTTTAATGGTACCCTATGAAGTTTTATTAAAAAAGGTATCTCCATTCCAAAAAAGAATAAAAACCGCCTGCAAAAGCGCCAAAGTTAAAACCCACATGTCGTTTTTCTTGGTGTTTTTTCACTCCCATAGACTTCTATGGAAGAAAAACGCCACGATTTCAGGGGAAAAAACGCCATTGGCTTAACATAATGCAACTTTGCAAAACCGCCGAGGAGCTAAAAAAGAGTGAAAAAACTCCAAAAGGATTAAAAAAAACGCCAAACTGAAAAACGCCAAGTGAAAAAAGAATTTAGCGATTTCTCATTGATTTACAGCTAACATCTGGCAGCAGCAGTTTTTGGCCTAAGAAAATGCCATGCAGCAGAATTGGCGTTTTTCTTGGCGTTTTTCCCACAAAAAAAAAAAAACAAGTAGAAACTTAGCCTAATGGCAGTGGAATCTTTCAGCAGAATGCTGGGCCATGTCACACTACAGAAATCCTTCAGGAATAGTTTGAGGATCATGACAGAGTTCATGGTGCTGATATGGCCTGTATACTCCCCAGATCTCTAGTCATTCAAATATTTCTAGAATGTGCAGGAAAACAAATTTGATCCTCAAAAGCCCCATGTTACAACTTAAAGGGCTTCCTGCCAGATACGTTATTGCAGGATACCTTCGGATGTCTTGTGAATCCATACCTGTATGAGGAAGCATTGACATCACGATTGTGTGATACAGCTGCCGGATCCGGCGGGGAAATTTGAAAAGCAACCGATGCCATATCCCTGCCAGACCTGCACCACATCCCATCCCGAACAGAGTCATTTTTGACCATCAGTCAGTTTTATTGCCGTGCTTTTAGGTTCGGCAACAAAACCAGATACGGTCCAAAAATAACCCGACCGGAATCACTATCTAACTCCGTTTGGCTCATTTAAATGAATGATGCAACACGAGCCCGATGAGGATACAACAGCTGGTGGTTTTATTTTCCCCACTGGATCTGGCAGGCGTATCACACAATCATGATGTGAATGTAGGCTTACTCAGAGCAGTTTTGGTAGCAATATTAGGAAGGTAGTTTTAATGTGGTGGCTGATGGTGAATGGTTAAAATAATAATCCAAATGTGCAAAGAAGGAAGGAATGGCACTCACCGCTTACTGTAATTTCTTATCTTTTAATCTTCATAAAGTGCAGGTGCTATAAAAGGCATTTCAGACAGCCGGGTGTGAACGCCAGTGCGCGTGCTGCAGGTAACAATTGTTTCGCTCTGGCTTGAGCTTCAACAGATCCTCCCTTTCCCATGCTCCTTCATTCCTTATAACACGTCATGAAAGATCCACAGGGCGGGGATCCTTCATGACGTGTTATAAGGAATGAAGGAGCATGGGAAAGGGAAGGTCTGATGAAGCTCAAGCCAGAGCGAAACAATTGTTACCTGCAGCACGCGCACTGGCGTTCACACCCGGCTGGGTAAAATGCCTTTTATAGCACCTGCACTTTATGAAGAATAAAAGATAAGAAATTACAGTAAGCGGTGAGTGCCATTCCTTCCTTCTTTGCACATTTGGATTTTGGATACCCTTTGTTCTCATAAGGAATTGAGCACCACTAACTGTTATGGGACTGACCTGGTTCATATAGGAGTCATGGGAAGCTTGGCAGTGCCGGCCAGCTTTTTCTAATCCAAGTTGTAAAAATAATAATATTTACTCCCTTTTAAAATTCCCTGCTTTTTCCACGCTGATGGTTTATGGTTTCCTGCCAGTCTTTATTTATAGAACTATAAAGCCAACTAAACACACCAGCCAATCACTGGCCATAGAGTTGACCTTAGCAATTGTTACCATTGGACCAGTGATTGGTTGTCGTAGTCGTACTGAATCATTGTAAGGAGTGGGAGCAGCAGGGAGGATTTGAAAGGTGGGTAAATTTTTCTGGTCATTCTAAAAAATATAGTTTAATTTTTATTTTTATAAAGGCATAAAAACCTTTGAAGGCACTCCAAATAATAATGCTGTTTTATGTTGATTTGAAGATTTTATGAATTACATAATTTTAACTACTTAAAGGGGTACTCCGGCCTTAAGACATCTTATCCCCTATCCAAAGGATAGGGAATAAGATGCCTGATCGTGGGGGTCCCGCCGCTGGGGACCCCTGCAATCTTTCATGCAGCACCTCGCTATCATCAGCCTCCACACCCCCTCCCATAGGCTTGCATTGAGGGGGCGGAGAGTGTTGTCACATGGGGGCGGAGCTGTGACATCACGATAGTCTGGCCCCGTGATCGTGGTTCATCAGACCCAGAGCGATTTCCGCTACGGAGGCAGATGATAGCGGGGTGCTGCATGAAAGATTGTGGGGGTCCCCAATTGGATAGGGTATAAGATGACTTAGGGCTGGAATACCCCTTTAAGCTTTGCCTACTTTCTGAGGTTTTTATTACAATCAGTACCATTTACTAGCAACAGATCTGATACTGCAATTGGAATAATTCAGGAATAATTGTTTTTTAATATTGATGGAGAAATGCAGCTGCATTATACAAGACTGGCCATTGGGTATGCAGGTGGTAATATTTTAAAACTATTCAAGATTTTTATTTTTACCAGTAAATATGCATATTTTATCATTTCAAGAAAAAAAATCAATATTATGAAAAATCTTCTGTGCATTACACCCTAAAGGGAGTTGGTGGTGTCAAAACTGCTGACAGCACTAGCTAGGTGAAGAGTAAGGCTGCTTTCCCACTATTAAAGTTATACGGCAGGTACAAAATCACTAACTGCCATTAGAAAATCCCATATGGTAACGGGAGAATTAGTGCATGCACTATTTCTCCCATTCATTCGCCCATGACAAAATAACGGCCGTTATTAATAACGGGCAATAAAGGGTTAAAACGGCTATTAGAGAAATCCCGTAGACTATAATGGGATTTTCTAACGGCCGTTAGTGATTTTGTACCTGCCGTATAACTGCCGATTTCCTAACGGGCGTTCATAACAGAAGTGTTTTCATAGTGTGAAAGCAGCCTAAGGCTGGGTTCACATATATCAGGCGGTCGGCATAGTTCGTGCATCGGAGGGAAACTGATGCTAGAATTGATCCCATTCATTTGAATGGGACAGTTCACAATAATACAGTGTCTCAATTTTGATGCCGGATGGTTGGATACGCTGAAGGGCACCAGACAGGGGAATGCAGCTTGCTGTCCGCCGTCCAGAAACAATGAATGCCGGATGCCATACAACTGATAAAAACTTGTCATCAGTTATAGCATCAATTGCATGGAGATCTAGGCTGAGTTCACCTATGCCGGATGCCAAACAAATGTGAACCCAGCCTAAGACAATAACAACATGACTGAGGAAGACAAGTTTTAATTCTTCTTGGGCTTTAATTGTGGGTATGATATTAAATCCACTGCTTTATCCCACATATCTTGCATCATCACCAATGTTTAGGGGTAGCTAAAGCAGTGCTACTGTAGAAAGGAACACACATATATATATATATATATATATATATATATATATATACTGTACATTATGTTAACTGAACCTTGTTTCTATAAAAATAAAAAATGGAAAAGCTTATTCATTTTATTTTATCCTTATTTTATCCTTATTTCCGATGTTTTCAATCGTGTTTTAGGGTTTATTGTAGGCTTTCAGTGCTCATTGGACAATTCAATCAATCCAAGTTAGTAATTTGTTCTATTTTGTTCTATTTAAATAGACATTACAAATAGGAATGTAATTGCCATCAAATATAATCTGAAATGTGGTTTCGATGGGTGTACATTCTAAAGGGTTTCTCTAGATTTATGTTTGCGAAAACTACATTTGCCAATAAAAAAAGAAACATAGAAATAGAATTTTTTTTCATGCAAATACAATGTTTTTACTGTATCAACACAATGGACAATACAATAATACAATACAATTACAATAATACAATGCAAATAAAACTGGAAATGTTGCCTATTAGAACAACCAGATTCCAGCTGTCATGTTTAATTTTGTGCCCTTTTTTTTTCCTTGTAAGGCCTTGTTTACATGGCAGAATTTCATTTGTAACAAAGTCTCATTGTTTTCAATGGTATTCTGCTGCACCGTGCATATGGTGGAATCCTTTCTGCTGAATCTGCTCAGAAGCGCATTATCATCTATGGAGACGGTGCATTTTTAAGCGGTCCTAACACTGGCATTTTCTGCTGGTGCCCGCTGTCTGTGGAATGTCCACTGAACATTTTTTGGGAGGCATTCCACAAAAAATCTACGGTGTGAACATGCCCTTATAAGTACTTAGACCAGCAGATCTTAAAGCATTTATGATCAGCAGTCTTCTGAAGCCTATCTTTTTTTTTTTTGGTGCTTATTTTCAGCCATTTTTTTATTTTTATTTTTTTACATGAGACTGTGTTCCCACAAAGCTTTTCCAGACTGTTTTGCCTTTGGTCTATTTGTCTGTTTTTTTTTTTTTTTTTGTCCAGTCATTTATGAAAAAAAAATATGGACCAAAATATGCTTATGGAGGGTACCAGAACTTAATTAAATATAATGATAATAATATAATAGTAGGTATATTATAATATTTACCATACATTAGAAAACTTTTTGGTGAATCAAGATATAAAACAGCAAATAAGATTTTATTTTACAAAGACAGCTTCTTTGTCTACAGCTGTCAATAATACAGTACATTTGTCAACATACATACCATATAATGCTAGTATATACCTTTTCCTAAACTGCAAAATACCCATGTTACATTTTTCGTATGTTTTTGTACTTATTTACATGTCTATACTTTTATTTATTCATGTGTATTATTATTTTGTTATAAAACACAGCCAAAAACTGCTTTTTGGAAACAAATGTATCTATGCTTTTTATTACTAAGGGGCTGCAATTCAAATCTGAGCACATTTGGATATTTGGATGATGGAATAGCTGTAGTTGTAGTCGGGTACATAAAGCATCAGATGATGAGCAGCCAATGTAAACTGCATTTTATGTAGGTTAGGTTTCCACCCAGGTTTTTTCTGGCATTTTTTTTAGAACATGCTACTGCAGTCTGAAGTGGATCCAGCAGGAAGGAGCAGTCTTAATCCTTCTTTTATATTTTCCAATCTTTCAAATACACTTCTGGCTTTGGCTCAAAATTGAAGTGGCAGTATTCCAAAGAACGCCAGAAAAAAAACCTGTGTGGAAATCTGGCTGCAGTCTGTAATTTTACATACAAAGTCTTATAAACTCATCTGTTCTTAATGATAAATGTGTTGGACTTGTATAACATTTTTTAAATGGTATTTCACCTCTACAGAATAATTTCAAATAAAATGCATTTTTGAATTAAAACACATTTTTTCTTTTTGTTATTTAAAGGCATGTGCCCATTAAGATTAATAGGGCTTAACTAATGCATAATGTGAAATGAAACAATTTCAAATGTGCAAGCATTTATGGAAAGGCAATGTTTGGGAGATGCCGTATATACCTACCAATCCTTTATGTGTCTTCTTTGCTCTGATAACCTTTCAACTGTGGTTCTGACCACTTTTTAGAATCCCCTAAGGTGGTCACACATGCTCAGTTCAATTTCAATGTACTCAGTCCCAGAAATGTTGGTATGCAAACAAGGGGGATTGTGGGAAAGCATTTGCAACTGTCATGTCTGTATTGGCCTGTGTTCACACACGGCTATTGGTTTGGTTGTGTGTGAATAGTTAATAGCCTTTTGCTTGCTAGCCAACAGCTCCTAGGGTGCATCTATTTAATGTCAGCCCAGTATAGCCTCTGGGCTGGTCATACTTCATTATATCCTGATTTGCTAAGATGCTGGACATGCTCCATGGAGCTCTTGGTGAAACACTCTTCATTTGAGCTTTTAATCTACTAGGTTCTAGGTTTTAGCCTATGTTATGTGGCATGCTCTTAGTACATTTTAAGCTGTGTTTGTTTAATTGGTTTTCAGAATTGTATGTTCTTTTTGCACTTGTTCGCACTGTGTTTTCTCTTGTATCCGTTCATATGAAGTCCTGTGTTTTATATTTCTGTTTTCCAACTGGGTCAGCTTCTGACCACACTTTGGAGTGTGCCGCTGGCCAGTAGTCTTTTTGGATTTATTATTAATGGTTACTTCGTTAGTGGAGTGGAGCATCCAGTTTGTGTGTCCAGTGTGAACAGTATCCTATGTTAGATCCCTTTTACCGCTCCATGGGAACTCCGTGTCTACTGGAGGTGTTCAGAGGGATTGCTATTCCTGTCTTGTGTTCAGTGTGAACAGTGTTCTATATTATATCCTGTGTATTTAGGCATTCCTGTTACTAGTCCATGGGGACTCAGAGGGTATTGTTATTCCTGCATCTACTGGAGGTGTTCTGAAGGGATTGTGATTATTCCTGTCTTGTGTTCAGATTGAACAGTCTTCTATAAATATATCTAGGCATCCCTGCTACCTGTCCATGGGGACTCCGTGTCTACTGGTGGTTTTATGTGGGATTGTGAATATTCCTGTTTAGAGATAGATCCCGTTTACCTGTCTGTGGGGACTCAGAGGGTATTGTTATTCCTGTGTCTACCGGAGGTTTTTCTATTGGATTCAGCTTACTCCTGTTTTGTTTCTGGAGTATGTTCAGGCTCATATGTTTTCCTGTCTGGTGTTTTGAACGCTATAAGTTTATTAGTTCTTTATTCAGATCTTTGGAGTTTTGTTCATGACCACTGATCTAGTGTCCTCTGTGCTAACTCTATGATCTGTGCCCTCTGAACTTTTATACTATGGAGTTCTATGTTCCAGTATGTTTCTGGTTTGTGACTTACTATTTGTTAGTATGTGTTTTTATTAGGCCCCTGCACATTAGTTCAGGGAGGGATCAGCGCCTAGTTGTCCATCCACCGTTTAGGGTGGATGGGCAAGTAGGCAGGGAGAGCGGTTTTAGGGTCAGTTTAGGGCTCATTCTCCCTGTCTCCCAGTCCGTCCCTGACAGCAACATTACATAGCATGGTTACAGTAAAAAGAGAAAACAGCTAGTGATCAGATCAATGGGGGAGAAGAACTTTACAGTGATATAGGGCATTTTACCAAACAAAAGCACATTTGTACTCTACTGTACTAAACTTTACACTATGTACCTAGTACGTACCTGATTTCACCAGTTGCGTAGTGAGAAAAGAGCAGTGCCTGTATCTACAATGTAGTTCCCGCCATGTATATGTATATATATATATATATATATATATATATATATATATATATATATATATGTATACATATATATATATATATATATATATATGTTTCTTCTTTTTGGACATTGACTTTATCGGTTAATTTTCTAATAAAAATATGCATGTACTTTTGATCATACTTTTTTCATATTGTGCTTCTTTGGTGTTTAACTCCTTAAGGACCCAGCCAATTTTCAGTGTAGGAGCCGGCCATTTTTTGCACTTCTGACCACTGTCACTTTAAGCATTCTGATTCTGAGATTGTTTTTTCGTGACATATTCTACTTTATATAAGTGGTAAAAAAAAATTTAGATACTTGCATCATTTCTTGGTGAAAAATTCCAAAATATGATGAAAAAATTGGAAATTTTGCTTTTTTTTTTAACTTTGAAGCTCTCTGCTTATAAGGAAAATTAATATTCCAAATAAATTATATATTGATTCACATATACAATATGTCTACTTTATGTTTGCATCATAAAGTTGACATGTTTTTACTTTTGGAAGACATCAGAGGGCTTCAAAGTATAGCAGCAATTTTCCAATTTTTCAACAAATTTTCTAAATCGAAATTTTTCAGGGACCAGTTCAGTTTTGGAGTGGATTTCAAGGGCCTTCTTATTATAAATACCCCATAAATGACACATTATAAAAACTGCACCCCTCAAAGTTTTCAAAATGACATTCAAAAGGTTTGTTAACCCTATAGGTATTTCACAAGAATAGAAGCAAATTGAAGGAGAAAATTCATAATCTTCATTTTTTAAACTGGCATGTTCTTGTAGACCCAGTTTTTGAATTTTTACAAGGGGTAAAAGGAGAGAAATTTTCCTAAAATGTGTAACCCAATTTCTCTTGAGTAAGGAATTATCTCATATGTGTATGTCAAGTGCTCTGTGGGTGCACTAGAGGGCTCAGAAGGGAAGGAGCGACAGTGGGATTTTGGAGAGGGAGTTTTACTGAAAAAGTTTTGGGGGGGCATGTCACATTTAAGAAGCCCCTATGGTGCCAGAACAGCAAAAATAAAACCATATGGAATACTATTTTGTAAACTACACCCCTCAAGGAACGTAAAAAGGGGTACAGTGAGCCTTAACACCCCACAGGTGTTTGACGACTTTTCGTTAAAGTTGGATGTGTAAATGATTTTTTATTTCACTATAATGCTAGTATTCCCCCAAATTTTAAAATTTTACAAGGGGTAATAGGAGAAAATGCCCCCCAAAATTTGTAATCACATCTCTTCTGAGTATGGAAATACCGCATGTGTTCACGTCAAGTGCTCTGCTGGCGCACTACAATTCTCAGAAGAGAAGGAATCACATTTGGCTTTTGGAAAGCAAATTTTGCTGAAACCGCAAAAAAAAAAACTACATGGCATACTATTTTGGAAACTACACCCCTCAAGGAACGTAGCAAGGGGTACAGTGAGCCTTAACACCCCACAGGTGTTTGAAGACTTTTTGTTAAAGTTGGATGTGTAAATTAAAAAAAACTTTTTTTTTCACAAAAATGCTGGTTTTTCCCCAAATTTTTCATTTTTACAAGGAGTAATCGTAGAAAATGACCCCCAAAATTTGTAACCCCATTTCTTCTGAGTATGGAAATACCCCATGTGTGGATGTCAAGTGCTCTGCTGGCGAACTTCAATGTTCAGAATAGGAGGAGCGCCATTGAGCTTTTGGAGAGGGAATTTGTTTGGAATGGAAGTCAGGGGCCATGTGCGTTTACAAAGCCCCCCGTGGTGCCAGAACAGTGGACACCCCCACACATGTGACCCCATTTTGGAAACTACACCCCTCACAGAATTTAATAAGGGGTGCAGTGAACATTTACACCCCACTGGCGTTTGACAGATCTTTGGAACAGTGGGCTGTGCAAATGAAAAATGTAATTTTTCATTTTCACGGACCACTGTTCCAAAAATCTGTCAGACACCTGTGAGGCGTAAATGCTCACTGCACCCCTTATTACATTAAAAGAGGGGTGTAGTTTCCAAAATGGGGTCACATGTGGGGGAGGACCTTTGTTCTGGCACCAGGGGGGCTTTGTAAACACACGTGGCCTTCAATTTGGACAAATTTTCTCTTCAAAAGCCCAATGGCGCTCCTTCTTTTCTGAGCATTGTAGTTCGCCCGAAGATCACTTTACATCCACATATGGGGTATGTTCTTACTTAGAAGAACTGGGGTTACAATTTTGGGGGGGTTATTTTCCTATTTTCCCTTGTTAAAATGAAAAATTAAGGGTAACACCAGCATTTTAGTGAAAAATTTTTTTTTCCATTTTCCTATCCAACTTTAATGAAAATTCTTCAAACACCTGTGGGGTGTTAAAGCTCACTGTACCCCTTGTTACATTCCGTGAGGGATGTAGTTTCCAAAATGGGGTCACATGTGGGTATTTATTTTTTGCGTTTATGTCAGAACTGCTGTAAAATCAGCCACCCCTGTGCCTACCTGAGCCTTGTTGTGTGCCCGCAGAGCATTTTACGCCCATATATGGGGTATTTCCGTACTCAGGAGAAATTGCGTTACAAATTTTGGGGGTCTTTTTTTGCTTTTACCACTTGTGAAAATAATAAGTATTTCACTAAAAAAATTTTTTTTACACTAACAGGCTGGTGTAGCCTCCAAATTTTCCATTTCATAAGGGGTAAAATTAGAAAAAGCCCCCCAAAATTTGTAGTGCAATTTCTCCCGAGTACGCAAATACCCCATATGTGACCCTAAACTGGTTCCTTGAAATACGACAGGGCTCCGAAGTGAGAGAACGCCATGCGCATTTGAGGACTAAATTAGGGATTGCATAGGGTTAGACATAGGGGTATTCTACGCCAGTGATTCCCAAACAGGGTGCCTCCAGCTGTTACTAAACTCCCAGCATGCCTGGACAGTCAGTGGCTGTCTGGAAATGCTGAGAGTTGTTGTTTTGCAACAGCAGGAAGCTCCATTTCGGAAACACTGCCATACGATTCCTTTTTCATTTTTATTAGGAGGGGGAGTGTAAGGGGATGTATATGTTGTGTTTTACCCTTTATTATGTGTTAGTGTAGTGTAGTGTTTTTAGGGTACATTTGCACTGGCGGAGGTTTACAGTTAGTTTCCAGCTAGGAGTTTGCGCTGCGGCGAAAAATTTGTCGCAGCTCAAACTTCGAGCAGGAAACTTACTGTAAACCCACCAGTGTGAATGTACCCTGTACATTCACATGGGGGGGGGGGCGTGGGCAAACCTCCAGCGGTTTCAAAACTACAACTCCCAGCATGTACTGACAGACCATGCATGCTGGGAATTGTACTTATGCAACAGCTGGTGGTACGCAGCTACAACTACCAGCATGCCGAGACAGCTGTTTGCTGTTTGGGCATGCTGGGATTTGCAGTTTTGCAACATCTGGAGCGCTACAGTTTAGAGACTACTGCACAGTGATCTACAAACTGTGGCCCTCCAGATGATGCAAAACTGCAAATACCAGCATGCCCACACAGCAAATAGAGGGCATCTGGAGGGCTACAGTTTAGAGACCACTGTATAGTGGTCTCAAACTGTAGAACGCCAGATGTTGCTAGGCAACTCACCGTCTTCCGTAAGATCCAGGGAGCCAGCCGCACGAAATCTCCGCCCGCCGATCCCCGTCACCCGCTGCCATCGGATGGGTAAGTGGATCTTCGGTGCCGGTCCTCTGTCGGATTCCCCATTCTGCCCTGCCTATTGTGGGTGGGCAGAACGGGGAAACCGAAAGTTAACCACCCCCGCCCCCGATCTGCTATTGTTGTCGCTTCTTGACGACCATTAGCAGGGATAGGAGGGCTGGCACCCCTGCCACCTCACTCCTATTCCTTCAGGGGGATCGTGGGTGTCTTGGACAACCCTGATCCCCCTTATTTTCCGGGTCACCATGTCACCATAGACCCGTATGACCCAGAATCGCGCAAATCGCAAGTGTGAATTCACCTGCGATTTGCGCCGACATGGGGGGGTCTCATGACCCCCTGGGCATTTGCACGGGATGCCTGCTGAATAATTTCAGAAGGCATCCCGGACCGATCCCTGCCTGGCGCGCGGCGGGGACCGGAATTCCCCATGATGTACGCGTACGTCATGGGTCCTTAAGTGCCAGGGTGCCATGATGTAGGCGTACGTCAAGGGTCCTTAAGGGGTAAAAGGGGTACTCCAATTATTTTTTTAAACTGGTGCTAGAAAGTTTTACAGATTTGTAAATTACTTCCATTTAAAATCTTAATCCTTCCAGTACTTATCAGCTGATGTATGCTCCAGAGAAAGTTATTTTCTTTTTAAATTTATTTTCTGTCTGACCACAGTGCTCTCTGATGCCACCTCTGTCCTTGCCAACAGGAGAAAATCCCCATAGCAAACCTATGCTGCTCTGGACAGTTCCTGACATGAGGTGTCAGCAGAGAGCACTGTGGTCAGACTGGAAAGAAATTGATAAAAAAAAGAACTTCCTGTGGAGTATACAGCAGCTTATAAGTACTGGAAAGGTTAAGATTTTCAAACAGAAGTAATTTACAAATCTGTTTAACGTTCTGGCACCAGTTGATTTAAAAAAAAAAAAAATTTCACCTGAGTACCCCTTTAATTTTTTTAGTGAGAAAACTCCTTTAGGCCGCGTTCACATGACAGAAATTCCACCTATCTGTATGAATTCTGCATCCACATTGGTTCAGTGCAGAATTCGGCAGTTTTTAAACACAGGCGGAATTGGTGAAGAATTTGTGCAGAATCCATGCAGAAATTTCGGCATGGATTTCGCATGATTCCAGATCTCAATAAACAGGTAGATTTTATTTAATTAAACACTGATAGTTAGTGCGGATTCCGTGCGGCATCGGCAAGCATTCCGAATGCATTCTGCGTGAATTCTGCACAAATTTGGCAGAAAGTCATCCCCATTGATTTTAATGGGATTCCGCAGACTTATATTTTTACGGACCACAGAAAACAGAATTTCAGCCAAATTCTGCACGCGGAAATTCTGCTGTGTGAATAACATTGCGGAATCCCATTTAATGGGCAGTAAATTTAGGTGGAATTCATGTGGAATTCTGCACAAAATCTCTGTTGTGTGGACGCGGCCTTAAGGTTTAAAAGAGTAATCACATGTAACCCTTTCCTTGCCAATGACATATAAATAGTTGTGACTAAAATATAAGGATCAAGTAAAATTTTAATAATATGAAGATCAAATTGTTACGTTATGCGCTTCGGCTACACACGCTGGCCGTGAGCACATGATCCCACTACCTGCTGCTGCCAGTGGGGCTAGGACTTGATTCGTGGGACACGCCCGGATGTGAGCCCCAGTCTGTCACTCAACTGGTGCTTGTCCTGCCCCCACCTCTGCCTCTCTGCTCTGGCACGTGTGTCTCCGTCCCCTAGGGCATGCTAGCCGGAGCTTTACGATTTAAAGGGCCAGTGCGCTCATTAGTGTAATTCCCCTGTGGCTCATTGATAAATTCCTCCACCCTCCTCACTTCCCTGCCGGATCTTTGTTGCCTTGTGCCTGAGAGAAAGCATTCCTTAGAGTTGCCTTGCCGTGTATCTAATCCTTTGATCTGTGACTTGACCTTGCTCCTCTGCTGCCTGCCTATTGACCTCCTGCTACATCCTGACTATGCTACGGTGCCACCTTTCTCGACCTTCTGCTATCCTGACTACGAGCTGCCTTATCCCTCCTGTGCCTCGCATCTCCTCAGCCACCTGTGTGGTCGAGCAGTGCCAGGGGTAGCGACTTGGGTGCCGCCTGCCGCAGCAAGTCCATCCCGCTTTTCGGTGGGCTCTGGTGAAAACCAGTGGCACCTTAGACTCCACTCCCTGGTATGATCTGAGTCATCTGCCACACACGTCCAGTGGATCCACATCCACCGGAGTTCCTGTCTTCTGAAACGTGAGTGTTACACAAATCTATAGGTGCCACATTTAAAGGGGTACGCCACTGGAAAACATTTTTTTTTATCAAATTGTGCCAGAAAGTTAAACAGATTTGTAAATTACTTAAATTAAAAAAAATCTTAATACTTCCAATACTTATCAGCTGCTGTTATGATCCACAGGAAGTTATTTTCTTTTTGAATTTCCTTTCTGTCTGACCAGAGTGCTCTCTGCTGACACCTCTGTCCATGTCAGGAACTGTTCAGAGCAGGATAGGTTTTCTATGGGGATTTGCTCCTACTCTGGGCAGTTCCTAAAATGGACAGAGGTGTCAGCAGAGAGCACTGTGGTCAGGCAGAAAGGAAATTCAAAAAGAAAAGAACTTCCTGTGGATCATACAGCAGCTGATAAGTACTGGAAGGATAAAGATTTTTTTTATAGAAGTAATTTACAAATCTGTTTAACTTTCTGGCACCAGTTGATTGAAAAAAAAATGTTTTCCAGTGGAGTACCCCTTTAAGGAGGAGAACTTGTTAGAAGTTGGGGGCTGGTGAAAAGGGGCTAGGGGGGAGCATAGGCCCTAGGTGCCAAGAAAGGTGGAAATAGCTGGCCTTTCACTTTAAGCTATGCTGCTGCCAACACCCTCAGACTTAAAGGAAAACATAAACTAGGTTATAGTGTGGGTGACCAGGAATCCAAAGAGGGTTCACTTACTATAATCGATGCTGTGGTTCCCGAAATATTGGCTGGCGAAGTTCCCCTTCTGAATTCAGGAAGAGGCGGGGCCCCGCCATCCCCTAAGTTAGCATATTCATATTCTGCGACTCTATGTCCAAGTGACATGAGTCGAAACTTACCTGATATTTTCCATCTGTGTGATAACCTGTACCTTCTGCATGGCCCGGCGGCGTCCTACCTCTGCAAACCCAACAGTGCAGCATCCTGGACCTTTTGCTTGCCTGTATCCTGCTGTTTTATGGTAAGTCAGGTATCTATCATAAATGGACACCAGCTGTACAGTGAACTGCAGCCGGCCACATTTAGGCTGGGTTTACACTACGTTTGTAATGTACGGGAGCCGGTTGGGGGGAGCGATAACCGGCCGTTCCCGTATACAAGCCGGATCAGGCCCGAACCCCATTCATTTCAATTGAACTGACCAGAGTCAAAGGCTGTTTTCGGTCAGCTCATTTTTGCCCCGTATACGGATTTCTGACAAGACCTAAAACCATGGTATACCACGGTTTTAGGTCCGGTTAGAGAACCGTATACAGGGAAAAATGAGCCGACCGGAGTCAGTGTTTGACTCTGGTTGGCTCATTGAAATGCATTACATATGGGCCGGGTCCAGCTGGAATGCCGGAGCGCCCAATTTTTGTCCCCCCCCCCCAACCGGATCTGGCACCCTTACACTACAAACGTAGTGTGAACCCACCCTTACAGGGATAAAACTCCCAGCACCCCGACCAATCAGCTATTTTAAGAAATGCAGTGCTTGTGTGCGTACTGCTGCCTTTTCAGTGCTTACACCTACAAGCCTATTCATACTTTCAATTGTCATACTCTTTGTAGAGGTGGTGCATGGAATGCAAGTGCAGGCATACCATCTTGTAGCCAATGTAAACAAAACATTGAGGAGACTGCAAGACTCACAGGAACATCATACCTCTTTACTCTGATTGGTAGAGGGCTGGAATCAGACCCCTGATGATCTATTATTGATCCTAGGAATAGCCCATCAAGGTAAAAAATAAAAAATAAAATAATAATAATAATAATATATATATATATATATATATATATATATATATACAATTTATAAACTGATAAAGCCAATAAGGTCACACAAATTTGTTGGGTAGGGGAGAGTGAATAGAGTTACAGCTTGTAGATGTTGGGCAAATGGTGTTGCCAATAAGAATCTTGGCCCCACGTGAAAAACATATATAGCTACACCTTTAGTTTAACTTTATGGTTTTGTGTTGTTTTGATGGCACCATTCAAATAAGACCTCATAAACAATGGCCCTGATTTACTATTGTAAATCCGAACTGTTTTGTCGGGCTGTGCACCAGAATTTGGCTCATTGCGCCACAAATTGCATCTGCGTCAGAATTTGCGCCAAAAAATTTAGAAACCCGACCAACTCCCCATTTTACTCAGAAAACCCGAATAAAGAGGGGTGGCCATCAGGAAAAGGGGAGCGGCTCCTGAAAAGGGGGTGTGCCCACGATATTTTCACGAAAACCCAACATATTTACTAAAGTTTCCCCAGAAAATGTGGTGGATTTGAGTTGAGGAAAACCCCACAGATCAGAGCATGTGTAAAAAGAAAAAGCAAAATGTAGGGAAACCTTAGTAAATACCATGGAAAAATACCTGTAGGGAACTAAAACCCACAAAGAAAACTCCACTCCACTCTTAGTAAATCAGGGCCAATGTGTTTATAGCCTGCTAGAGAAAGGCTGGGTCTCTAATGGGCCTGAATACCTTTTTCAATAATTTGAGATGACAGGAGAGTGAGGAGTTAGTCCGGCGTAGAGAGGAACCGTCAGGCCAGGTTAAAATCTGAGGATTTATTGGATGCAGTGCTTCGCTGCGCATGCGCAGCTTCATCAGGCATGACAAAGGGAAGCTGGCAACAGGAATATATACCCCCAGCAATTAACGATATATACCATTAAGTATTGTTGTACACAAATAAATGTGTATAAATACAAATGAGTAAAAAAAATACGTATATAAAACATACAGGCAAAATACAAGTAAAAAATATGTATATTCTTTTGGAGCTGAGTAATGTAAGAACAACTGAAGAGATAGAAGTTCGGCTTCATAAACAAATAGAGAGGGCCGCCCGGGCAGGTACAGTGGTAATAATGGGAGATTTTAACTATCCAGATATAGATTGGGGTCCGGGGTTGGCTAAAACTACAAAGGGGCGACAATTCCTAAATTTATTGCAGGATAATTTTATGGGCCAGTTTGTGGAGGACCCAACAAGAAGTGATGCCTTGTTGGATCTGATCATTTCCAACAACGCAGAGCTGGTTGGTAATGTAACTGTGCGGGAAAACCTTGGGAATAGTGACCACAATATAGTTACTTTTGACTTAAAATGTAGAAAACAAAGACAGGCGGGGAAGGCAAAAACATATAACTTTAAAAAGGCAAATTTCCCTGGGCTGAGGGCTGCACTACAGGACATAGACTGGGGGGAGGTGTTCTCAAATACTGATACAGAAGGTAAATGGGACATCTTTAAATTAACTCTAAATAACTATACAGCTAAATATATACCAAAGGGGAACAAATATAAACGATTGAAACTAAATCCTACATGGCTGACACATGATGTTAAAAGAGCAATAAACAGCAAAAAAATAGCCTTCAAAAAATACAAATCTGATGGGTCAGCGATAACATTTAAACAGTACAAGGAGCTTAATAAAATCTGTAAAAATGTAATAAAAACAGCAATAATTCAAAATGAGAGACAGGTGGCCAAAGAAAGCAAAACTAATCCTAAATATTTTTTTAGATATATAAATGCAAAAAAACCAAGGACAGAGCATGTAGGACCCCTTAATAATGATAATGGGGAGGTTGTCACAGGCGATCAAGAGAAGGCGGAGCTACTGAATGGGTTCTTTAGTTCTGTATACACTATGGAAGAAGGAGCTGACATTGGCCAGGTCAGTGCTGGTAACACATCATGTAATGTACTGAACTGGCTTAATGTAGAGATGGTACAAGGTAAGTTAAGTGATATAAATGTAAGCAAATCCCCAGGACCGGATGGACTACACCCAAGAGTTCTTAGAGAGGTAAGTTCAGTAATATCTGTACCCCTGTTCATGATATTTAGAGATTCTCTGGTGTCTGGTATTGTGCCAAGGGACTGGCGCAAGGCGAATGTGGTGCCAATCTTCAAAAAGGGCTCTAGGTCTTCCCCAGGAAACTATAGACCGGTAAGTTTAACGTGCATTGTGGGTAAATTGTTTGAAGCACTTATAAGGGATTACATACAGGAATACATAGGGGATAATTGTATTATAAGTGATAGCCAGCATGGGTTTACTAAGGATAGAAGTTGTCAAACCAATCTAATTTGCTTTTATGAAGAGGTGAGTAGAAGCCTTGACAGAGGAATGGCTGTGGATATAGTGTTTCTGGATTTTGCTAAAGCATTTGATACTGTCCCTCATAGACGTCTGACAGGTAAGTTAAGGTCTTTGGGTTTGGAAATTTTAGTTTGTAACTGGATTGAACACTGGCTCATGGATCGTACCCAGAGAGTGGTGGTCAATGATTCGTACTCTGATTGGTCCCCGGTTATTATGGTGTACCCCAAGGTTCAGTACTGGGACCGCTGTTGTTTAATTTATTTATTAATGATATAGAGGATGGTATTAACAGCTCTGTTTCTATCTTTGCAGATGACACCAAGCTTTGTAGCACGGTACAGTCTATAGAGGATGTGCATAAGTTACAAGATGACTTGGATAGACTAAGTGTCTGGGCATCCACTTGGCAAATGAGGTTCAATGTGGATAAATGTAAAGTTATGCATCTGGGTACTAATAACCTGCATGCATCGTATGTCTTAGGGGGGATTAAACTGGCAGAGTCACTGGTAGAGAAGGATCTGGGTGTACTTGTAGATCACAGACTACAGAATAGCATGCAATGTCAGGCTGCTGCTTCCAAAGCCGGCAGGATATTGTCATGTATCAAAAGAGGCATGGACTCAAGGGACAGGGACATAATACTCCCCCTTTATAAAGCATTGGTACGGCCTCACCTGGAATATGCTGTTCAGTTTTGGTCACCTGTCCATAAAAGGGACACTGCGGAGTTGGAAAGGGTGCAGAGACGCGCGACTAAACTAATATGGGGCTTGGAACATCTTAGCTATGAGGAGCGATTAAAGGAGTTACAATTGTTTAGTCTTGAGAAGAGACGTTTAAGGGGGGATATGATAAACGTATATAAGTATATTAATGGCCCATACAAAAAATATGGAGAAAAACTGTTCCAGGTTAAACCCCCCCAAAGGACGAGGGGGCACTCCCTCCGTCTGGAGAAAAAAAAGTTTAGTCTCAAGGGGCGACACGCCTTCTTTACCGTGAGGACTGTGAATTTATGGAACGGTCTACCTCAGGAACTGGTCACAGCAGGAACAATTAACAGCTTTAAAACAGGATTAGATACATTCCTGGAACAAAATAAGATTAATGCTTATGAAGAAATATAAAATCTCATCCCTTCCCCAATATCGCGCCACACCCCTACCCCTTAATTCCCTGGTTGAACTTGATGGACATATGTCTTTTTTCGACCGTACTAACTATGTAACTATGTAACTATGTAACAAAGACCGCAACAAACTTTTGGAAAAACGCATGTGGTGGGAATATACACCACATGCGAATTATATCTATAATGTGTGCAATCCAAGGCCGACTAAAGAGGGGCATAGGAGCAACAATTAGACAGTCTAAATAGAGACCACGAGAGACAAGCAATTCAAACAGACAGTCAGGGACAAATCTAGGAATCACAGGTAGCACTACCCCGTGAATGCAATAAACCATAGGAAGGTCCGAAACCGTGCAGAAGATGAGAGCCGCGGGAGGAAAAGCCGCGGCTATCAAAAACGGCAAGGTGCGGCCACTCCTCAAATGGTACCAACATGTGAATTTTCAAAAATTGCAAAGAAGCATCTGCAAGAGTTAAAACAGCGCAAGTAATGGATGGAACAATGACAGAAAAGAAGTGGATAAAGTATACATTATAGTACCATAGGATTAACACTCAGGCACATTTCCATAAAGTAAATAATCAATAAAAGAAACACTCCAGGGTGAACAGCAGAGATGGAACTCATTGGAACAAAGATCATATAAAGTGTAAGTAATTTATTTTACTGTATCAATGCATTCATTAAAACCTTGAGGATGTAATGTATGTAGTTTGTGAATCCAAAAGGATTCACGATTATTTAATCTCTGTAATCTATTAGGTAAATGCATAGGGATAGATTCAAGAATAATTAATTTCAATGATTCAGTATTTTTATGATGATAAGAAATGAAATGTCATAACAAACTATGTAACATAAAATCGTGTTTTATGTTCCATCTTTGCTTGTTCATCCTGGAGCGCATAGTCTGTATTGTGCGGCCGACATATTGACGGCCGCAGGCACAAGAAATAAGATAAATAGCAAATGCAGTATCACAATTTAATGTGTCTTTTAATTTAAATGTCTGTTGCGTGATATGGGAAGAAAAAGTGTCAGTTTGTATAACCCACTCGCAGCAAAGGCAGCGACTTTTATTGCAAGGGGAACATGAAGGTTTTGGTACTATAGTTTTATGTGGTGTTGATTCGGAAAACCTACTAGGAGCTAGTAGATTATTAAAAATTTTAGAGCGTCTATACGTAATATTTGGAGTTGATGGAATCATTTGGTTAAGAATATTATCATTTTGGATAATGGGCCAATTTTTTATTAATATTTTTCTAACATTGGATGCTTCAGTATTATAGTTGGTCACAAAATTATATCTAAAAGGATTATCTAACTGATTAGAGCTAGATGTTTTAGGATTGGGGATAACTAAGTCAGATTGTGTTTTGTTTTTAACTTTAGTATATGCCTTGGTCAGAAGGGGTCGGGGATACCCCCTCTGAACAAAGCGTTTTTTAAGGATATCGGCTTGGGCGATAAAGTCAGTATCAAGTGTGCAATTTCTGAGAATTCGCAGATACTGGCCGTATGGCACACCTCTCAGCCAGCTGGGATAGTGGGCACTGTCAAATTGCAGAAAACTATTGACATCGACTGATTTGAAAAAGTTTTTGTGGAAATTTTACCATTGTCTGTCTTATAGATCTCAAGGTCTAAAAATTGAGTCGATATTTCAGTAAAATGGATGGTAAATATTATACCCCATGCATTATTGTTGAGCTCATTTACAAAGAGCTCAGCTTCATATTTGGTGCCTGTCCAAATAAAGAAAAGATTGTCTATATAGCGACGAAAGAAAAAAACAAACTTGAAATACAGGGACTGTGCCATAATCAGGGACTCGAAACGCCCCATGAACAAATTAGCGTAACTAGGGGCAAATTGAGTCCCCATGGCCCAGCCCCTATTCTGTCGATATATAAGGTGGTTACATTCAAAAACATTATTAAGAAGAATGAATTTAATAGATTGTAATAAAAATTCAGCCTGACAAGAGCTTAGGAGAGGGTCCTCCCGGACAAAATGTCCTATAGCTGGAACTCCCAGTTCAGTGGAGATGTTGGAATAGAGGGAGCACACATCCAGGGTCAAAAAACTGAAAATGGGGGGTAAAGATAAATCATGTAACTCCAGAATGAGTTGAGCTGAATCCCTAAGGTATGACGGTAGACGTAAAACATAAGGTTGGAGATATAAATCTATATAATGAGAGAGATTAGCAGTGATGGAACCAATTCCAGAAATGATGGGTCTACCGGGGGGTAGATTTATGAAGTTTAGGTAAATAATAAAAAATGGGTCAATTATAATTTTTTATTTTGAGGAATGTGTGCTCCCTGGTTGGCCACAGCTTCATTGATAAGAAGGCAGTATTGGGAAAAGATCTGGGGGGAAGGGTCACTGGAAAGAGGAGTGTAATATTCTGTGTCAGATAAAATTCTGAGGGCTTCATTTCTGTAGTCAATTCTATTTAAAACGGCCCCCCCCCCCGCCCCCCTTTGTCCGCAGGACGAACAATAATAGATGTATGCCTTGTTAATTGCGGCTCTTTCCATAGAAGTTAAATTGTCATTCCCTTTAAAAATGACGGACTTGTCACATAGATTAGAAAAATCATGCATGGCCATATGATAAATGGTCTCAAGATGACCACCACGATTGTGCAATGGATAGAAAGAAGATTTGGGCTTTACAGGTACATGACTTGTGGGTATGACATCTGTAGATATAGTAGTATGAATAACAGGAGTGGAAATGTCAGTGATGTTAGAAATATTGGCTGCAGTATTGGATGTTGGAGGGGTACAGGGAATACCCTGATCAGTTCTATTCCGGATAAAGAAATGTCTACTTAAAGTAAGCTTACGAACAAAATCATTCAGATCTAAAAATAACTGAAAATCATTTGGGCGTACAGCAGGGCAGAAGGATAATCCTTTCATGAGTAAATTATTTTCATTATCAGACAATCTGTAGCTTGATAAATTGAAAATTTTAATATTATCATTTTTTGTTTCTAATTTTTCTGTTTCTGAACTGGCTGCAGAGATGTTTTTTATGACCTCCTCTGCAGCCTCTGGGTTTTCTTTTCTTTCTGTGGATTTGGTCCGGATTAGGGACTTAGTGAGAGGATAATAATGAGTGATCGTACGTAGACGTACATCCAAATTGGCATTGTATGCTGGGATGGCACTTGTTATGGAGGGGCAACTGAAAAAAGAAGATGAGGAGGTGGACACGGGAGTAGAATTTCCTGTCGTGTGAGGTACATCGTGCTGTGAAAATTCAACTAAAGTTGAGCTCATATTAGACGGCGAGACTTCATGGACCGTAAGAAGGAAGGGGTCGACGGAGCAGTCGAGGGAATTACAAGACCGCTCCATGGAAATACCTCCCACCCCCCGGGATTCAAGTCCACCATGTGACAGGGCTCCGGTAAAATAAGTGGGGGAAGCAAGGAACAAACCATATTAGGTGCTGACCTATCTAACGAGGAAGGAAAGTCAGAAGGCCTACTCTTGGTGAAATTAACTTTAGAATTAGAAGAAATACTTTATGATATAGTAGTGACTGTGCAACCTGGAGTGGTGTCAATATTATTGGCCTGGATCAGAGGGTCCATGGGTCAATAATTTGATTTCTGAGGTGGTTTTATTTTTCTTAAGGTTAGAATTTTTAGGACCAGAAAATTTGGATTTAATACGGGCATAATTCACAATGGTCCTACTTTATTCAAACCTTCTGTCCGTCACTGGAGAAATGACCGATGGTATAGTTACAGAAGGTTTTTGTGTAGTGTCCTTTTGTTGAGCTGGTCGTATTTTGTCTGAAGTCAGTTTCTGAGAGTTATATTTGGGCCATTTATGTATTTGGCCACACATGTAATCTTGTTTGTCTCGATTAAATTTATGTACTTTTTAATTTATGATTTCTATTTCCAATTTTTGTAATCGATTAGATATTAGACCATCAAGTTTAAGATATTCAGAATAACCTGAAAAAGCTGCAAGGCTATTTCTAATAGACATGGCTTTCTCTCGATAGAACATAACCAGAATATTTTTTTATCCAGAAGGCGCGTCATAAGACCTCTGGAACAAATTTCAGTGTATTCATCACACTCTTTAGTGAAAGGGGAATCTTTAGCAAATGAAGACTCAAATGGCAATCTCAGACCTCTCGGTGTGAAATTGTCGTTGAGATATCTTTGTAAAAATAGAACGTCCAAACTATGCTGCAGTTCAGACTTGCAACAGCTTTCATAATCATGGAAAAGAGCCGTTAGCTGGGTGTGAGGGAAGCAGGCAGGTGGGTAGAGTACCTTCGGTGGCCACGGGCACGGGCAAGACTCCAACCGGTAAGCAGCCTGACATTACTTGACGGGCAACAAGAAGAGCAAAGAGTCGGTTATGTGGGCACGTGCGGTTTGTGTAGAGAACCATAGTCGGGAGAAGACACAAAAGATGTCCACGGGGCCCATATCTGATGGTATTTCATCAAGTGTCTGGTGGAGTCTGCCAAGAGCTCCTCCATCCTATGTATGTGGGTCAGTTCCTGCAAGTAGTCTGAAAAAGAGGGAGGACAGGAGGATTTCCATTTTCGAGGGATAATAGATTTAGCGGCCAATAACATATAGCCTATCAAACGGCGGCTACACTTAAGGACATATGGAGGAAGGATGGACAGAAGGAGAGGGGCAGGATCCAGATCAAGGCGTACTCCGGTCAACCTAAAGATCAGGTCAATGACCTGATTCCAGAAAGTACGGCGTTTTGAACAGCGGAGCCAAATATGGGACATGGTGCCCCCCTGCTCCCCGCACCTCCAGCACTCATCAAGAACAGAGGGGTAGATGTGGGAGAGGAGGGCGGGAACCCTGTACCATCTCGTCAAATCTTTATAACTAGTCATTTGCGCCTTACTAGAGATAGAGGTTTTATGACAAGAAGATAGTGCTTGGCTCCACTCCGAGAACCCGCATCCCAGCTCTTTCTCCCACCCACTTCGGTATGGAAGGGGTTCACCACAGAGAGAATCAACGAGGAGAGCGTACAGTGTGCTGATTGGCGTATGGTATTTGAGCTGGGTGCACACAGTTTCTCGAACTGGGACAGGGGCCGTCTGAGCTTGAGATTGGCCTCCTCTGCGTTATCGAAGTGACGCAATTGCTCATATTGGAAGCTAGCCAGGGGTAGGGGTAAGGGATCGAATCGCAGTGCAGTTAGGGGTTTCAGGCCCGAAGAGTCTAAAAAGTGCGCAAATGAGACACCCTCGGCCCTAGAGCATCCCAAGACGGTAGCAGATTTGAGGGCAGGTGGGAACTTCAGGTTACCAAACACAGGGGACAGAGGACCATCCGATTGGAACAACAGATTATCTGGCAAGAGGGAGCGGTGCGTCCTAGCTATTGAGGATGTGACAGGAGGTAAGCCCTCTAAGGCGGCATTGGACAGATGTCTTTTGGGAAGCCAGAGCAGCAATTTCGGTTGTAGATGAGCAGTGTGCGCTTCTATGGATATCCACTACTTGGTGACAGGTACATGGAAGCAATCTAGGACTCTCGTCAGGACTGCAGCGAGGTAATAGAATTGGCAATCTGGTAAGCCCAGTCATCCTTCGTTTTTGCGCCTCGACAGTACATGTCTCGCTACTCGCGGACGTCCTCCGGCCCATATAAAGTTAGAAAGTAAAGCAGTCAACTTTTGGAAGAAAGCCTTGGGCGGGGCAGATGGGAGTGTGGAGAAGAGATAGAGGAGTCTGGGTAGTACGCTCATTTTAATTACATTAATGCGGCCTATCCAAGAAAAATCTTTCCTCTTCCAATTAGCCAAGTCCGTTTTAATGGCATGGAAAAGGGGGGGAAAGTTAATACGGAAGGTATCTCCTAGTTTGACCCTAGAGAGACCCGAATCCCCAAGTATTTAAGGGAATCGGTACACCATTTATAAGGATAGTTGCCTCTCAATTGATCCACCAGGATCTTGGGGAGGGAGATGTTAATCGCTTCGCTCTTAGTGGCATTTAGTTTGTAGTTAGAATATTTAGAGAAGGTATCAATCATAGAAAGGAGGGAGGGTAGAGTGGTCAGTGGGGAGGTTAGGAAGAGCAAAAGATCATCGGCAAAAGCCGAGCATTTGTGATGGCACGAGGCAATTTCCAGACCCCTAATATCAGGATTTTGGCGAATCACAATCAAGAGGTGCTCCATGCATAGCACAAAAAGCAGAGGGGACAAGGGGCAGTCCTGCCTTGTGCCATTACAAATGTTGAAGGGAGGGGACAAGTGACCATTTATTCTCACTTGGGCCTGGAGATTTGAGTAAAGGGCCATAATACGAGTTACCATAAGGGGACCCAGGCCAATCTGCGACAGAGCCTCTCTCAAGAATCCCCACCCCACTCAACACGGTCGAAGGCCTTCTTGGCATCTAACGATAAAAGAAAAAGTGGGGTGTTTGTTTTTTGAGCATGGTGGACCACAGAAAAGGTCCTGAGGATATTATCTCTGGCCTCGCGGCTATGGATGAAGCCGACTTGATCAACATGTATCAATTCGGGCATGATGGGGGCTAGTCTATTCGCTATCAATTTGGCAAAAAGCTTCGTGTCCGTGTTGAGTAGGGAAATCGGTCTGTAGCTCTGGCACAGCACTGGGTCCTTCCCCTCCTTAGGGACCACTGTGAGAAAGGCCCACAGGAAAGACTGGGGCGGGGGAGAGGTCTCAGAAACAACATTAAAGGCAGAGAGGAGGGGTTGGGACAATTCTCCAAGAAGGAGTTTGTAGAATTTAGCCGTGTAGCCGTCCGGGCCCGGACTTTTCCCGAGGGCAAGGACTTCACAGCTACGCCGAGTTCCTCCAGTGAGAGACACGTCCCCACTGGAGAGAGTCGGCAACGCCGTCGAGCCAAAGTATGTACGAAGGGAGGGCTGGTCGGAAGTGGGTGAGGTCTTATCATTAGAGGAGGGTAAGCAGTATAGATCGGAGTAATATTGGCGGAATGCGTTGAGTATGTCAGGGGTGAGGTATGAGAGTGTTTGGGTGGAAGTACGAATGGAGGGAACAAAAAGGGAGGATTTCTTTTCCTGTAGTGCTCTAGCCAAGAGTTTACCCGATTTATTCCCCCATTCGTAAAAGACCCTTCCCGTTAACTGTTTATAATACTTATATTTCTCATTCAGCAAGGACAGCAGTTCCTGTCTAATGCGAATGACATCACATAGGGTTCGTTCATGTTGGGACCTCTTGTGTTGTTGTTCCAGGGAGTGGAGTTCGGATCGGAGGGAGGTAAGTTTAGCCGATTTTTCCCTTTTCAGCCGAGTCCCATGCTTCACCAGGACGCCTCTCAGAACACACTTCAGGGCCTCCCATTTAATAAAAGGGGAAGACTCATCTGAGCGGTGATCTGATTGGAAGTTAGCGATTGTCTCCTGCAACTCCTTGATGCACAAGGGGTCTAGCAGTAGAGCTTCATTAAGCCTCCAAGTGGCATGAGGCTTGGGAAAGGACGGAAGAGTGAAAGACATGGAGACAGGGGCATGATCAGAAAGGGTGATTGAACCAATGGAGGAGCGAGTGAGAGAAGGCAGAAGGCGATGGGGACAAAGGATGTAATCAATTCTGCTGTAATGGTTATGAGGGTAGGAGTAGAAGGTGTAGTCACGACCACTGGGGTGCAGCGCACGCCAGGAGTCACTCAGTTGGAGCAAGTGTAGCTTAGTGCGTAGGGCACGAAGTTTGCGGAAAGATAGAGAGGAATGGCCTGAGGACGTGTCGAGCAGAGGAGACAGAGGGATGTTAAAGTCCCCACAGATAATAATCTGTCCAGACGCAAAAGCAGTCAATCTATTCAGAGTAAGGATGAGGAAGGATACCTGATTGTGATTGGGAGCATAGACCGAGGCTATAGTAAAGGTGTGACCAGAGATGTCACAATTAACAAAAACATATCTAGCCTCTGGGTCAGTTACAGTGTTCAAGATGGTGACCGGTAGGGACCCAAGAAAGGCTAAAGACACTCCCTTTGTTCTGCCCTCTGGATTTGTGCTGTGCACCCATGTAGGGTAGTATCTGGTAGGGAGGATAGGTACATGTCCCTCTTTGAAGTGTGTTTCCTGTAACGCGAGGATGTGGGTGCGTGTTTTGTGGGAAGAGTATAGAGTCTGAGATCTCTTCTCGGGCATGTTAAACCCTTTGATGTTTAGAGATGTCACATTAATGTCAGCTGCCATGGATAGAAAGATAAGGAACATAGAACTCACCACCGGTCCGGAGCCTCACCCGCACACGTCACCACCCGCTGCAACATGAAAGACCTGTATACCACCTGCAAGGGAGAAAAGGAAGCAAAAAAGGAGAAGTTAAAGGACGAAATAGTAAAGGAAACAACACCCATGTGAGTACGGGCGCAAGGGCACTAAAGAGGTAGGCCATAAGGGCCAGAGGAGGCATTGACAGAACCAGTCCGAGACTAGTGGGGTAGCGCGATCGGAACACTAGCTATCAAGCAACTAAGATCGCAAACAGCATAGGGGCCTAGGGCCACGTGACACCTAAGATAGTCCCTTCCACATTAAGGTGGGAGGGCGCTCGGGAATGAAAGAGGACTTCAGTAACAAACACAGGTCAATGACCTAACTGACAACAATTAGTGGGAGGCTAAGGGCAATAGTACTAAGTGTATTATCAGACTAGGTGGGAACTAGGATAATAATGTAGAAAAACATGTGGAGGCAGTAAACATAGGGGGAGATGTTAAGGGGTGTGGGGGACCTATTACAAGGAAAGATCTAAGGTCA
Source organism: Hyla sarda (assembly GCF_029499605.1). Taxonomy (NCBI): domain Eukaryota; kingdom Metazoa; phylum Chordata; class Amphibia; order Anura; family Hylidae; genus Hyla; species Hyla sarda. The sequence continues at coordinate 170,554,361 of NC_079191.1, forward strand.
AATGTCTAGATTGGGTGCCAACTAGTGGCCTACTAACAAATAGGGGCGGTTCAAGCAACATGAGGATTAGAACTAAGAACCACATTGTACATAGGACAGTCACGAAATATAACAGCATCTGCCACAGGTGTAATTCAGTTCTTGTGGCTGCGTCTCCTTGACTTCGGCTCAGGGACGTCTTCTCTGGATCTCCTCTCCAGGTGTCGGACATCTACAGGGGGTCTGGCTGAAAGGGACGTCGGGGAGAAAAGCAGCTCCCAGTCCGGCAGAGCAATGGAGGGTAGTCTGAACGTCACCAGGAATTCTGGAAGGTCCTCAGGTTGCCGTAGCAATCCAACTGTAGAGCCATGGCGTGCCGTGAGAGAGAAAGGGTAGCCCCACCTGTATAGAATCTTGGCGTTCTGGAGCACCGTCAGGAGGGGCTTCAGTGTGGCCCTGAGGCGAAGGGTGCGCAGGGACAGATCAGGTAAAAGGTGGATGTCAACCCCCTGGTGCTTCAAGCTTTTCATGTTACGGGCTTTGCGCATAATGTCCTCTTTAAGGAGGTAATGATGGACACTGCAGATCACTTCCCTGGGTTTGGAGGGATCAGGGCTCTTTGCTTTCAGTGCTCTGTCTGCCCTGTCGAGTTCCAACTTGGTGTCCGCCGGCCTCTGCAATATGTCGTTGAAGATGTGTTGAAAAGTTAACGCCAGGTCCTGGGGACCTACAGTCTCAGGCAGTCCCTTTATATGAATATTGTTGTGTCTATTCCGGTTGTCCATATCATCGATTCAGTATTTTTATGATGACAAACTATGTAACATAAAATCGTGTTTTATGTTCTATCTGTGCTTGTTCATTCTGGAGCGTATAGTCTGTATTGTGCGGCCGACAGGCAAAGGATATATAAATATATAAAAAATTATAATTTACCCATTTTTTATTATTTACCTAAACTTCATAAATCCATGCATTTTACTGAAATATCGACTCAATTTTTAGACCTTGAGATCTATAAGACAGACAATGGTAAAATTTCCATGAAAACTTTTTTCAAATCAGTCGATGTCAATAGTTTTCTGCAATTCGACAGTGCCCACTATCCCAGCTGGCTGAGAGGTGTGCCATACGGCCAGAATCAGCGAATTCGCAGAAATTGCACACATGATACTAACTTTATCGCCCAAGCCAATATCCTTAAAAAACGCTTTGTTCAGAGGGGGTATCCCTGACCCCTTCTGACCAAGGCATATACTAAAGTTAAAAACAAAACACAATCTGACTTAGTTATCCCCAATCCTAAAACATCTAGCTCTAATCAGTTAGATAATCCTTTTAGATATAATTTTGTGACCAACTATAATACTGAAGCATCCAATATTAGAAAAATATTAATAAAAAATTGGCCCATTATCCAAAATGATAATATTCTTAACCAAATAATTCCATCTCCAAGCTCTAAAATTTTTAACCTCTTAAGGACTCCGTGTTTTTTAGTTTTTGCACTTTCGTTTTTTCCTCCTTACCTTTTCAAAATCATAACCCTTTCAATTTTCCACCAAAAAATCAATATTATGGCTTATTTTTTGCGTCGCCAATTCTACTTTGCAGTGATATTAGTCATTTTACCCAAAAATGCACGGCGAAACGGAAAAAAAATCATTGTGCGACAAAACCGAAGAAAAAACGCCATTTTGTAACTTTTGAGGGCTTCCGTTTCTACGCAGTGCATATTTCGGTAAAAATTACACCTTATCATTATTCTGTAGGTCCATACGGTCAAAATGATACCCTACTTATATAGGTTTGATTTTGTCGCACTTCTGGAAAAAATCATAACTACATGCAGAAAAATTTATATGTTTAAAAATGTCATCTTCTGACCCCTATAACTTTTTTATTTTTCCACGTACAGGGCGGTATGAGGACTCATTTTTTGCACCGTGATCTGAAGTTTTTATCGGTATGATTTTTGTTTTGATGAGACTTTTTAATCACTTTTTATTAATTTTTTATGGTATAAAAAGTGACCAAAAATTAGCTTTTTTTCACTTTGGAATTTTTTGAGCGTACGCCATTGACCGAGCGGTTTAAGTAATGATATATTTTTATAGTTCGGACATTTACGCACGCGGCGATACCACATATGTTTATTTTTATTTTTTTTACACTGTTTTATTTTTTTTATGGGAAAAGGGGGGTGATTCAAGCTTTTATTAGGGAAGGGGTTAAATGACCTTTATTAACACTCTTTTTTTACTTTTTTTTTGCAGTTTTATAGGTCCCAAAGGGACTTATAACACTGCACACACTGATCTTTTACACAGATCACAGGCGTGTATTAACACGCCTGTGATCAGTGTTATCGGCGCTTGACTGCTCCTGCCTGGATCTCAGGCACGGAGCAGTCATTCACCGATCGGACACCGAGGAGGCAGGTAAGGGCCCTCCCGGTGTCCTGCAAGCTGTTCGGGACGCCGTGATTTCACCGCGACGGTCCCGAACAGCCCGACTGAGCAGCCGGGTCACTTTCACTTTCACTTTAGAAGCGGCGGTCAGCTTTGACCAACGCTTCTAAAGGGTTAATACCGCACATCGCCACGATCGGCGATGTGTGGTATTAGCCGCGGGTCCCGGCCGTTGATGAGCGCCGGGACCAGCGCGATATGATGCGGGATTGCGGCGCGATCCCGCTTCATATCGCGGGAGCCGGCGCAGGACGTAAATATACGTCCTGTGTCGTTAACAGGTTAATAATCTACTAGCTCCTACTGAATACTGAATCATTGAAATTAATTATTCTTAAATCTTTCCCTATGCAATTACCTAATAGATTACAGAGATTAAATAATCGTGAATCCTTTTGGATTCACAAACTACATACATTACATCCTCAATGTTTTAATGAATGCATTGATACAGTAAAATAAATTACTTACACTTTATATGATCTTTGTTCCATTGAATTCCATCTCTGCTGTTCACCCTGGAGCGTTTCTTTTATTGATTATTTACTTTATGGAAATGTGCCTGAGTGTTAATCCTATGGTACTAGAATGTATACTTTATCCACTTCTTGTCTGTCATTGTTCCATCCATTACTTGCGCTGTTTTATCTCTTGCAGATGCTTCTTTGCAATTTTAGAAAATTTGCATGTTGGTACCATTTGAGGAGTGACTGCGCCTTGCCGTTTTTTATAGCCGCGGCTTTTCCTCCCGCGGCTCTCATCTTCTGCACGGTTTCGGACCTTCCTATGGTATTGCATTCACGGGGTAGTGCTACCTGTGATTCCTAGATTTGTCCCTCCCTGTCTGTTTGAATTGCTTGTATCTCGTGGTCTCTATTTAGACTGCCTAATTGTTGCTCCTATGCCCCTCTTTAGTCGGCCTTGGATTGCACACATTGTAGATATAATTCGCATGTGGTGTATATTCACACCACATGCGTTTTTCCAAAAGTTTGTTGCGGTCTTTGTTGTTCTTACATTACTGAGCTCCAAAAAAATATACATATTTTTTACTTGTATTTTGCCTGTATGTTTTATATACGTCTTTTTTACTCATTTGTATTTGTATTTATATACATTTATTTGTGTACAACAATACTTAATGGTGCATATATGGTTAATTGCTGGGGGTATATATACCTGTTGCCAGCTTCCCTTTGTCATGCCTGATGAAGCTGCGCATGCGCAGCGAAACACGTTGCATCCAATAAATCCTCTGATTTTAACCTGGCCTGGCGGTTCCTCTCTGCGCCGGACTAACTCCTCACTCTCCGGTCATCCCACTCCTGTTTCATTATCTACCGAGGAGGGCTGCAGTGAACCTCACCATTCATATCACGCTAGACCTTGTTGTGTGTGGGCGCACAACCACCTTTGGTAAGCGGCTTGGGAATATCCTCCCCTTCCCCCACATACAAGATCTGCTGATCCCGCACATGGAGCACCTTCTCTCCTTTTTCTAGATTTTTCAATAATTTGGATTTTATTGTTACTGTAAAGTTCTGAGTGACATTTTTACAATGTGTCAGGTACTTTAGAAAATATATGGATATGGGTTTATACTATGATTTTATGATTTTTTTTATCTTATTATCAAAAAAAAATGTCCTGGTCTTCTCAGGGTTTGTTTTGTAGCTCAATCAGGGATCAAATTACAAGCAATACAAGTCTAGGGAGGGGGAGATGAGTGATTGGATGAGAAGTGCCTGTGAACACAGTGAGACAGCAGAAGCAAATCTTTAAGTAAGAGATGTCACCACAGGGCTTTATACACAGTTTAGACTGCTTACTTTATTATGATCTCAGGCTGCAGTTTAGGCTGTATATAGAGACATGGATGTGGATCTTCTCCTATATGTATGAAGTATATGGGAGACACCATATAAATTAATCTCCACCCGCCAGCTCTGAAGATTATAGATGAAGCATGCAGAGCAGAAATCTGGTAAGAAAATGCCATATACAAGTTATCTAATGGCCAGAAATAGTGCTTCTCATGTACACACACAAGGCGGTTCATCCTGAAAAGTCACCTGACATGACAGGTATACTTTAACCCCTTAAGGATGCAGGGTTTTTCAGTTTTTGCATTTTCGTTTTTTCCTCCTTACCTTTTAAAAATCATAACCCTTTCAATTTTCCACCTAAAAATCCATATTATGGCTTATTTTTTGCATCACCAATTCTAATTTGCAGTGACATTAGTAATTTTATTAAAAATCCACGGTGAAATGGAAAAAAAATCCTTGTGCGACAAAATCGAAGAAAAAACGCCATTTTGTAAATTTTGGGGGCTTCCGTTTCTACGCAGTGCATATTTTGGTAAAAATGACACCTTATCATTATTCTGTAGGTCCATACGGTTAAAATGATACCCTACTTATATAGGTTTCATTTTGTCGCACTTCTGGAAAAATCATAACTATGTGCAGGAAAATTTATACGTTTAAAAATGTCCTCTTCTGACCCCTATAACTTTTTTATTTTTCCACGTACACGGCGGTATGAGGGTCATTTTTTGTGCTGTGATCTGAAGTTTTTATCGGTACCATTTTGGTTTTGACTGGACTTTTTGATCACTTTTTATTAATTTTTGAATGGTATAAAACGTGACCAAAAATACGCTTTTTTGGACTTTGGAATTTTTTACGTGTACGCCATTGACCTTGCGGTTTAATTAACAATATATTTTTATAGTTCGGACATTTATGCAAGCGGCGATACCACATATGTTTATTTTATTTTTATTTACACTGTTTTATTTTTTTATGGGAAAAGGGGGGTGATTCAAACTTTTATTAGGGAAGGGGTTAAATTACCTTCTGTAACACTTTTTTTTACTTTTTTTTTTTGCAGTGTTATAGCTCCCATAGGGACCTATTACACTGCACACACTGATCTTTTACACAGATCACTGGCGTGTATTAACACGCCTGTGATCAGTGTTATCGGCGTTTGACTGCTCCTGCCTTGATCTCAGGCACGGAGCAGTCATTCGCCAATTGGACATCGAGGAGGCAGGTAAGGGCCCTCCCGGTATCCTGTAAGCTAAAAAATCTTAATCCTTTCAATAATTATCAGCTGCTGAAGTTGAGTTGTTGTTTTCTGTCTGGCAACAGTGCTCTCTGCTGACATCTCTGCTTGTCTCAGGAACTGCACAGAGTAGAAGAGGTTTGCCATGGGGATTTGGTTCTAAACTGGGAGGTTCCCGAGACATGTGTCATCAGAGAGCACTTGGACAGAAAATAACAACTCAACTTCAGCAGCTCATAAGTACTGAAAGGATTAAGATTTTTTAATAGAAGTAATTTACAAATCTGTTTAATTTTCTGGAGCCAGTCGGTATATAAAAAAAAAGTTTTTTTCCTGGATAACCCCTTTAAGCAAGTTCCACCAGAGTATACCAGCTAGATATCTTTTGGTCTTATTTGGAGCACCATTCTTTTTGTTCAATACAAACTACAGGATAGCCTTTCGGAAAATTTTCATAGGATTTTATTTGTTTGGAATAATGATTTATATTTACTTTGCTCAAGTCTAAGTGAAATGTCATACTATATTTAAATATGTTTCTGTTGTGCTTATTTAAAAAAAAAAAAAAAAAAGCCCATTAAGTCAGTGTATGCCCAAAGAATCTTGTTTTCTCTAATAATGTAAGTGCTCTTTAGCCATTGAGTGTCAAAGGATCACAGCACAAAATGATGTATAATAATAGCTATATAAAATTACAGCCGGTATGTCCTAACAGGCTTTTACATGAGATAGCCCTGTCAACCTTTATCCAACTACACACTGTAACTATGTTTCATGTACCAATCTTGAACTAAATAAGAAAATATGCTAGAAAAAATGTATTAAAATAGATAAAGTACCGTATTTATCGGGGTATACCACACACTGGCCTATAACACGCACCCTCATTTTACCAAGGATATTTGGGTAAAAAAAGTTTTTTACCCAAATATCATTGGTAAAATTTGAGTGCGTGTGTGTGCATGTGAATACCCCGATACACTGTTTCTGATCACGCAGAAGCCCCCTGGAAAGGCAGGGGGAGAGAGGCTGTCGCTGCCCGCTTCTCTCCCCCTGTCTTTCCTGGGGTCTTGAGCCCTGCTACCTCCACTTCTCTCCCCCTGGCTATCGGTGCCGCTGCCCCATTGCCGGCGCCGCTGCCTCATTGCCTCCCCCATCCCCGGTTTATAATTACCTGTTGCCGGGGTCGGATTCGCACTGCTTCTGGGTCCGGTGTGGCGTCTCATGTGTCGTTGCTATGCACTGCGAGGCGCAATGACGAGTGACGTCTTCAACACGACGTCACTCGTCATTGCGCAGCGCATAGCAATGACGCAGGAGACGCCACACCGGAGCCAGAAGCAGCGCAAACCCAACCCCGGCAACAGGTAATTATAAAACCAGGGATGGGGGAGGCAATGGGGCAGCGGCACCGATAGCCAGGGGGAGAGAAGCGGCGGCAGCAGGGCTCTAGACCCCAGGAAAGGCAGGGGGAGAGAAGCGGGCAGCGACAGCCTCTCTCCCCCTGCCTTTCCTGGGGGCTTCTGCGGGGTCAGAAAAAACGGGGATGGGGGAAGTAATGGGGCAGCTGCGTCGGCAGTCTCTGGACCCCAGGATAGGCATGGGGCAGAGAATCGGGCAGCGACGGCAGGTCTCTGGACCTGCAAAAGCCGCTTCAGTTCATTAGTTTAAAGTGCCCGCTTTAAATCATTGAACTGCAGCGGCTTATCGGCTTGTAACACGCAGATAGACTTTAGGCTAAAAAATGTTTGTTTTTTTCTCATACCTATCACGATTTTTATTTTTCCAGCACCTTCATTTCTCCTTCTTATCCATAGGAGAACGCCACTGGACTTTAAAGATATTATCATCTTTTTGAGTGACATCCCATTTTATTCGCTTTTGCTCTCTTTTTTTATGCTCAATTGTCTATTTTTATCTATCTAATAAATATTCACATTACTATAGCGCCGGTATTTATTTTTTAATATCTTAGACCCTCTTTACACCAGAAATTGACATTTATACCTGCTAAATATATGATTTTTGGGGAATTTTTATTCCACTTCATGAGATGGCAATCTTTCCTTTCAATAAATTTAAATGAAACAAACTTTCTCATGTTTTTGTGTAAATGGTATATTTTTACTACCCCTTAAGTGGAGTGCAGTTGTGCATAAATGTTACATGCAATAAATGTGTCTAAAAACCCACTACACTTAAACCATGTCCCTCTTTTAGGTCAAAATAAAAACAATTACTTGCATGCCAATAAGTCAGAAAAAATTGGTGCAAATGCAAAATGTCAAAACTATGAAAAGAGCCAAAATACTGGTGCAAAAAGTATTTGTAAACTCTTTGTGTAAATTTTTTTGTTATTTTGTGGTTTAAAAAGTTTGGTTTGGGGGCCACTGTTGATCATGCCTCCTCCTACTAAACCCCATCCACTTTTTTGCCATTTTTATGAGAGGAATAAAAAGCCACAAATTATAGAACAAATATGTTGTGTGCATTATTTGTGACTTTTTACACTACAAAAGTGGAGCAAATGCCTTGTTATTAAACCTTAAACCCTGCCCCCCCTTCTCTAATTAGGTCAATGGTCAGAATTGAGGTCACCCTAATGTAACAGTAAGCCAAAGTGATGTAACTATCTGAGATCCTCAACTTACAACTGCATCATTATGAGTTAACTCTTAACACGATCTTCAAAGGGTACTTTAGTGGAAAACTTTTTTTTTTTTTTTTTTATCAACTGGTGCCAAAAAGTTAAACAGATTTGTAAATGACTTCTATTAAAAAATCTTAATCCTTCCAGTACTTATTAGCTGCTGAACACTACAAAGGAAATTCATTTCTTTTTGGAACACAGTGCTCTCTGCTGACATCTGTGTCCATTTTATGGGGATTTTCTCCTACTCTGGACAGTTCTTAAAATGGACAGAGATGTCAGCAGAGAGCACTGTGGTCATGATGCCAGCAGAGAGCTCTGTGTTCCAAAAAGAAAATAATTTCCACTGTAGTATTCAGCAGCTAATAAGTACTGGAAGGATTAAGATTTTTTTTTTATAGAAATAATTTACAAATCTGTTTAACTTTCTGGCACCAGCTGATTTAAAAAAAAAAAAAGGTTTCCACCGGAGTACCCCTTTAAGAGCTTCGATACATTAGAAAGCACTCATTTACACTGTCAGTACAATTTTACAAAAAAAAACATAGTTTCTTTATATTTAAATGATATATCTTTCTAAAGTCAGCACAAGAAACAAAAAAGTCTCAGATGTGTTCTTAGATCCTTGAACTTAATTTCCAAATTTCATTAGGTAGATTTACAGCACTATTGGCATGTTAAGAAGTAACACTAAATCAGTTTCCTAACATTGTGTTGACACGCCATATTATTCTATGTGGAAATTAGATACTCAGACTTAGATATATTTTTTGGAAAAGCTTTATATTCATGCAAAAGCAAAGATGTGTGGAAGGTTATTTCCAGACAGCAGAGAATAGGAAAAATTTGGTAGACATTTACAAACCATAGTAAAAACACAGAACATGGCCACAATATAATGCCATGTGTCAGGATACGCATTCCTTCGTTCAATTTTTCCAGGACTGGAAATTATGAATGAATTCCCAGTAGAGTAACACTGTCCAAGTACTTCTCAAAGTAGGCAAATACCATTACCTGCCTAAATGAGCAGCTGCAATATATTTATGGCCCAGGGTGTGGCTGTAACGATTTGTGCTACTTGGATATACATACATATTGTAGAAAAAGCATATAAATGTTTTCCCTGGTAAAGGGGTGGTCCCATCTCAGCTTGTTATTCCTTATCCATAGGATAGGGGATAACAAGCTGATCAGTGAGGGTCTGAGCATGGGACACCCACCGATCCCCCAAAAATTTTTGGAGTTCAGCGCTCCGAAATGTTTGGCGGCCCCATAGAGTAAGTATGGAGCAGTGGCCATGCAGGCATGGTCCACACCATTCATTTTGGGGACAATATGTCCCTGTTTTCGGGATCGGAAGAGGTCCCAGTGGTTGGACTATGGCCGATCATACTCCTATCCCCTATACCAGGGGTAGGCAACCTTTTGGTAGTGCTGTGCCCAAATTTTTTTTCAGGTCGTTTGGTGTGCCGGCAATATGAGTGGGGCTTGTGGGTTTAGCTTGTTGTAGGTGGGGTTTGCAGGGGTGTGGCTTGTCACAGGATGTTTTTTTTTTTTTCAAGAATTGTCCCTATATATTGTTCTCGCTGTAAGGACCTTACAGGAAGGACAACCATTTTAACTCAGACCAGTATAATACAAACTTCAGAATCATACCATAATACAGACCCCAGAATCAGACCACCCATCATAAAGACCCCAGAATCAGACCCCAGTCGTGTTGCACAGTAATATACATACAGTTGCATTACCTGACTCACAATTCATGTCTTTTATTATCGGCGTCATCCTCTTTCCTTTTGTTCTTTATCTGGCTCAGACCACCATGATGACTTCTTTGAGCCAAAACCCATCACTGCAGGACAAGCATCTTAGTTTCTGCATTTTTCCAGTGCACTCCCCACCTTGACCCTATTGGGTAGGTATATCCCACATTAGTTAGTTCCTTATTAGATAGCCCCCCCCCCATAGGCAGGTATGTCCTCAAGTAGGTAGCCACCCCCCAAGAGGTAAATACATCCTAAGGTAGGTAGATCAATCTACCCCTTCCCCTCCAGTAGGTAAATATGTTGTTAGGTATATAGCTAGAAAGGTAGGTAGCTAGATAGATAGCTAAGAACCAAAAAATCAGCAGCACTCCATTCCTTCAGATGAATCAGTGTGTGGCTTTATTCATCTTCTGTTACTAGCAGCTAAGTTTTGGTTGTCTTACACAGCCATTATCAAGCCCACAGAGCAGCGCACTATAAAAAAGCAAAAAAAATGGCAGAGGGTCTTGTATTCTTTAACAAATATTCAAGGAAAATTGCAGCACCCCAAAGTAAAAAGTGCAAAATTCGTTGGAGTTTATTCCATTCCAAACAGTGTTACAGAGCAGGCTACGTTTCAGCTGAAACGTAGCCTGCTCTGTAACACTTGTTTGTAATGGAATAAACTCCACTGAATTCTGTGCTTTATACTTTGGTGTGCTACGATTTTCCTTGGATATAGGTAGCTAGCGAAGTAGGTAGGTAAGTAGATATGGAGATAAGTTCATAGGTAGGTAGCAAGGTAGCTAAGTAGGTAGCTAGGTAGGTAAGTGGGTAGCTATGTATGTAGGTAGGTAGCTGGGTAGCTAGATATGTAGGTAGGTAGGTACGTAGCTAGTAGGTAGCTAGGAAATTAGGTTGCTATGTAGGTAAGTAGCTATGTAGGTGATAGCTATGTATGTAGGTAGGTAGCTATGTAGGTAGGTTGCCAAGAAAGTAATATGGTAGGTAGCCAGGTAGGAAAGTAGCCAGACAGGTAATTATCTAGGTTTCCAGGTAGGGAAGTAGCCAGGCAGGGAACTGGATAGGTAGCCAGATAGGGAAGAAGCCAGTGCTCCTTCCTGCACCCCCCTCCTGTCACCTCCCCTCTTCTGCTGATGCCAGGATGATAAAGACACAGGTCTACAATATACTTCAGATTAAAGGGGTATTCCAGCATTTTAAATCAGGGTGTGTTCCCCCATCAGACACTTAACCCCTTTAATACTTCATAAAGGATATCCAAAGAACAGCATAGCTAAGAGTTTATTTGGCATTTTTTTAAGGACGCAAAGCAAATGTTTACTTTTGTTGTAAAGTTGTAGCCGTATGTGTTATTTTTGCATCAATTAATGCATTTTATTGCTATTTTGCAGAAAGCAAAGTTAATATACCCAATGAGAAATGGACCAGGGGTGCGACTTAAATTATTAACAACAGGTTCCCTTCTCGGTGTGACCAGTGTAGTGCACTGTGGAAATTATTCCTACTTACATAATAAATATACCAATTGCCAATCAGGTTAACACAGTGTAGAAGATTTTATCATGTCAGACTACAGCTCCCAACATGATCAATGGTAAGGGTATGCTGAAAGTTGATTCACCTATTGTTGCTTCAGACCTTACAGTGACACAGAACTGATGGGACATAGTTAGGCAGAATACACAACCACAACCAGTGGCCCATGGGTGACATTTTCTCTGTAGCCCTTCCTTTTCTTCTCCCCATTCTGACTTCCTTTTTGGCAGATTTTGCAGGTCTTGGCTGGGAGAAGTCTTCATGGCGTTCTGGGCCAGGTAGAGAAAAAAAGGAGAGATGATTGTCACTTAGGTAGCCTGCAGAGCACTAGTGTACTGCTGAAGTGTATCACGGTATGGTCACTGTGTGTGGGAATATTGATCTTTGTATAGTAGATTTTATTCAGTAATAATATAGCGGTATTGGACAGTCACTAGTCAGTGGTAATAGTAGCAGTGGTCATGGTATGACAGTATTATTTTGTCCTTTGTCCTGTACTGGTAACACACAAAACTAGCAGTGTGCACCTTTTGTTTGGAAGTGCTGACCATTTTAGTTTTTTGTACTGTTATTATCGATAAATCTGGTCTTGGTAAAATGGATTTGGTCAGTAACAGTATGGTGGCATCAGGTTTGGTTTCCCTTTCTTTTGGTTTCTGTGTTGTGACATAATTGTGATTATTATCCCAATGAGATATCACTGGTTATTATTTCTGGTTTTGAATTCACTATATTTACGTTCCATCTTCACCTCTTCTGGCTCAGGTTCTAGGTCCATCGTATTGAAACCCAAAAAATTTTGACTGGGTTTCAAACTGTCTTCATTTCCTTTTTATACTATTTTCATATTTTCACATAAAATTGAATAGTTATAACAAGTAACACAATGGTTGGGGAAGAACGCATCATAACAGATCAGTCTATGAATCAAATGCTACTAAAATGCTTTTGTTTGCTGCAATGAAAATATATACTGCAAAAAAGTTAATGAAGAAGAGCTCTTTACCAGCTTCTATGACACGCAAGCATGGAAACGTCTACATTTTGCTGTTACTTCAGTGACATCTAGGGGATGTTTCTAGAATACCATCTAACCTTAGCAATAATTATAATAAGTAAAATTATGAAAATGATAGCTGGTTTTATTAGAAATGATTCTTATTAATAAAGTCCACTTTCTTAGATAGGCCCCTCCATTATGCCCCCCCCCCTTCCCTATATCAGAATCTATACAGTGTTCTAAGTACCATAACCTCTAATACATCTGATGCTGTACTCACTCCTTCCACTCCCATTCACATCCTGTCAAATTCAACAGAATTCAACAACAATAATCTGGTTTGCAGGGACAGTTTTACAGTTCAAGAAAAAGTGACAAAAAGTAAGAAGTCAGGTTTTGTGTTAGAAAGAAAATTTACCTTCTATGTAATCTGTTTCAAAGAGAGGCCAAATTGTATTTGTCAATAAGTGCATTGATGTACTATGGCAAATTAAAGTGGATCTGGCACAGAGGGGAAAGAGCAAGAAGCCTGCCTGAGAGTACACACAGGCATGAGTCAGTCCATGACTGGACTGAATAGCCCCTGAACGCACTCTTTGTTGTTCCTTTGCTCCCAGAAACTGTTGCTGGTCTCTGTCCTTGGCCGCTAACTCTGGCCTGCACAGGGGAACCCGCCCCAAGATTCAAACTCTCATCAGTGGTAGAGGTTCCCCACAGCTTTAGCTGGCAGACTGAGCTACTCTTAGATTTAAAACCCAGTAACTAGCTGTCTTCAGCACCTGTACTGATCTGGATCCCACTGAAAACTTGAACTGACCCAGGAAGGGGATAATAGACACACCAACCCGCCTTTCATCCCATAAAAACCCTGGTCAGAAAACAGAGCTTACCAAAGTCCTTAGCAAGCAAGTCTTGCCAGGGATTGGATTTTACATATCTCATTCAGCTATCCCTTGAGAAGATAGCCACAATGTAAAACCTGGTTGCTACATTTTACAGGTACCTGGGAAATTATAGTGAACCCCAGACCACCAGTCCTTTCACTTTCTCACATATGTCACAGGGGCAGGATAGAATGGCACCTTTAACCCCTGCTGTGTCTTTTATGACTTATGAGGTCAATCTATGGCAACATTCTATGTAAGTCTATGGGAAAGAATATGTCTGTGCAAACATTATGTAAAAAAAATTGTCTTATTTGTAATTTCTTGCAAAGCAACAAGGCACATTAAAACTTGGCTATTTGTTTTCATGGTTAGCTCCTCTATAGGTGATGTTACGCAAATATGGTGGACACATCCCAAACTTGTTAGATTTTGAAGTAGTATTTGGCCTTCAACATAGCCATGTTGGTACCATTATCCACAGGGACCCTAAATTAACTTTAAACATGACCAACTAAAATATACACAAACGGAAAGGGCCACATTTGTTTTTGTTTTTGTGGCCAAACAGACTGGATTTTATTGAAAATCTGCCTGAATTCCATTTCACACAAATAAATCCCAACTTGATACCTTCTGTGTCAATGAAAAACTTACACTTGGATTGTACTAATTGTACTAAGGACAATTTATGCTGTACTCTGATGTTTACTTATTTTAATAAAAAATATTAATGTAAAAAATCTGTGTGAAAATCCTCTAAGTGTGATGATTCCATAATTTAGCAGTGGTGTGTGTGAGTGTGTATGAGTGTGTATACAAACACTGTGTATGTAGATATAAATATATATATTCTTAAATGTCATTAAAGTTAGGCCAGTTAACTTGGACAGGATGATTTTTTTTGTTGTCTGTACACTGTAGATACTTTTGTCATCAGGATGCATATAAACCATGTCATAAGAAAATGACTTAAAGCTGCAGTCATCTTTGTAATATTCAAGCATGCTGTAAATCCTTCTTTTAGTGTGTGGGTTACCACGGTTTTCCAGATCAAAAATTGCACGGATTTCACGTGGAAATATAGCAAAGAAAGGTATCTCTCCCTGGATTGCCATGCTTTCCTATTCCTCCAGTAACAGCCCTTTCTGCGGTGGATCTCTCATTGGTAAGAACTAGTGGGTAATAAGAAATAAAGAATTTCACCACCTTTAGGAATAATTTGGAAAATAACTTCAATTGGGAAATATTAAGTTTAGGTCCAACTTTAGGCACTTTAAGTTAAAATAATACTCACCACCAGCCTACCACAATATAGGTCCCTTCTTGACACCAAAATAGCATTTTTCCAACAGACTTTCTGTTCTACTTGTCCTTTCTACCATGTTAGGGATGGCAGCAGGAAGAAGGAGGACAGCAGATGTGAGTGTGTTGTGAAGAGTTGGAAATGATACCTGGAGAATAGCTCACACAGCCAGGCTGTAGAGAAGGAGGAAAGCACACAAAGGGCAGCTTGCAGGGAGGGGATCACATAGGTTATGTACTAGTTTACAGAACAGCAGAGAACGGACTCCTAAACACACATGGAGAGATTTATCAAAACCTATGTAAAGGAAGAGTGGGGCAGCTTCCCATAGCAACCAATCAGATACTAGCCACTTATATACAGTATGTAAAACCATGCTTTCCATGTCAAAGGTGTTCATAGCATTAAAGAGAATCTATCAGCTAGTTCATCCGCACTAAGCCCAGTATACTGTGTTACAGTGTGGGTGAAAGCAGAAAAATAAAGGTGTTACTCACTGAAATCCTTAGGTTATGTGCAGAGCATGCATTGAAAGCGGGGAGCCACTGGCAGAGTTCCCCTAAATCCTTCATACTCACCCATCAGCCCCGTCGCTTTTTATTATTGTGTGGGCTGACGGGAGAATATGAAGGAGAGAGGGGAGCTCAGCCAGCCGGCTCCCCTGCTCCAATGCGTGCTGGGGCGCAATAGGAATAAAACTGCTTACAAGCATAACACAGCACCTAAACTACGGATTTCAGTTTGTAACATCTTATTTTACAGCATCCACCTGCACTATAACCCAGTATACTGGGTTTAGTGCATGTGAACTAGCTGTCAGATTCTCTTTAGGAGTGCTCCTTATGCTTGGTTTCACTTTGGTGGAACCAGTCCCTTTGCTTTGCTAGGGCAGCAAACTGAATAATTGGTCTTTGTCAAGAAAAAAGTTCCGTAAATATAAAAATGCACTCAAAATTGGTTGCGAACAAAGGTAAAATGCTCTTTACACTTTTTTTTCCACCCCTTTATACACAAATCCCTCCCATATCACATTTGGTAAAACCAAATATTTACATCAAATCATCAGCAGATAAATATTTCACTTGATCTACACAATTAGTTAATCTGCAATGGCAGGTAACAAACTATGCAATGTAAATGGTGGCTAAATATACTGTGCCTAAATTATATGTATTATTTACGATGTGTACATAATCTAGGTGATAAATGGATTGTAACAGCAGCTCACTGCCTGCACCATGAACTGGAGCATGAGAATTCAGTACTTACACAAGCAGACCTTTTAACTCCATCTTCTTTTCACGTTATACTTGGTAAGTAGATATTAGAAGCATGTTTGTGGGTAATATTAAACAACAAATTAACATGTCAAAGACTATGTTCAGAATTAAACAGCATTTAACATACAATTTTAATCTAAGTAATGGGTAACTCTTCAAATACAAATCTTACATCAGGAGTTTTATTAAAGGTGTACTCCAGTGGGGAATTTATTATTTTTTTTTTTTTTTCAAATCAACTGGTGCCAGAAAGTGAAACAAATTTGTAAATTACTTAAATTAAAAAATCTTAATCCTTCCAGTATTTATTAGCTGCTGTATACTACAGAGGAAATTGAGTTGTTCTTTTCTGTCTGACCACAGTGCTCTCTGTTGACAGGAACTGTCTGGAGCAGGAGAGGTTTGCTATGGAGATTTGCTTCTACTCTGGACAGTTCCTGACACAGACAGAGGTGTCAGCAGAGAGCACTGTGGTCAGACAGAAAATAACAACTCAACTTCCTCTTTAGTATACAGCAGATGATAAGTACTGGAAGGATTAAAAATTTTTTTATAGAAGTAATTTAAAATCTGTATAACATTCTGGAGCCAGTTGATATGAAAAAAATGTTTTTCCACCAGAGTACCCCTTTAACATTCACATAGTGTACAAACAGTGTGACATATCAGCAGTCTCTCCTATTGCATTAACTAATTGGTATGGGGTATGGTGTGACATTAGAAAAATATAAAATGTTTTAAGCCATTGGGGCACAGATATATTAAGGGGGTATCACGCCCTAGACATCTTATCCTCTATCCAAAGGATAGGGGATAAGATGTCTGTTCGCGGGGGTCCCACAGCTGATGGCCCCCGCAATCTCGGCTGCATCACCCCAGACATCTGGTGCATGGAGCAAACTTCACTCCTTACTGGATGACTGGCGATGCGGAGGCTCATGGTGTCACGGTTACGCCCCGATTGTGACATCACTGCCATGCCCACTCAATGCAAGTCTATGGGAGGGGGGTGACACCCCTCCCATAAACTTGCATTGAGGGGGGATGGCCTTGACGTCACAAGCGGGGCGCTACCATGACGTTACGAGCCTCCGGCGCTGCACTTGACACTCTAAACAAACGCTGAGTGCAGGTGGGAGATCACGGTGGTCCCCAGCGGCGGACCCCCCATAATCAGACAACTTATCCCCTATCATTTAGATTTAAACCTCTTTAAGGGTGTTGTCCACTCAGGATGATCCCAGTCTATATGCTCTTTTATAGTACATGATATCGTGGAATCCATGATGTTTAAAAGTAAATTTCCCCCTCTCTAACAGGAGACCTGGGAAGTTTATTAATAAAAATAGTCACTAAATAGTCACAAAAATAGTCAGTTTGCAAATGTTCATATTTTGTATTGGCTGAATTGTCATAGAGAGATCCATTTTAATTTTTTATTTTTTGCTAGGTAAACACAGAACTTTAAAAACTGATGATACTGAACAATTGCTTCAGGTGAAGAACTTAATTCTGCATCCCAAATACAACAGCAGAACATTTCAGAATGATATTGCCTTGCTGGAGCTATTGAGTAAAGCTTCCCTCAATGACTATGTGATGCCTGTTTGCTTACCGGAAGTAGAAGTTCCGCAAGGTACTAAAGGCTCTGTGTATCACGTGACCACATAATGACTGTGAAGATAGCATGACCTAATTATTTACAATAGCTATATATTAACTAGCATATATAAAATCTTAGATAAAAATACCAACATACTATAGCACCTCCCATCCCGTACTGCAAGAAAAACTGTGCCACACTGCAGCAAATTTTGCTTTATTTTCACAGTTTTTTTTACCTGTTTGAATAGTAAAATGACCATTTTATGGCTTACAAAACATGCAAAAGAAGGACATATTTCTACTATTGAGTTCTACTGAACTCAATAGTAAAATGGCCTTTGGTGCATACATGTCAATTTTTGGGGCCTTTTTTAGGTCAGTATTTCCAAATGGACCAAAAAATTAAGAAAAGCAAAAAGACAGCAGAAGAAGTTTTTGGTCCATTTTTTTCATCTGTTTTTGAAGTTGGTTTTTTGAACATAACCTGAGACTATGTAGAAACAAAGGATTGGTAGCACCCAAAAGTCAATGGGGCCTGGGGTACACTGAGCCTTTTTGTAGCGCTACTGATTATCATGTCACATAAAGTCTCCATGTAGATCAGTCCTTACATTTCCAGTAGGTTTACATCTGCATTATTATTTAATGGGCATTGTAGTTATATACCATCACAGACATATCAGGAAAGTGGACATCGATTCTATAATCCAGTCACTGACAGACATCCAAGATCACTTTCCCCCTGAATGAATTGCAGACAGTAGTTATAGCAGTTCTCCAGCCTTCTACCCGCACAGTAGTAAACAGGACAACCCTATCGCCTACACATAGTGAGCATAGTGAGCAGGCCCACATTCCAGCCCCTACCCAATTACAGTAATAATCAGTAACACAGTAACATAATAACATAGTTTGTAATGTTGAAAAAAGACCAGAGTCCATTAAGTTGAACCTATATCCCTAATGAGTCCCTACTGAGTTGATCGAGAGGAAGGCAAAAAACCCTCATACTACAGTGGGGATCAAACGTTTTGGCTTCCCAGGTAAAAATTTGTATTAGTGTGCATAAAGAAGCAAAGGAAAGATGGAAAACTCTCCAAAAGGCATCAAATTACAGATTAGACATTCTTATAATAAGTCAACAAAAGTTAGATTTTATTTCCATCATTTACACTTTCAAAATAACAGAAAACAAAAAAATGGCATTTGGCCACCCTGCATAGTCAATATCTTGTACTGCCACCTTTAGCAAGTATCACAGCTTGTAAACGCCTTTTTGTAGCCAGCCAAGAGTCTTTCAATTCTTGTTAGAGGTATCTTTGCCCATTCTTCCTTACAAAAGTCTTCCAGTTCTTTGAGATTTCTGGACTGTCGTTCAGGTACTGCTCTTTTAAGATCTATCCATAGATTTTCAATTATGTTAAGGTCAGGAGATTGTGAAGGCCATGGCAAAACCTTCAGTTTACGCCTCTTGATGTAATCCCCCGTGGATTTTGAGGTGTGTTTAGGATCATTATCCATTTGTAGAAGCCATCCTCTCTTTAACTTCAGCTTTTTCACAGATGGCATTGAGTTAGCATCCAAAGTTTGCTGAAATTTTATTGAATCCATTTTTCCTTCTACTCGTGAGATGTTTCCTGTGCCACTGGCTTCAATACAACCCCAAAGAATGATTGATCCACCCCCATGCTTAACAGTTGGACAGATGTTCTTTCACTAAATTTTGTTCCCCTTCTTTTCCAAACGTACCTTTGCTCATTCCGGCCAAAAAGTTCAATTTTAACCTCATCGGTTGACAGAACTTTTCCAAAATGCGTCAGACTTCTCTAAATGTTCATTTGCAAAGTTCAAACGCTGATTTTTGTGGTGAGGACGTAGAAGAAGTTTTCTTCTGATGACTCTTCCATGAAGACCATATTTGTACAAGTATCTCTTTATAGTGGAATAGTGTAACACAACTCCAGTGTCTGCCAGATCTTTCTGGAGGGATTGTGCAGTCAAACGTGGGTTTTGAATTGTTTTTCTCACAATCCTGCGAGCTGTTCTGTCTGATATTTTTCTTGGGCTTCCAGATCTTGCTTTAACTTCCACTGTTCCTGATGACTGCCATTTCTTAATTACATTCCGAACAGAGGATATTGACAATTTTTGTTTTCTGTTATTTTGAAAGTGTAAATGATGGAAATATAATCTAACTTTTGTTGACATATTATAAGAATGTCTAATCTGTAATTTGATGCCTTTTGGAGATTTTTCCATCTTTCCTTGGCTTCTTTTTGCACATTAATTCAAATTTTTACCTGGGGTGCCCAAACCTTTGATCCCCACTGTAGAGGCAAACATTCCTTCCTGACTCCAAATATGGCAGTCAGAATAAATCCCTGGATCAATATTCTGTCCCTATAAATCTAGAATCCATAACCTGTATTGTTATTATTCTCCAAAAATGCATCCAGACTCCTTTTTAACTCTTTTACAGAGTTCACCATGACCACCTCCTCAGGCAGAGAGTTCTAACAGTAAATAATCCCTGTCTGTGCTGGTATAGAAACCAGAGATCTCTGTAAGGCCCCCTGATATATTTATGCATAGTTATTTGGACTCCCCTAAGCCTTTTTTTTCTAAACTAAATAACCCTAATTCTGATAATCTTTCTGGGTTCTGTAGTCCTCCCATTCCCCGTATTACCCTGGTTTCCCGTCTTTGAACCCTCTCCAGCTCCACTATATATTTCTTGTACACTGGTGCCCAGTACTGTACACAGTATTCAATGTGTGGTCTGACTAGTGATTTGTACAGTGGTAGAATTATTTCCTTGTCGTGAGCATCTATGCCCCTATTGATGCACCCCATGATTTTATTTGCCTTGGCAGCAGCTGCCCGACACTGGTCACTACAGCTAAATTTACTATTAACTAAGACTCTTTAGTCCTTTTCCATTCAGTCGTGCCAAGTGTTCTTTCCAGCCCGGATTTTTCCTCCCCATGTGCATAACCTTAAATTTATCAGTGTTTAACCCCTTAATGATGACCCCGCGTCATATCGGGTTGGTCCCGGCATGTATCTGAAGCCGGGACCCGGGGCTAATAGCACGCGACAGCGATCGCGGTGCCGCGCGCTATTAACCCTTTAGACACGGCATTCAAAGTTGCACACCGCGTCTAAAACGAAAGTGAAAGCTGCCCGGCTGCTCAGTGGGCCTGATCCTCTTACCTTCCTCCGGAGTGTCCCTTCGGCGATCGATTGCTCCAAGCCTGAGATGCAGGCTTGAGCAATCGACCGCTGATAACACTGATCAATGCAAAGCTATGGCTTTGCAGGGATCAGGGTAAAAGATCGGTGTGTGCAGTGTTATAGCCCCCTATAGGAGCTATAACACTGCAAAAAAAGTTTTAAAAAAAGTTAATAAATGTCATTTAACCCTTTTCCTAATAAAAGTTTGAATCACCCCCCTTTTCCCATAAAAAAAGCATGTAAATAAAAATAAATATAAACATATTTGGTATCGCCACGTGCGTGCGGTATCGCCATGTCCGAACTATAAAAATATATAATTAATTAAACCGCACGAACAATGGTGTACGCGCAAAAAAATTCCAAAGTCCAAAATAACGTATTTTTGATCACTTTTTATATCATGAAAAAATGAATAAAAAGCAATCAAAACGTCTGATCAATACAAAAAATTCAGATCACGATGCAAAAAATGAGCCTTCATACTGCCCCATAAGTGGTAAAATAAAAAAGTTATAGGGGTCAGAAGATGACAATTTTAAACGAATAGATTTTAAACGTAAACGTAAATTTTAAACGTATAAGTTATGATTTTTTACAGAAGTACGACAAAATCCAGGGTATCATTTTAATTGTATGGACCTACAGAATGAAGATAAGGTATCATTTTTACCGAAAAATGTACTGCGTAGAAACGGAAGCCCCCAAAAGTTACAAAATGGCATTTTTTCTTCAATTTCGTCGCACAATGATTTTTTTTTTCTGTTTCGCCGTAGATTTTTGGGTAAAATGACTGATGTCATTGCAAAGTAGAATTGGTGGCGCAAAAAATAAGCCATCATATGGAATTTTATGTGCAAAATTTAAAGCGTTATGATTTTTAGAAGGCAATGAGGAAAAAATTTTTATGCAAAAACGGAAAAACCCTGCGTCCTTAAGGGGTTAAGGGGTTAACCTTATCTGCTACTTCCCAGCCCAAACCTCCAACCTATCCAGATCCATTTGTAACAGTTCACTGTCCTCTATTGTGTTTACTGCTTTACAGAGTTTAGTATCATCTGCAAAGATTGCTACTTTAGCTACTTTACGATACAACCCCTCTACAAGGTCATTAATGAATATATTAAATAGAACAGGACCCAAGACTGACCCCTGTGGTGTCCCACTAGTAACAGTCACCCAATCAGAATAAGTACCAATAATAACCACCCACTGTTTCCTATCACTGAGCCAGTTACTCACCCACTTGCACACATTTTCCCCCAGCCCAATCCTTCTCATTTTATGCACCAATCTTTTATATGGCACGGTATGAAATGCTTTGGAAAAATCAAGATATACAACATCCAGCGATTCCCCCTGGTCTAGTCTGGTGCTCACCTCCTCATAAAAGCTGATCAGTCTAGTTTGACAGGACCGATCCCTCATAAAGCCATGCTGATATGTAGCCATACATTTATTTTTATCAAGATACTCCAAAATAGCATCTCTTAGAAAACCCACAAACAATTTACATACAACGGAGGTTAAACTAACAGGCCTATAATTCCCGGGTTCACCTTTTGACCCCTTTTTAAATTTTGGCACCACATTTGCTATGCACCAGTGCTGGTGAACAGTCCCTGTCACTATAGAGTCCTTGAATATTAAAAATAGGGGTCTGTCTATTACATTACTTACTTCCTTTAGAACACGGGGGTGAATGCCATCGGGGCCTGGTGATTTGGCTATTTTGATTTATTGTAGACGGCACTGTACTTCTTCTTGGGTTAGACAGGTGACCTGTACTGGGGAGTTGACCTTATCTCGCTGTATTTCACCTGGCATTTCATATTCCTCTATTAATACAGAGGAGAAAAAATTGTTTAATATATTTGCTTTTTTATGATCCCTTTCTATAATTTCTTCATAATTTTTTAAAGGTTTCATTTTTAACCTTTTTGCTATTTATAAAGTTAAAGAACATTTTGGGGTTAGTTTTACTCTCTTTGGCAATGAGACTTTCTGTCTCTATTTTTATGGCTTTTATCTATTTTTTACATATTTTACATTTTACTCTATAGCTTTTTAATGCTTCTTCACTGCCATCCTGTTTTAGTAGTTTAAATGCTTTATATTTGTTATTTATTGCCCCCTTAACATTTTTATTTATCCACATTGGTTTTCTTTTATTCCTGACCCTTTTATTCCCATGAGGCATATACCTCTTACAGTAAGAATTTAAAATATTCTTAAAAGTCTCCCATTTAGTGTCAGTATTCTTGTTTTTGAGGACTTTATACCATTTTATATTGTTAACGGCTTCTCTGAGTTGATCAAACTTTGCCTTCCTAAACTTTATTGTTTTTGTGGCCCCTCGAGAGATTCCTGACACGTATCGGCAGGACTGGTAGTGGTTCCTCTGGACCAGAGAGGCGATGGCGCGGGTTGTACCAGAGGACCGCTTCTAAGTGGTTACTTGTTTTCACCAGAGCCCGCCGCAAGGCGGGATGGACTTGCTACAGCGGTAACCACCAGATCGTATCCTCCAGTAGCAACTCGACCTCTCTGGCGGCTGATATGGCGTGGAACACAGGGAGCAGGCAGGAGCATAGTCAGACGTAGCAGAGGCCAGGGCAGGCGGCAAGGGTTCAAGGGCGAGTAGGCGGTATCAACGGGTTCGGCAACAGGCAAGGCTATACACACACAATATGGAACGTTTTCTCAGAGGCACTAGGGCACAAAGATCCGGCAAGGGCAGGAAGGGGCAGGGTACTTTTATATTTGGCCCTTAATTAACCGTTTGGACCAGGCACCAATCATTGGTGCGCTGGCCCTTTAAACTTAACATAGCTTGCGTGCGCGCGCCCCAGAGGGCAGGGACACGCGCCGGGACGCGTGGCCGGTGTACACAGGAGCGGGGAGAGGTAAGTGAGACTGGGATGCGGATCATTTGCAGGGACGAGCAGCGACGCGACCCGCATCCCCGCCGGAGACCACAGGGACACTGCGCCCCCAGTCAGGGTGAAGAACCGGGGCGCGCATGGCTACAGCAGGAGGCGAGCGCTCCGGTCCAGAGGCATAGACCAGAGCGCTCGTCATGATAGTACCCCCCCCTTTGGCCTCCCCCTCTTTTTGGCACCCTGGAATTTGAGGATGAGACTGCGGTCCAGGATGTTCTCCTCTGGCTCCCAAGATCTTTCTTCTGACCGCAGCCCTCCCAGTCAACCAGAAAAAATTCTCTCCCTCGGACAAACTTAGAAGCCAAGATTTCCCTCACGGAGAAGACGTCCAAAGTCCCGGTCACAGGAGCAGGGGAAATGTCCTTAGGGGAGAAGCGATTAAAAACTGCCGGTTTCAAAAGGGAAACATGGAAGCAATTAGGAATTCTTAGAGTACGGGGGAGATGAAGCTGGTAGCAAACAGGATTAATTCTCCTCTTGACTTTATAGGGTCCCAGAAAACGGGGGCCCAATTTATAACTGGGTACCCTGAAACGGATGTATTTTGAGGAAAGCCAGACTTTATCCCCGGGCGCATAGAAAGGAGGAACCCGACGTCTCTTATCGGCCTGGATTTTCATGCGGGAGGAGGCCAATAAGAGGGAATGAGGCGTCTCATGCCAGATGGAAGCGAAATCTTGTACCAGATCATCCACCGCGGGTACTCCAGAAGTGGTAGAGATGGGCAGGGGTGGTAACGGGTGACGACCAAGCACCACGAAGAAGGGTGACTTATTAGAAGCAGAAGAGTCCTTGTGGTTGTAGGAGAACTCCGCCCAGGGAAGAAGGTCGACCCAATCATCATGTCTGGAGGAAACAAAATGACGGAGGCAATCTCACAGGATTTGGTTAATCCTCCCTAATTGGCCGTTGGACTGGGGATGATAGGAGGATGAAAAGTCCAACGTGATCCTTAGTTGTCCACAGAGAGCCCTCCAAAATTTTGAAACAAATTGTACCCCCCTGTCGGACACTATGTGGGAAGGCAGTCCATGCAGGCAAAAAATGTGGCGTAGAAATAGTTTAGCCAGCATTGGTGCAGAAGGTAGAGAGCGCAATGGAGTAAAGTGGGCCATTTTGGAAAAGCGGTCCACGACCACCCAGATAACATGGAGGCAGATCCGTCACAAACTCCATAGCGATATGGGACCAGGGAGATTCAGGAACTGGAAGGAGTTGGAGCAACCCTGGCGGCTTTTGGCGAGGAATCTTGTCTCGGCCACAGACAGAGCAAGCCTGGACGAAATCAGCCACATCTTTCCCCATAGAAGGCCGCCAGTATCTTCTGGAGATCAACTGCGTAGTCTTACGGATTCCAGGATGGCCAGCAACCAAGGATGAATGTCCCCATTTAAGTACTCTCAAACGGAGACGAGGGGCAACAAAGGTCTTTCCTGGAGGAAGATTTTGCAAGTCCACAGGAGCCACGGTGACCAACCGCTCAGGAGGTACGATGTGCTGGGGCTTGACCTCATCTCCAGAGATATCTGAGGAGCGAGAAAGTGCATCTGCTCTGATGTTCTTGCTCGCGGGTAGAAAATGGATCAGGAAATCAAACCTGGCAAAAAATAGAGACCAGCGGGCTTGACGGGGGTTCAGTCTCTGAGCCGACTGGAGGTAGGATAGGTTTTTATGGTCCGTAAAAATGTTCACGGGGTGCAGAGATCCTTCAAGTAAGTGTCTCCACTCCTCCAAAGCCAACTTAATGGCCAATAGTTCTTTGTCTCCTATGGAATAATTTCTCTCAGCGGGAGAGAAAGTTTTAGAGAAAAAACCACAAGAAACCGACTTGCCCTTCTCAGTCTTCTGCGTGAGCACAGCTCCGGCACCCACGGAGGAGGCGTCTACCTCCAGGTGGAAAGGTTTGGAGGGATCGGGCCTGGACAGGACTGGAGCAGAGGCAAAGGCAGATTTGAGAGCGCAAAAGGCCTCCTCGGCCTGTGGAGGCCAAGTCTTAGGGTTAGCTCCCTTTTTGGTCAAAGCAACAACGATAGGTGCCACAAGGGTAGAGAAATGTGGTATGAATTGTCTGTAATAGTTTGCGAATCCAAGAAATCGCTGTATGGACCTTAGGCCAGAGGGACGAGGCCAGTCCAAGACTGCGGAAAGCTTGGCAGGATCCATCTGTAGTCCAACCTGAGTACGATGTTGTTCCAGATCAGAGGAGAATATTAGGATAATGTCCAGGTAAACTACCACACAAGTATAGAGAAAGTCTCTGAAGATATCGTTCACAAACTCCTGGAAGACGGCCGGTACATTACAGAGTCCAAAAGGCATGACTAGATACTCAAAATGACCATCTCGGGTATTGAAAGCAGTCTTCCATTCATCACCCTCTCGTGTCTGTATGAGGTTGTAGGCCCCTCTAAGATCTAACTTAGTAAAGAACTTGGCACCTTTCAGACGGTCAAAGAGTTCAGCAATCAGGGGAAGAGGGTAACGGTTCTTGATAGTAATACTATTGAGTCCCCGATAGTCTATGCACGGCCGAAGAGTACCGTTCTTTTTAGTAACAAAGAAGAATCCTGTTCCGGCAGGGGAAGAAGACTTTCTTATAAATCCTCTCTGTAGGTTCTCTCGTATATAATCGGACATGGCAAGAGTCTCAGGAGGAGAGAGAGGATAAATTCTGCCCCGGGGTGGAGTAGAACCGGGTATGAGGTCAATCGGACAGTCATAAGGTCTGTGAGGAGGTAGGACCTCGGTTTGCTTCTTGCAGAAGACATCCACGAAGGAGTGATATGGCTCAGGCAAGCCAGGAGGAGGAGAAACTTGCGGGTCCCGTTTGACAAGTACAGACTTGAGACAACGGTCAGAACAGGAGGAACCCCAACGCAAGATCTCCCCGGTGGACCAATTCAGGACAGGAGAATGACGTTGAAGCCACGGCAGGCCCAGGAGGAGTTCGGAAGAGCAGAAGGGAAGGACTAAGAACTCCAAAGTCTCTGTATGAAATATCCCAATGCCTATCTGCAGAGGCTGGGTACGGTACTGCACAGTGGCAGAGAGTCTCTCTCATTTAACAGTAGAGATGAAGAGCGGCTTGGGTAGACAGACTATTGGAATACGGTATTTGTCTACCAAGGAGGCGTGGATGAAGTTGCCAGCTGAACCGGAATCCAAGAAAGCAGCAGCGGAG
Source organism: Hyla sarda (assembly GCF_029499605.1). Lineage (NCBI taxonomy): Eukaryota > Metazoa > Chordata > Amphibia > Anura > Hylidae > Hyla > Hyla sarda. Next base: position 170,581,276 of record NC_079191.1, read on the forward strand.
AAAGAGGACTTGGAAGAGAGGGACAACTGCACAGGTATGATGAGGCGTGGAGAGGAAGAGTCCACACCTAGCAACGCCTCTCCCATGTTTACTAGGTGCGAGCGTTTCCCGAACGCGGTGGACGTAGAGGACAATCTCTAAGGAAGTGCTCGGTACTGGCACAGTAAAGACACAGGTTCTCGTCTCTGTGACGGCTTCGAGTCAGGCGTGACCAATCCACCTGCATGGCTTCCACTGCGGGAGACCCAGTAACAGGTTGAGGTGGACACAGAAAAACAGGAGCCAGACGAGAGTAGCGTCTAGGACGAGCCTTTTCCTTTTCCAGGAGGAGTTCCTCATGTCTCTCGGTGAAACTATCCTAGTGGCCAGCAAGATTAGGTCACTAAGGGTGGAAGGTAGCTCACGTGCAGCCAGAACGTCCTTAATCTCGTTGTTAAGTCCCTTCTTGAAGGTGGCACAAAGGGCTTCATTGTTCCAGTTCAGAAGCTAGGGTGTGGAACTGAATGGCATATTCACCCACAGTAGAACTTCCTTGGGTCAAGTTCAATAAGGCAGTCCCTGCGGAGGAAACCTGGGCAGGTTCCTCAAAAACATTCCTGAACTCCTGGCAGAAGCTCTGGACGGAAGAAGTGGCTGGATCAGCGCGGTCCCATAGCGGAGTAGCCCAGGCCAGGGCCTTCCCGGACAGCAAACTGAGAATAAAGGCTACCTTGGCTCGCTCAGAAGGGAATTGGTCGGACAGTAGCTCGAGGTGTAGAGAGCACTGTGACAGGAACCCACGGCACTGCTTCGGATCTCCGTCATACTTGTCAGGCAGGGACAAACGGATTCTGGAACCGGTGGTTACAGCAGGCGGAGGTAAAGTAGCCGATGCAGATGGAGGAGCAGGCTGTTGCTGAGAAGGCAGAAGCTGCTGCATCATAGCGGTCAGTTGAGCCAGCTGTTGACCCTGCTGGGCCACAATGGAGTTGAGGTCCGCTAGGCTTGGCAGGGGAACATCAACGGGATCCATGGCCGGATCTTACTGTCACGTACCGGCAGGACTGGTAGTGGATCCTCTGGACCAGAGAGCCGATGGCACGGGTTGTACCAAAGGACCAGTTCTAAGTGGTTACTGGTTTTCACCAGAGCCCGCCGCAAGGCGGGATGGACTTGCTGCGGTGGTAACCACCAGGTCGTATCCTCCAGTAGCAACTCGACCTCTCTGGCGGCTGATATGGCGTGGAACACAGGGAGCAGGCAGGAGCGTAGTCGGACGTAGCAGAGGTCAGGGCAGGCGGCAAGGATTCAAGGGCAAGTAGGCGGTAGCAACGGGTTCGGCAACAGGCAAGGCTATACACACAATATGGAACACTTTTTCAGAGGCACTAGGGCACAAAGATCCGGCAAGGGCAGGAAGGGGCAGGGTACTTTTATATTTGGCCCTTAATTAATCGTTTGGACCAGGCACTAATCATTGGTGCGCTGGCCCTGTAAACTTAACATAGCTCGCGCGCGCCCGCCCCAGAGAGCAGGGACGCACGCGCCGGGACACGTGGTCGGTGTACACAGGAGAGGGGAGAGGTAAGTGAGACTGGGATGCGGATCGCGTGTGGGGACGAGCCGCGACGCGACCCGCATCCCCGCCGGGGACCACAGGGACACTGCGCCCCCGGTCAGGGTGAAGAACCGGGGCGCGCATGGCTGCAGCAGGAGGCGAGCGCTCCGGTCCAGAGTCAGAGACCTGAGCGCTCGTCATGACAGTTCCCTTATTGAAGAACAAGTTATAATGTATTATATTATGATCACTATTTCCTAGGTATGCTTCTACCTACACATTAGTTACTCTGTCAGGTCTGTTGGTTAATATTAAGTCTAGTAGGGCACCCTCTCTGGTCGGGCCCTGCACCATTTGCAACAGATAATTGTCTTTAGCTATAGTCAGAAACCTGTTTCCTTTATGAAATTCACAGGTCTCAGTCTCCCAGTTTATATCAGGATAGTTAAAATCCCAGTAGAACCCCTCCAGCTCCTATTCCACACAGTAGTAAGTAGAACCCTCCCTACAGCCTCGTCACCCATACAGTAGTAAGTAGGACTCCATTTCAGCCCCCTCCCCATACAACAGCAAGCAGGACTCCCCCCTCTAGGCCCTCCCCCTTCAGACAGAAGTCAGCAGGATGACCCTCCTCCCCCAGTTCCCTTCCTCACAAAGTAGTAGGCAGGATCCCCCCCAGCCCCCTCCCACAGACAGTAGTAAACAGGACCTCCTCCAGCCCACTGGCCTCACAAAGTACCTAATCCAGCAGATCTTCCCCTAGCAACAGTAAGTGAAGTAAGACATGTGCCCTTAGGGGGGCACACAGAGACAGCAACACAGCGATGTGTAGCTGTGTGTAATGTGTTGCAATGCCAGCTGTACTTTGCACACAAATTAGTCCTCCTGGACTCTACCTCCTTCTCACAGAGAAAAAAAAAGTTAAAGGGGTTATCCACCATAAGGTGATTTTAGTACTTACCTGCCAGATAGTAATGGACATGTTTAGGAAGGATTCGTGCTTGTCTTGGAGCTAAATGGCTGTTTTGTGAGTGAAATAGCTATTTTCTGTTGGAGTTCCCTCCCTACTTTTGTAAGTGTAAGCTCACTTTTCTCCCTCCCACACATCAGCCATTATAGCACACCTGAGCTGCCTTCCATGCTGTGCTGTAGACAATAGACCAGTGTTTTATTGCCAAGGTGCCTCCAGCTGTTGCAAAACTACAATTCCTTGCAGAATGATCTCCCTCCCACCCAGTGGTGGCTCCACCCATTGAAGCAGACAGGCTCCTTATGAACGCCTGACTAGTGATGTAATGTCTAGGGCCGCACTGCAACCTGGGAAAACCTGATATGATGTTAAAAATAAGCATCGGGCAAAGATCATGTACAAATTGCATGACCAGCCATCACACATAGGTACAGACATTATATTATGAACTTAAGTAACTTTACAGCCCCTGTAGCACAGTCAAATAAAAAAAATCCCTGGAATACCCCTTTAAAGGGGTTATCTAGGGAGAGAAAGACAAGCAAATTTCCCCAAAAAACAGCATCACCCCTGTCCTCAGGTTGTGTGTGGCATTACAACTCAGCTCCATCCAGTTCAATGAGGAAAAGGGTGGCATTGTTTCTAGTATAAAGCAGCTGATTTTTTTTCTAATCCTGGATAGCCCCCTTAGTACTTTTACGGTTTGAGCAGGAGGACTTGGAGTGCAGTACTGTAGCAGGGCTGCCTCTGCCAGGCTGAACATAAGATCCTTTGTCCTGCCATTCACATAATTCTGTGTGTCGACAGCCACAGCAGGACCAGTGGCATCGATCTCCATAGCTGTCATGCAGTCCATGTCTATAATTTAAATGTGTCCAGAAGACTGTGTGGCCCACTGGCTGACAATCAGGGTAGTCTACCAAAAATCTGCATGACCCGGAAGATTGTCAGTGGAAAAGACCACTTAGTCCATATAGTCTGCATTGTATTATTTGCTTTTTATTTTTATCTTAGGCATATATATTTATTCCAGTCATGCTTACATTTACTTATTGGGGATTTATCAACCACATCTTCTTAAAGTTTGTTCCAGGCATCAACTACTCTTTCATCAATTTGTGAACTTAATTTGCTTAAAACTTAACATTTAATAATAATAATAATAATCATAAAATAAGGCGCCAAAAGATACAGAAATGGTACCCCAATCAGTACCTAGGTAAGTGCAGTGAGGGGAGGGGGGGGAATTGTCGCTGTCACCGAAGAGGTATCGAGGTTTATCAGAGTAATTTATCACACAAATGGTCAGTGTTCTTGCATATGGAGTGCGACAATCTGACCATAAGGTCACAACAATAACCTCAAAACCACCCAATGCGTTTCTCTCGCCAGGTAAATGGCAACTTCCTCATGGGAGAAACCGTTAGGGGAATGTGAGCACAGTAAAAGGGTTGATGTGCTGTGGTAGTAGCCACTACCCAGACACACAATGTGATAAACAATAAAACATAAATAGTACCTAGTACGAAACTCCTATAGATCATGCATGTGGATGGTGTACTAATGCAATACACTTCATTCTCACAGTCTATGGCAAAAATTGTAAGCAACAATCTGACCCCACCTGTTGTGGGATTGCTAATTTCAAAGATGCCGATGACCTGTGGATAAAGAGTGGCCCAAATTGTGTCATTAATTTTATTGGTAATAACCTGTGGGTAAAATTCACATATATAATAAACGCTGTGGACCTTAATCTGTAAACAGAATGTGGGCTGTAACCTGTAAACCGAATGGATCGCTAATGCAAAATCAAAATAGGTCAGCAAGGTATGTCACAGTTCATAATGGTTAAATCCCCTGCTGGAAGAAGAGAGTCTTGGAGCACACAGTGAACTACCACCCTGACACGGCGTGTTACCCGCTACTCACGACTCCCAGAAGTTAGAGTTGGCGTCTTCCTTCTTGCTGAAGTGGCAGTCTGGAGAGATTAGAAGTCCGGCCGTTCTATAAGGGTGATATGACAGAGCAGTGATATGACAGGCAGCACAGGTACTGGAAGGACACTCCCCCCTAGCCACCAGGGGGGAGTGTCTCGGCTGCCACAGTAACCTAAAATGCCAAGAACATCCATCACCTAAGATTGCACTGCTGGCAGGGATGCGTAATACATGTAGGTGTTAGTATGGCTTATAGTGAGAGGTTGCATAACAGTGTGGAAAGACCTGTAACAGATATTTGCACCTGCATGGATACAGAAGCATCAACAGGCACCACGAGAAACAACAAACGGGCATCTGGATGCTCCCACCATAAAGGTGATGGTAGGTCAAATGAGGACAATAAAAATATCCCTAATTTTAGTACTGATGTTACATAATTCTGTGCGTCGACAGCCACACCAGGACCAGTGGCATCGATCTCCATAGCTGTCATGTCTATTATTTTAATGTGGCCAAAGGACTGGGTGGCCCACTGGCTGACAATCAGGGTGGTCTACCAGAAATCTGCCCGGCCCGGAAGATTGTCAATGGAAAAAGATCTAGTCCATGTATTCTGCATTGTATTATTTGCTTTTTATTTTTTTATCTTAGGTAGATATATGTTTATCCCAGTCATGCTTACATTTATTTACTGGGGAGTTTTTTCCAGGCATCGACTACTCTTTCAGTAAAAATATATTAAAATTTGAACTTCTTCACTTTCAGGTGACTTTGTAGTGGTGAGTGGATGGGGCAAGCAGTTCTTAAAAAGGTTGCCTGAAGCTCTCATGGAGGTATTTAATCTCTTCTCATTATATATGATTTGCAGATTAAACCATTCAGAACATGCAAATAAAATAAAATGTCATTTTTAACATATTTAGAAATTACGATACAATGAGACCAAGAAAACTGTACTAAAACAATTAAAGGAAAAATATGGATTACTTACCGGTAATCTGTTTTTCGAGAACCCATGACAGCACCCCTGGAGAGGACCTCCCACTGTGGGACAGGAAACCTGGATAAATTTGGACCTCCTCCTCTCCACCCTCAATTCAATTATAAAGTACTCCTATGGAGCAAGAGGTAGAACAACATGCACAGAAAATACAAAATAATCAAAAAAATAAAAAAGGGAGGGATATCCGAGGGGTGCTGTCATGGGTTCTCGAAAAACAGATTGCCGTAAGTAATTCATCTTTACCCTATCACCCATGAAAGCACCCTTGGAGACTGGAATAGAAATAACTAGGGGGGACAGCAGCCAGAAGAACCTTGCGGACGAAACTTAGATTGGCAACTGGTTCCAGGTGCAACCTGTAGTGTTTCAGGAAAGTATGGCTAGATGACCAGGTGGCTGCCCTACAAATTTGATCTATGGAAGCGTCAGCTTTTTCTGCCCAAGATGCTGCAACTGCTCTTGTGAAGTGAGCTTTAACGGAAGAAGGGGGGTCCTGATTTTTAGATTCATAAGCCATCTAATAGCAAGTTTAATCCACCTACTAATAGTGGATCTAGACGCAGCTTTACCCCTATAAGGGACAGAAAACTGTAAAAGAAGGTTTTCAGATAAACAAAAACTTTTAATAGAATCTAAATGAGTGATTAAACATCTTCTTACATCTAAATTATGAAAACATTTTTCTTGATCATTAGCAGGATTATCACAGAAAGAAGGGAGAATAATGTCCTGATTTTGATGAAAATCAGACACCACCTTAGGTAAGAAGTGCGGTAATGTTCTCATTAGAACTCTATCCTTAAGAGGAAGACCCTCCTTGCTGTGGTAATGGCCAAGAGAAAAGCAAGTTTAATTGTTAAAACTTTAATGGGAACAGATTCCAAAGTTTCAAATGGAGGGATCATGAGGGCATCTAGAACTAAAGTAAGATCCCATGGAGGGACTAAGGACCTAGTTGAAGGATGGAGTTTGGAGACTCCTACCAGAAACCTTTTAATAAGAGGCTGGTCAGCCAACTTATAGTTTAAAAAGGAACTTAGAGCCAAGATTTGAACCTTGAGAGTATTGGGACTGAGGTCTAACTCTAAACATTTCTGTAGAAAACTGAGAATGACAAGGATATTAGGTTCACCTAGGGGATCTACTCCATCGCCTGAAAAATTAAGAAAAGCTTTCCAAGATTTAAGGTAGATTTTTGAAGTTACTTCCTTCCTTCCCCTGAAGGAGACTGGGATCCACATGAGCCCCCCAGCCCCAAGGACTGGCATCTGTTCTAATTCTCACCAGTGAGGAGGGAAACCAGGGAACCCCTTTGGAAAGATTTTGGGGGTTTAGCCACCACCTGAGGGAGAGTCTTGCTTTGGAAGATAGAATGAACCTCTGGTTCAAGGACGAACTTTCCCCATTCCAGTTTGATAGGATGTCTAGCTGTAGCTCTCTTGACCGGAACTGGGCCCACCTTACTGCAGGAATTGCTGCTGTCATGAGACCTAGGACAGACATTGCCTCTCTGAGGAGGGAGTGTGGGAGAGAAACAGATATAGTACCTTCTCTTGGAGCAATAGGGTTGACATTTGAGAAGTTGAGTCTAGGGATATTCCCAAAAAAGACAAGATTTTTTTAGGTTCAGGTTCCAACCTAGGAATTTGAGAATTAAACTTATAGACTGTCTTTGTTGGGTTTGCAGATCCTCTGAACTCACCACAATAAGAAAGTCATCCAGATATGGGACTATAAGAATGTCCTTTGTTCTGATAAAGGCAACTGTCTCCGCCATCACTTTTGTAAACACTCTGGGTGCTTGAGATACCCCAAAGGGTAGAGCCATATACTGAAGGTGGACCCACTTCCCCTCTAAGAACACTGCCACTCTGAGAAACCTTTGAGAGGAATGGATTGGGATGTGGTAGTAAGCATCTTCTAGATCGATCGATGCCATTACACAGTTTGGGAATAAAAGACTGATAGTCGACTTGATTGATTGCATACAGAATTTTTTGTAGGTTAGGAACTTGTTCAGGGCTTTGAGATTGATGATCACCCTGAATGCTCCTGAGGGTTTTTTCACCAGAAAAAGGGGTGAGTAAAAACCCTGATTTCTGAATGGGGAACTGGGACAAGAACCCTCTTTTGCAAGAGGGACTTGACCTCCAGACACATTGCCGATTATTTCAGCCGATCGGTCATTACTCCAGTCGGGAAAAATCTGTCCGGGGGAATTGCTTTGAACTCCAGAAGGAGTCCTGAGGAGACGATATTTAGGACCCAGGGGATTGAAGAAATTGTTCTCCAGGCTTCCACAAATCTGGACAGGTGTCCCCCTACTGGAGTAAAGGTGTCATTGTTGGGAATCTTAGGGGCGGGAATCTCTATTGGGATAAAAAAAGGAAACCCTTACCTCTCCCCGATACTCATTTTTTTTTATTTTGGTTCCCTTGAAAGGAACGCCTACCTTTGCCCATACCCCTCAGGGAAGATTTTGACTGTTTGGGGGAACAGGAATCCCTTCTTTTTATTGGAAGCTTTAAGAAGAATATCGTCTAAAGGAGGCCCAAAGAGAAGGTCACCTGCACAAGGGATAGCACAGAGTTTAGACTTGGATGTGACATCGCCTTTGGCTGACAAGGGCTCTTTACTTTCTTCCATATTCATGGTAATACGGATAGCCATAATAAGTTGCTCTGTATCCTCACGAGTAACCCAGGATACAGAATCAGAATCTTCAATCTCTTCCTCAGAAGATAAGACCTCCCCTTCTTCCCCTATAGTGTTGCTCGCGAATATTCGCAATTCGAATATTATTCGCGAATATCGCATATTCGCGAATTCGCGAATTTCGCGAATATAGCGCTATATATTCGTAATTACGAATATTCGTTTTTTTTTTTTTTTTTTCTTCACAGTACACATCACAGTGATCACCCCTCTCTGCTTCCAGCTTGTGTGGTGTAAAGAAGGCTGTAATACTACTGTGTGAGACTGGCGTGCTAAAATTCGCATATGCTAAAGTTCGCATATGCGAAAATTCGCATATGCTAATTTTCGCATATGCGAAGTTTCACGCATGTTAATCTTGCATGTGCTAATATCCACATATGCCAATTTTCGCATACGCGAATATTCGCATATGCGAAAATAAAACGAGAATATAACGAATATGCGAATATTCGCGAATATAAGACGAATATTCGTCCATATATTCGCGAATATTCGCGAATTCGAATATGGCCTATGCCGCTCAACACTATTCCCCTATAATGGATTCATGAGAGGGGGATTGGGATAACGGGGCAGGAAGGGAGGCCGTATCCTGCTGGTTGTTTAGGCCTAAGCCCTGCAGAGAACTTTTAAGTTCATCCTTAATCATCTTTTTGATGGTTATCGCTAATGAAGTTGATTCCTGGGCAACTAAGGCGTCTACATAGGACGGACAGATAGCTCTCTTATAAGAGGAATCTAGCCGGTTCCTGCATTGTGCACATTCCTTATTATTAGCTTTAGATGACACTTTCCTAGCGGCCTCAGTAGAGCTTTTATCTACCTACAATAAAGTACATGATAACCCCAATTAGACCATTAAAGAGGAAAAAACATTTAACGGTCTCACCCAAGGAAGCTGTAGTACCGGGCTGGAGCTCTTGGATTTAGCACGTCCACCTTCTTTACCAAGATCAGGCATGCTGAAGAAGATCTTCGGTCTGGCAAGAACCAGAGTTCAGGCACCAACTCAGGAACACTGCAGTATCCAATACCTCACGGGTGCAGGAGCTGGCTGCTGCAGTCGGTGGGATCTCCGGACGCAGGAGATATGACAGACACCCCGGCGCCATCACAGTGTGCCGCATCCCCTTAGCACACGCACGCACACACGCGGAGGACATGCAGAGACGGGAGAGCTGGCCATCCATAGGACAGGAAACCTGAACTGAGGGTGGAGAGGAGGAGGTCTAAATTTATCCAGGTTTTCTGTACCACGGCGGGAGGTTTTCTCCAGGGGTGCTGTCATGGGTGATAGGGTAAAACCAAGATTATTGTTGTAAAGCTGATCTGAATGTCATGCTATTATCATCTGTCATGAATGATCTTTAAATAAAGTATATTCTCAGGATATTTTGAGAATGTTCCCAGAAAGATTGTTAATCCCTCACCTGGTACCATTAGTCATGAGTTTTGTGCATCCTGGTACGATGTCTTCCCTAGACAAGCAGTGTACACATACCCAGCTATCCACATAACATAAAGAAAGAAACATGTTTCATCAGACCAGGCCACCATCTTCCATTGCTCCATGTTCCAGTATTAAAGGGGTATTCCATGTTTATACATCTTATCTCCTCTCCAAAGGATATTGGATAAGATGTATGATCAAAGGGGATCGCATATGTATGATCGCAGGGGACTCTGTGTCGGGTGCTGCCTCCGAGACGGGGACGTGACATCACGCCCACGCCCCTAGTGATGTCACGCCACGCCCTCTCCATTCAAGTCTATTGGAGGGGGCGTGGCGGCTATCACGCCCCTTCCCATAGACATGAATGGAGGGGGCATAAGAGGGATTTCACGTCCCCGTCTCAAAGGCAGCATCGGGCACAGAGATCACTTGGGTCCCCAGTGGCAGGACCCCTGCAATCATACATCCTATCCCCTATCCTTTAAGTATAACTCTTATGTGGGACTGGACTTGATGGGCTACCCTTCGCTACCCATTAATTGGATAATTGAGTAAATTAGTTTTTGGCATCCACGTCCATGTAGCCAAGTGTTCTTTCTTGGACATCTTTGGATAGATACTAACCACTGAAAACTCAGAATTCCCTTAGAAGACTTGCCATTTTAGAGAAGCCCGTTGCTTTCTGGCCCTTGTCGGAGTCACACAGATACGTACACTTGCTTATATTTCCTGCTTCTAACTCATGAACATCAGAAGCTGGTTGTTTTCTTGCTGTCCAATATATTCCAACCCTTGTCAGGAGCCATCGGCTGGAGAAATCAATGTTATTCATTTCATCTGTCAAAGGTTTTATTGTTAAGGCTGATCCATGTGTGTGTGTATATATACATAATGCTAAGGGACCTGTGAGTCCTGGAAGAAGAAAGCTACATCATTTAATATATTGTCCTGCACTTACAGATTGAAATTCCAATTGTGGACTTTGATATATGCAAAGCTGGCTACATAAAAATAGACAAAGTACTTACTGAAGACATGATATGTGCGGGTTTAAGAGAAGGTAAGAAAGGTTATGCGTGTTCTTCACATGGTGTGGGGCAATATCACATGGTGTGGGGCAATTTGCATCAGCATCATAAGTTGTTTGTTTTTTTGCCTGCTTCTGGATCAACACAGTAGAGACACAATAGGGATATAGGTTGAACTTGATAGACTTGTGTAACTACTGTATTTATATAAGCAATATGCTACAGTGTTAAATTTGCTGTTTGCTTTATGCATCTACTGTATTTAGGGGAAAACCGAAAGATGTTCCTGAGTAAAAAAAAATCTATTTCTATACATCTGAATGGTGTTATTTCTGCAGCATGTGCATGGATTTCTGCAAGATAGTTGTGAAATTTCTGCAGGGCCTGTGGCTGCTGTGGGATTCTTCTCTAGGCCTTTGTACATAAGACCAGGGCTGCCATGAGAAATGTTGGGGCCCCTTACACAAGCCAAGGCCTGGGCCCACCCCAACTCCACCCATATGCCCATGACTCCGCCCCCAGACCTAAATTAATATATTAATGCCATATTTAAATAGTTTGGACATGTGTGATACCACATATGTATATGTTTACATAATTTAATTTGAAAAAGGGGAAAAGGGAGATGATTCAAACTTTTATTAGGGAAGGGGCTTATTCCCATTAATTACTTTTTTTTTTTACACTTTTTTTTCACAATAATTTTATCCCTATAGGATATGATTTTGTGACGGTGGTAATGATTAGCCCGCTGGAGCAAATTTCCCGCATTTATGCGTCTAAAGGGTTAATCGATTGGCGATCTCGGCCATTAGCCATGGGTCCTTGCTGCTGATAGCAGCCTGGACCCACTTGGTATGAAACACTCTCAGCTTTTGAGCATGCTTTAAATTGCAAAAGTGGTTGCAGGGCGTACACTTATGCCCTGTGTCCTTTAGTGATTACTCAATAAAAGCAACTATTAAACAGAGCGGCCTACCCAAACTATATGGGGGCTCCATAAGGGTGGGCCCCTCTGTTAATAGTTGCCCCCTTATAGTTGTTGTAGGCCCGGGTCCGTCTCAGAGGGGCCTACAATTATAATGAGAAAAACTATTTGCAAACAGGGCCTACAACAACTATGTGGGCACAACTTGCCCCTATATAGTAAGTTGTAGGCTCTCTGTGCTGCTAATTGAATGAGCCGACCGGAGACACTATCTGACTTCAGTCGGCTCATTCTAATGAATCAGATAGGGGCCGGTTCCAGCTGGGGTATGAGAGCGCCTAGTTTTGACATCTCCCATCCAGATCCGGTGACCTTTTGAGGTAAGATGATTGACACCCCTGGCAGCCATATACTTTCCTGTGCCCCATTGCTCCTCTGGTCCAGGACCCACTTCTATAGGTCATAGCCCTAAGTAGTAGGTCCCCCTACTGGAGAAGCAGTGGAGCACAGAAGCTGCAGATACCCTACGCGGATGCTGTGGCTGGGCCGGCTAGACTCCTCCTCGAGCTCCAATCCTCCAGCTGTCCCACCGCTGCCACTCCTGATGCCTGGCAAGGATGTTGATGTAGCATAGGACGTGCCTGTGTGCTGCACGGTGTGCTGCACTACCTCCCGGCAACAATTGCTCTTACAGTAGCAGTGGCTGCTGGCTCCAGCGGACCCTTGTCAGCCATCAGTAAGTAATAAGAAATGGGACATGAAGGAGCCGTTCCGGGACAATGCAACATGACCCCAAATAGGGGAATGTCCCGCCGGATCCGGGCATGACGGGAGTCGTATATTAGCAAAAGCTGTAGATTTGGGCTCTGTACAGAATGTGTGAGTGATTTATCTTCTTGTGAGAGACAGTGACTAGAGATTTTATGCAGCACAGGCCGGAGTTATTTACTGAGAGCTACTACCCAGCTTTACAAGAAAATTGTGCAGAGCCGATAAGTTTAACATACAAGCAGGACTGGTGCAAGGATTTTTGCCACCCTAGACAAAAGCCAATTTTGCCGCCCCCTTAACTCTGCCTATTGTTCCCGCCCCTTTGACACGCCACAACTTACTACTGGGGTGACAAACTGTAACAAACCTCCTCATGTAATCTCCTTTCTACTGGGGTGACACAATGTAACAAACCTCCTCATTATGTAATCTCCTTACTACTGGGGTGACACACTGTAACAAACCTCTTCATGTAATCTCCTTACTACTTGGGTGACACACTGTAACAAACCCCATCCCCAGGTTATGAACTTACTACTGGGGTGAAATGCGACCTCCACTCCAACTAAGCTCAGCCCCGCCTCCTCCACAGCATCACATAGGTCCTTCAACCACTATTTAATCTATCCTAAACAGTCACATGATGGTCACATGATAGTGACATCATCACAGGTCCTATACCGTCAGCATCTAGGCCGCGGAGGGAGGCTGCGGCTCCTGACAGCAGGTAACTAGATAGAGGAGCGCAGCCCCACCAGTATTGTATTAGGGCCCACCAGTGGTAAGTGAGTGACAAACAGCCACTCACTGACACACACAAAAATAAAGTCCAGGGCCAGCAGTGCCAGGGGCCTCCTTGGGGCTCCGGGCCCCTTACCCGAGTATGGGTTGTACCCCCTTGATGGCGGCCCTGCATAAGACTGTCAAGTATGCACTCATTACCACTCACTTCTTAATGGGGAAAGCCTCAGGTCCATATCTCATTAAAGGAGTACTCCGGTGGAAAACTTTTTTTTTTTTTTAATCAATTGGTACTAGAAAGTTAAACAGATTTGTAAATGACTTCTATTAAAAAATCATAATCCTTAATCCTTCCAGTACTTATTAGCTGCTGAATACTACAGAGGAAATTATTTTCTTTTTGGAACACAGTGCTCTCTGTACAGATCACGGCATCTGCGGCAATGCGAATATTAAAATAGATGATCGGATCGCCCACAGCACTGCCGTGACGATCCGATCATCTGTAATGGTGGACGGAGGTCCCCTCACCTGCCTCTGACCGTCTCCCGGCGTCTCCTGCTCTGGTCTGAGATCGAGCAGCCCAGAGCAGGAGATAGCCGATAATACTGATCAGTGCAATGTCCTATGCATAGCACTGAACAGTATTAGCAATCTAATGATTGCTATAGATAGTCCCCTATGGGGAAATAAAAAGTGTAAAAAAAAATAAAATAAAAAATAAGTTGAAAAATTTAAAAATAAAAAGTAAAAAAAGGGAAAAATCCCCTCCTGCAATAAAAATGAAAATTGTCCTTTTTCCCATTTTACCCCCAAAAAGTGTAAACATTTTTTTTTATAAACATATCTGGTGTCGCTGCATGCATAAATGTCCAAACTATCAAAATATAATGTTAATGATTCTGTACGGTGAACAGCATAAACGTAAAAATATTTTTTTTAAAGTCCAAAAATGCGGCTTTTTTGTCACATTTTATTAAAAAAAAGTTAATAAATGATATAAACGTTTTATATATGTAAATGTGGTATCTATAAAAAGTACAGATGACGGTGCAAAAATTGAACCCTCATACCGCACTATATACAGAAAAATGAAAAAGTTATAGGTGGTTAAAATAGTTTTAGATTTTTTGTATGCAGTACAAAAATATAAAAGTATCTAGCCATGGGTATCTTTTTAATTTTATTGACCCACAGAATAAAGAACACATGTCATTTTTACCGTAAATTGTACAGTGTGAAAACGAAACCCTCCAAAATGTGCAAAATTGTGGTTTTCATATAAATTTCCTCCCTAAAAAATATTTTTTGGGGTTTGCTGTACATTTTATGGTAAAATGAGAGGTTTCATTACATGGGTCTGTAGATGGAAATATAAAAGAGTTATGGATTTTAGAAGATGAGGAGGAAAAAACGAAAATGCTAAAATATAATTGGCCTGGTCCTTAAAATGAAAATGGGATTGGTCATTAAGGGGTTAAGAGCAATGTTGACTGCTCCCCCCTTAAGTTTCGAAATCGTCAAGAGGGCACTGTTATCAATAAGGCGTGAACCTTAAATGGGCACTGTCAGATACAAAAACTTTTAATATGTTGTAAAGCATGCTAAACCAATAGGTTTTGCAATTGCTTTCATTAGAAAATGTTCAGTATTTCATACTGAAAAAGCCAGTCAAACAATTGCCCCCCCCCCCCCCCCCCCCCCGTCTTCTTGGAGACATACTAGTCCTGCTGTGTCCATGCATCATCATCTATGTCATGGACACACTTCCTTGATTGACAGCTGTGGGTGCAGGGCTCACAGCTGGAGGAAAAATCCTCCCACTATCAGCTTGTGTCCCGCTAATGTCAGTAAGGACAAGCTGGAAGTTGTAGTTTTGCTAATGCTAGGGGAGATGTGAGCAGACAGCATACTGAGGGAGGGGGCGGAGACCTGCACAGTGAGGCCACATGGACAGAGGTGTCAGCAGAGAGCACTGTGGTCAGACAGAAAGAATGACTCAACTTACCCTGGAGCATACAGCAGCTGATAAATACAGGAAGGATAAAGATTTTTTAATAGAAGTAATTTACAAATCTGTTTAACTTTCTGGCACCAGTTGATTTGAGAAAAAAATTTTTTTCCACCAGAGTACCCCTTTAATGAGAACCCCATCCACAGTGCTCTGAGCCACAGACTGGGCTAAAGGACCAATGACCCTAAACACATGACCCTAAACACACGGCCAAGACAACACAGGAGTGGCTTAGGGACAACTCTGTGAATGTCCTTGAGTGGCCCAGCCAGAGCCCTGATATGAGCCCAATCGAACATTTCTGGAGAGACCTAAAAATGGCTGTCAACTGACCATCCCCATCCTTGCTGACAAAGCTTTATAAGATCTGCAGAGACGAATAGTAGAACATACATATTTCCGGATGCACAAACCTTGTGGCAACATATTGGAAAAAGAATAAATTATATATATATAATATAAAATGCAATGCATTAAATTAGCGCAGGGCTCTTGCGCAGGCTGCAGATACAATAGATAATAAGAGTATAAATGTGAAATCATGTCAATAAAGTCACTATAATAAATAGAATTAATAAAATACTCCTATTTTCTATTTCTTTCTATTTCTGGGTATATTGAGGTAGGAAAACTGATCAAATATAATGAAAAATCAGGGGTATCATAAAATAGTCCAATATATGAATTGTGCAAAGTCCGCTATGTTTGTAGATAAATAGCGCTAAGTCAATGCTGCTGGATTAGTGCATAACAAATCCTAGGTATGATTTCAAGTTTATAGTAAGAATTGTAGGTGCACCGCACCACTTACCACCCTGCCTGTTTTGGTATGAGAGCTCCTGTGTTTAGCATTGGATGCGGGCTGGCACGGATTGGGGTCCGGCCCATTGCTAGTAGTGCCGCCGGAAGATGTGCTGAGCAGATGTAGATGACAGAGCTTTACGTGTTAACTGCAGTGATTTCCAAAAGATAGACAGCTGCAGTATGGCACCAATTGCTCCCTGGCCTCGAAGGTGATGATGGCACATAGTTTGGGACAATTTATTTTTAGAATTCAACAACTGATTCGGATTTAACCCTAGAAGGGAAACTTTTGACATGAGATTTATTCAGCAATTATTTTATCTCCATTGAATACCCCTTTCAGGGATTGTGTTAGTTTTTATGTGTTTTTACCCCTGAAGCTGTTTTTGGTTTATGGTACAAGGTTGCAGTATGAAATGTATATCTCATTTAATACAATTTACATTTATTTTACCTTTTAGGAGGACAAGACGCATGCTCTGGGGACTCTGGTGGTCCAATGGTCACATACAACCATAATACTAACAACTGGTACATAGCAGGAACTGTATCATGGGGAGTGGGCTGTGGGGAAAGTAATAAGTATGGAGTATATTCAAATGTTTACAAAAATGTTGACTGGATTAAAGGAAAAATTTATTAAATCACTAAAGCTTGTTTTGATATCCACCATATAGGGGTATTCTCATTTCAATATATATATATATATATATATATATATATATATATATATATATAAACCAAAAATGTGGTCTCAAATGGCTGGAGGTGCTCAACCCCAAATGCGGTTGTGCATTTATACTGGGGGAGCAGATCCTGCCCTTGTAGTCCGTTGCTAGGGGCGATCCCCAGCATAAAAATGCATACACTGGAGGATGCCTGCAGCGGACTACAAGTGCCACAATAGAATCCTACACCAGATAAACGGTGTGGATGTGTAACAATTAGAACAATACAATACAGGAATTTAGGTGCACTACTGTGGTAGATGTATACAATGACATTGGCTATCCCTCAACACTGATGTTAAAATTGAGACATTCGCCAGTATATCCTTATATGAAGGACATACCAGAGCCCGCACACCAACGCCAAGGTGCACCTAAATTCCTGTGTTGTATTACATATATATATATATATATATATATATATATATATTATTTTGATTCTCCCTGCTCCTCAGTTTGAAGTCCTCCCCCCGTGCCACATCATTCCTCCCCTTTTATCAGCCCCTGTGCCACATTTTCCCCCCTCAGATCCCTGTGTGCCTCCTTTCCCCTGTGATTTACCCAGCGAATCATCCCCCCCTCTGCCTTATCATTCACCCACTCCTCATTATTACCCCCCCCCCCTCTTCTTCATCATCTCCCCCTGCTTATATTCCCCCCTGTTCATCATTACCCCCACAACCCCCCCACCTCATCATCTTCCCCCCTGCTCATTATTTCCCCCTTGCTCATAATCCCCCTTCTGTCTCCCCCTTCTTTTAATATTTTTTTTATAATCCCTTACATGGCCCCACTCCGGCAGGCTCGGGTCAGACAGCAGGTCTTGTGGGCAGTGTGGATAGTAAGGTGTGACGAGTGACATCCCCTGCCGGCTCTTCTGCGCGACATCAGGGACGTCACTCCACATTCCCTGCAGTCGCCACTGGTCAGAGTGGCCACAGCGCCAGCTGCTTGTTAATGTTCAGCAGCCCAGCTGCAGCCACTTTAGAACAGTCGCCAGCAGCGGCTGCAGGGAATAAGGAGTGACATCCCTGTTGCCGCGCAAAGGAGCCAGCAGGGGACGTCACTAATCATACTTTACTATCCCCACAGCCCACAATACCCGCCACCTAACCTGACCCAGCCGGAGCGTGGCCAGGTAAGGAATTATAAAGAATATCAGGAGGTGTTGGCCCACAGCAGCCGTGGGTCGGCGCTGCGACCACTTTAAACCAGTGAAAAAATCCTGCCTGCGTGTATAACACGCAGGCAGTATTTTTGCCCTAAATTTATGTTTTAAAAGTGTGTGTTATATGCTGATAAATACGGTGTGTATATATATATATATATATATATATATATATAACAGAAGAAAGAGGAGTCCAGCATCCAGAAAACTCGGAGGATAATATTTATTCACCAGATGGTCATAACAGGAACACAGGGTACAGTGACGCGTTTCGGCTTTACAACAAAGCCTTAGGTGTATGACTAAGGCTTTGTTGTAAAGCCGAAATGCGTCACTGTACCCTGTGTTCCTGTTATGACCATCTGGTGAATAAATATTATCCTCCGAGTTTTCTGGACGCTGGACTCCTCTTTCTTCTGTTGTTCATTTGGGCGAGGTCCGCGGCCTGTCCGTGCGCACCTGGGGTGAGCTGAAGCACTGTTGTTTTTCTATATATATATATATATATATATATATATATATATAATCTCTCCAAAGGAAACAGCAACAATCACCAGGTCCAGTATAGTAGCAAACTGATATTTATTGCATCAATAACAGCGCTGTTATTGATGCAATAAATATCAGTTTGCTACTATACTGGACCTGGCGATTGTTGCTGATTCCTTTGGAGAGATTGTGAAGTGTACCCGTCCTTGGCGTTTGGGTGGATTACGGGCACATCCCCAGTGGTCATCCAGTGCTGGCTCCCTCTGTGTTTTTTAATATATATATATATATATATATATATATATATTTACTAAAATACCCATTAAAGGAGAACTTTGGCAAAAATTAGCTAATCACATATCCACAGGAGAGAGAATAAGTAGTTGATTTCAGGGTCCAACCATTGGGACCCCCTGTGATCACCAGGATGGGACCGAGCACTCAGTGAGGAAGAGCAGGTGCTGCAGATGGCATGTGCTCTATTTATTTCTATGGGAGCGCCGAAAAGACCCAAGTACAGCCCTGAGGCAAACTCATTGGTACACTCATAGAAATTAATGGAGCGGGTGTTATCTACCAGTAGACGAAAGAGCTCACTGAAAGAGCTTTGGTTCCCTCCTGGTGATATCGGGGGGTCCCAGCTGTCAGAGCCCCATGATCAGCTACTTATCCCTTATCCTGTAGATAAAGAATAAGTTAACTTTTACTGGAGTTCTCCTTTAACCTCTTAAGGACCACGAGTGTATGGGTATGTCCTGGCTCCCTGGTACTTAAGGACCAAGGACGTACCTGTACGCCCGTGGGAATTTCGGTATGGGAATTTTCAGACCGGAAAGGGGTGACTGCTGAAATCTATCAGCAGGCACCCTGTGCAAATGCCCAGGAGGGTCCTGAGACCCCCCCCCCATGTCAGCAATCGGTGAATTCTCCAGTGAGTTCACATCGGTGATCTGCGGCGATTCGGGTCATACGGGTCACGTGGGACCCGATGATACATGGTGATCGCCCCCCCAGGAGCGCTGCTATTGGCCAGACGATCGGTCCTGAGGGATTAATGACCTCTTCTTGAAACTCTGCCAGCTTACTGAGTTTAGTCAGCGGGCAGAGCTGCGAGAAGAAGCCAGGGGACCCCCCCTCTGACCAGATCAGAGCCCCTCAGGGCAGAAGATATCTCTGTACTGCAGGGAGAGAATACAATATAGGGACAGGTAAGAGTGGGGAAAAAAAAAAGTAAAAATAAAAACCCCTGACCCCCTAATAGGTCCTCAAGGGTCCGTACCAGTTTTCTCAGCGTGACCCGGGCCCTATTAGGGTTTTTTTTTTCCCCCATAGAATGGTGTGTGATTTATACATACATATATATATATATATATATATATATATATATATATATATATAGTTACACCAAGCACACACATACACACTTCCCCCCCCCCAACCCACACACACCCCCTCCCCCCATGTGTCACTGAGTCACTATAATCGGGGACTTTTTATGTTGCCTCAAATGCACACCGCTCTCTCTCCACCTGAGCGTTGTGTGCATTTGAGGCAACAGGTTAGGGACGGCCACACACATCACATTCCCAGAATGATAATTCAGGGCATAGGGTTTGGGGTGGGCATATTTTTTAGTTTTGGCTATGCTCTGCTCTGAGTCATAATTCTGGGAACATAACCTGTTTTATAATTTTATGTCCCACTGTACCCCTTGTTAGTAATTTACCCCATGTAACACTCATTGAGGGGGGTCCCGCTGTTCTGGCTCCATAGGCAGCTATGTAGAAGCTCAAGGCCCCTGACTGCGCTCCTGCTCTTCCGAGACCAGTGTGCCCCCGCAGAGCTGTTTACGACCAGATATGAGGTATGTCCTTACTCCAAAGAAATGTATTTACAAATTTACGGTGACATTTTCTCCTAAGAACACTTGTGAAAAAAAATTTGGGGTAACCCCAGCATTTTAGTGTACAAAATCAAATTTTTCCTTTTCAAATCCCAATTTAATGAACATTTATCAAACACCTGTGGGGTGTTAAAACTCACTGTACCCCTTGTTACGTTCCTTGAGGGGTGAAGTTTCCAAAATAGTATGCCATGTGTTTTTTTTTTTGCTGTTCTGGCACCATAGGGGCTTCCTAAATGCGACATGCCCCCCATTTCAGCAAAATTTGCAAATGTGACTCCTTCTCTTCTGTGCATTGTAGTGCGCCCGCAGTGCACTTGACATCCACACATGGGGTATTTCCATATTCAAAAGAGATGGGGTTACAAATTTTGGGGGGCATTTTCTCCTATTATCCCTTGTAAAAAAAAAAGTTAAATTTGGGGGAAAACCAGCATTTTAGTGAAAAAAAATTCATTTACACATTCAACTTTAACGAAAAGTCACCAAACACCTGTGGGGTGTTAAAGCACACTGTACCCCTTATTATGTTCCTTGATGGGTGTAGTTTCCAAAATAGTATGCCATGTGTTTTTTTTTTTTTTGCTGTCCTGGCACCATAGGGGGTTCCTAAAAGCGACATGCCCCCCAAAAACCATTTCAGCAACATTTGCTTTCCAAAAGCCAAATGTGACTCCTTCTCTTCTGAGCATTGTAGTGCACCAGCAGAGCACTTGGCGTCCACACATGGGGTATTTCCATACTCAAAAGGGATGGGGTTGCAAATTTTGGGGGGCATATTTCCTTATTACCCCTTGTAAAAAAAAAGTAAAATTTGGGGGAAAACCAGCATTTTAGTGAAAAAAATAAATTTTTTCATTTACACATCCAACTTTAACGAAAAATCGTCAAACACCTGTGGGGTGTAAAGGCTCACTGTACCCCTTGTTATGTTCCTTGAGGGGTGCAGTTTCCAAAATAGTATGCCATGTGTTTTTTTTTTTTTCTGTCCTGGCACCATAGAGGCTTCTTAAATGTGACATGCCCCCCAAAAACAATTTCAGAAAAACTCCCTCTCCAAATTCCTATTGCTGCTCCTTCCCTTCTGAGCCCTCTACTGTGCCCGCTTAACACTTTACATACACATAAGAGGTATTTCCTTACTCGAGAGAAATTGGGTTACAAATTTTGAGAGGATTTTTCTCCTTTTACCCCTTGTAAAAATTCAAAACTGGGTCTACAAGAACATGCGAGTGTAAAAAATGAAGATTTTGAATTTTCTCCTTCACTTTGCTGCTATTCCTGTGAAACACCTAAAGGGTTACCACACTTACTGAATGTCATTTTGAATACTTTGAGGGGTTCCGTTTTTATAATGGGGTCATTTATGGGTTATTTCTAATAAGAAAGCCCTTCAAATCCACTTCAAACCTAAACTGGTCCATGAAAAATTTAGATTTTGAAAAATTTGTGAAAAATCGGAAAATTGCTGCTGAACTTTGAAGCCCTCTGATGTCTTCCAAAAGTAAAAACATGTCAACTTTATGATGCAAACATAAAGTAGACATATTGTATTTCTGAATCAAAATATAATTTATTTGGTATGTCTATTTTCCTTACAAGCAGAGAGCTTCAAAGTTATAAAAATGCTAAATTTGAATTTTTTTCATCAAATTTTGGAATTTTTCACCAAGAAATGATGCAAGTATTGACAAAATTTTACCACTAACATAAAGTCGAATATGTCAGGAAAAAACAATCTCAGAATGAAAAGTAAAAGCATCCCAGAGTTATTTATGCTTAAAGTAACAGTGGTCAGATGTGCAACAAACGCTCTGGTCCTTAAGGGGTTAAGGCTGAGTTCACACGCAGTATTTTGGTTCCTATTTTTACCAGTATTTTGATCAGTATTTTTACCCAAACCAGGAGTGGATCTGATACAGATAAAACTATTGTGGAAGGATTTGCACCTTTTCTGTGATTTAGACCCAGTCCTGGGTTTGAATAAAAGACTAAACAAATTATTGACCAAAATACTATGTGTGAACCCCCACCCTTAATGTTAATGCAACTACAATTATACAAATACAAGGGCATCCGTTCCCATGAGATATGCATCTTCCTGCTCCCATATGTACTGTTTTCTGACATACACTCACCTTTTTTTCATTTTGTAGTCAAACACTGGACATGTTCTGGTAAGTTTTGCCATTACAATAGAGAACACACTAGAACACATTTTAAATAACTGATAATATTTACATTAATCTCTTTGAAAAACCAAATATAATGTAATATATGTATAAAAACATGCTTATAAACCTGCAAAAAATGCGTTGAACATAAATAAATAGTTGCTAATAGCTAAACATTTAGTAGTCCATGTTGGTTATGTAAGAATTTAGCCTGCATAACAAGCAAATACCCTTGTGCAGACAGTATGAAAACAGCAGTTATAGTAATAGTTTAGCAAAGCACTGCAGATCACAGCACACAGTCTCTTTGCATTCTTATATAAGGCACCCATGTCTTAGGTGAAGGGTAACAAACAACAGCAGCAGCATGGAGAACATTATGGAGCAGTAGTGAGCAATGTAAACTGTGAATCAACAATAACAAAACAAAAGGGAAAAAAACAGCTCACTGTTTTATGCAGAGTCAGTAGCCTGTTTCAGATACAGTCTGCTGCAAATAAGATAACCAATACTTGTCTACATCAGGGGACTAAGTAGTGTGCAAGAAACATCTAACCTGAGACTGATTTGGGCTGTGTGCAGTGATCACAGCGCTATGCAGAGTTTCAGAGGCTTCACCAAAGACCATCTTCAGTCCACACTGAGATCTTTCTTCAAGTATCCTGCTTCCAGCTCCAAGAAGGAGAAACTACTAGCCAGAAGTTGAGAACCAGCTGTTAATGAACCCTTTTGCTAACACAAAACTCTTTTTGTTTTTGTTTGTATAACTGTTTATTTAATAGGTTTTTCATTTTAACATAGAGGAAAAAAAGGACATGTACAATGAACATATTCAAGATGTAGTTACAAAGCAATTCGAGCATGCATGTGTATGAGGGAATTATAAGTGATGCAACCATTCAGGGGAAAAGGGGTAAAAAATTTTTTTTATATCAACCGGTTGAGACCGCTATTCAGCTGTTTTCTTTCTACATTCATTTTTTTCAACATAATAATTTTGATTATATGTGGTATATGAAAATAGATTTGAGAAAAGAACAATAAAGATGCCTTCCGACTTTGTCTAAAGGAACAAAGAATACTATTGAGTGATTTGCTAGCCCATGATCTTTGCATTTGGAATTAACATTTACCATATATACTCAAGTATAAGCCGAGTTTTTCAGCATGATTTTTCGTGCTGAAAACGCCCCCCTTGGCTTATACTCGAGTGAACTCTACGCCTGTCAATCCCTTCTCAGTGGTCTTCAACCTGCGGACCTCCAGATGTTGCAAAACTACAACTCCCAGCATGCTGGGAGTAGTAGTTGTGAAACATCTGGAGGTCCGCAGGTTGAAGACCACAGTGGCCTTCGTCATCATCCAGACACCCCCCCCCCCCCACCCCTTTGGTTTTCTACTCACCTCCCCTCCCCTCGGTGGGAAGGAAGGGTGGGCTGGTCCGGGCCATCTATGCTGCAGGGAACGTCCGGTGGGGAGGATTAGTCGTTCCAGGCTGTCCATCTTCACCGGGAGGCCCTCTTCTCCGCTCCAGGCCCAGCCCCGGACTAGTGACGTTGCTTTGACGACGACGTGCAGGGACGGCATGCTGCTGCGCAAGGACAGCCCGGAATGACTAACCCTCCCCACCAGACGGTCCCTGTAGCATAGATGCCCCGGACCAGACCACCCTTTCTTCCCACCGAGGGGAGGTTAGTAGAAAACTAAAGGGGGGGGGTCTGGATGATGACGAAGGCCGCAGTGGTCTTCAACCTGCGGACCTCCAGATGTTTCAAAACTACTACTCCCAGCATCCCCGGACAGCCAATGGCTGTCCGGGCATGCTGGGAGTTGTAGTTTTGCAACATCTGGAGGTCTGCAGGTTGAAGACCACTGAGGGATTGACAGGCGGTGATGATGGAGGGGGGGGATGATGACGGGGTGATAATGAAGGGGGGGATGATGACGGGGTGATGATGAAGGGGGAATGGTGACAGGGTGATGATGACGGGGTTGTTAATGACAGGGGTCTGGATGATGACATGGGGGGATGATGTATTTCCCACCCTAGGCTTATAGTCGAGTCAATAACTTTTCCAGGGTTTTTGGGGTGAAATTAGGGGCCTCGGCTTATATTCGGGTCGGCTTATACTCGAGTATATACGGTAATTATAGACATGATCAAAATGGTGCCAGTGATTTGCAGGTTGTATCGCTGGAAGTAATGATATCTACATTTATAAAACATCATTGTCTTTGTTACATACACCTTCAATACAATCTTCACACAGATCCTTCTCGTGAGGTTTGGTCCTTATTTTAGGATACTTTCTATCTTGGATATCACTGTCAATCTTCTCCCTATAACAGTTTTTCCTGATTTTTAAAATGAGATTTTCCAGGATTACTTTGACATTTTCCTCCTTAAATTTGGGATTGATAAAGTTGTCATAGTCGCATTGCCGACACATCTGCCCAAAGGGGCGTAGAAGGACTGTGCCTGTCTTGGTTTTTCCAAGAGAGTAGTGAAAGATAAGTGAAACTCGACTGGAGTTCCAAAAATGAGAACATTTCGAGCAGGTGAAACTACAAAAAGAAATACAATATTAATTATAATAATAGGAACAAATGTGTTGTAGTGAAGCTTTATTATACACAATTACTACTGTATGTGCAGGTTTGCAGCACTGGTCTACCAGAGCTGGATGGATCCTAGCACTGAAAAATAAGGAGCCCAAAAGGGTCAACCAGAGAAAATCCCATTTGGATCTGGCTTAAGATCCAATCACTGTTATAAAATGTTTCATGTTACATTTCTACAACTACATTGACGTGGTCTGAAATGGCAGGAGGTGCTCAATCCCAACTGCAGTTGTGCACCTACGCTGGGGTGGAGGTACTGCACTTGTGGTCCATTGCTATGGGCGATCCCCAGCATATTGTGCATACAATGGAGGATGCCTGCAGATGGTCACAAGTACCACAATATAGGTTCACTGCTGTGGTAGATGTAAACAATGACATTAGCTAACCCTCAAAACTGATGTAAAATTGAGACATTAGCCAGTATATCCTTATATGAAGGAAATACCTGAGCCCGCACACCAACGACAAGGTTTCTCAAGTGGTACGGGACCTAACACTAACCTACTTGTGCCCAGGGCCGGTTCTAGGCTTAGCGTGGCCCTAGGCAAAATCAAAAGTGGTAATAGTGCACTAACCAGATTTGCACCTTTTTGGTCACTTCAAATACCATAAAAAAATCTAAAATGCAATTGAAAAGTCCCATCAAAACAAAAATGGTACAGATATAAAAACTACAAATCACAGCACAAAAAATGACCCTCATACATCCCCATATACAGAAAAATAAGAGTTATAGGGATCAGAATTATATTTTTGTATAGTTCCCCCACATTAGGTAGGCAGTATAGTTACCCCAACATTATGTAGGCAGCATAGTTCCCCCACATTAGGTTGGCAGTATAGTTCCCCCACATTAGGTTGGCAGTATAGTTCCCCCACATTAGGTAGGCAGTATAGTTCCCCCCATATTAGGTTGGCAGTATAGTTCCCCATATTAGGTTGGCAATATAGTTCCCCCACATTAGGTTGGCAGTATAGTTCCCCCCACATTAGGTTGGCAGTATAATAGTTCCCCCATATTAGGTTGGCAGTATAGTTCCCCCCACATTAGGTTAGCAGTATAGTTCCCCCCACATTAGGTTGTAGCTCCCCCACATTAGGTTGGCAGTATGTTCCCCCACATTAGGTAGACAGTATAGTTCCCCCCACATTAGGTAGACAGTATAGTTCCCACACATTAGGTTGGCAGTATAGTTCCCCCACATTAGGTTGGCAGTATAGTTCCCCCACATTAAGTTGGCAGTATGTCCCCCCACATTAGGTAGACAGTATAGTTCCCCCACATTAGGTAGACAGTATAGTTCCCCACATTATTTTGGCAGTATGTTTCCCCACATTAGGTAGGCAGTATGTCCCCCCACATTAGGTTGCAGTTCCCCCCCATTAGGTTGGCAGTATGTTCCCCCACATTAGGTAGGCAGTATGTTCCCCCACATTAGGTTGCAGTTCCCCCCATTAGGTTGGCAGTATGTTCCCTCCATTAAGTTGGCAGTATGTTCCCCCACATTAGGTTGGCAGTATGTTCCCCCACATTAGGTTGCCAGTATGTTCCCCCACATTAGGTTGCAGTTCCCCCCATTAGGTTGGCAGTATGTTCCCCAACATTAGGTTGGCAGTATAGTTCCCCCACAGTAGGTGCAGTATAGCTCCCTTACATTAGGTTGGCAGCATGTTCCCCCACAATAGGTGCAGTATGTTCCCCCACATTAGGTTGGCAGTATGTTCCCCCACATTAGGTGCAGTATAGTACCCCCACATTAGGTTGGCAGTATAGTTCCCCCACATTAGGTTGGCAGTATGTTCCCCCACATTAGGTTTCAGTTCCCCCCATTAGGTTGGCAGTATGTTCCCCCACATTAGGTAGACAGTATAGTTCCCCCACATTAGGTAGACAGTATAGTTCCCCCACATTAGGTTGGCAGTATGTTTCCCCACATTAGGTAGGAAGTATGTTCCCCCACATTATGTTGCAGTTCCCCCCCATTAGGTTGGCAGTATGTTCCCCCACATTAGGTAGGCAGTATGTTCCCCACATTAGGTTGCAGTCCCCCCTCATTAGGTTGGCAGTATGTTCCCCCACATTAGGTTGCAGTTCCTCCCCATTAGGTTGGCAGTATGTTCCCCCCCCCCTTAGGTTGGCAGTATGTTCCCCCACATAAGGTTGGCAGTATGTTCCCCCTCATTAGGTTGCCAGTATGTTCCCCCACATTAGGTTGCAGTTCCCCCCATTAGGATGGCAGTATGTTCCTCAACATAAGGTAGGCAGTATAGTTCCCCCACATTAGGTGCATTATAGCTCCCCCACAATAGGTTGGCAGTATAGTTCCCCCACATTAGGTTGGCAGTATGTTCCGCCAAATTAGGTTTCAGTTCCCCCCCATTAGGTTGGCAGTATGTTCCCCCACATTAGGTTGGCAGTATAGTTCCCCCACATTAGGTTGGCAGTATGTTCCCCCACATTAGGTTGCAGTCCCCCCCCATTAGGTTGGCAGTATGTTCCCCCACATTAGGTTGGCAGTATAGTTCCCCTGCTCATTGCTCCCCCCTCTCCCCCTACTTTTTACATTTTTCATATTTCCTTACCTGGCCGCGCTCGGCAGGCTCAGGTAATGTGGCCGGTCTTGTGGGCTGTGGGGATAATATGACAAGTGATGTCTCCTGTGGCTCCTCTGCCCAGCGTCAGGGACATCACTCATCATTTCCTGCAGCCGCGGCTGCTTATGTTTAGCAGTCCGGCTGATGATGAGTGACGTCCCTGACGCTGTGCAGAGGAGCCGCAGGAGTCGTCACTCATCATATTATCCACACAGCCCACAAGGCCCGCCGCATTACCTGAGCCTGCAGACCGCGGCCAGGTAAGGAAATATGAAAAATAGAAAAAGTAGAAGAGTCCGGGCCCACCGCTGGTCGCGGTTTTAAAGTGGCTGCGGGCGGGCTGCTAATCTTTAACAAGCAGCCGGCGCTGCGGCCACTTTAAAACAGTCCCCCCCCCCACTGAGCAGCGGCATGGGGGCCCCTGGGGGATCGGGCCCTAGGCAATTGCCTTGTTTGCCCCGCCCTAACGCCGGCCCTGCCTGTGCCGAATAAGCAAAACAAGGAACCAAATTACAGCAGCTTTAGGTCTGACTTGTAGACTGCTCCCAGGTTACCTCCAGTCTGTATGAGCACACAATGGGAGGGGGGAGACAGGCTACAAGCCCCATCCTGGTTGGCTAATATATTGCTGGCCTCACAGGTGAAATCCTAATGCTACACAATATGATAAAAGGGTGCATTAGTATAAACTTTTAACATTAAACAGCTTACATTGACGTGGTCTGAAATGGCAGAAGGTGCTTAACCCCAAGTGCAGTTGTGCACCTACGCTGGGGTGGAGGTACTGCACTTGTGGTCCGTTGCTATGGGCGATCCCCAGCATAATATGCATATAATGGAGGATTCCTTCAGACGGTCACAAGTGCCAACAACCAACCAGGGAAGGGCTTGTAATGTGTCTCCCTACTCCCATTGTATGTGTGCTCAGCCACACTGTAGGTAACCGGGGAGCAGTCTACAAATCGGACCTAATGCTGCTGTAATTTGGTTCCTGGTTTTGCCTATTCCGCACAGGTAGTTTAGTGTTTGGTCCCGTACCACTTGAGAAACCTTGGCGTTGGTGTGCGGGCTCAGGTATGTCCTTCATATAAGTATATACTGGCTAATGTCTCAATTTTACATCAGTTTTGAGGGTTAGCTAATGTCATTGTTTACATCTACCACAGCAGTGAACCTATATTGTGGTACTTGTGACCGTCTGCAGGCATCCTCCATTGTATGCACATTATGCTGGGGATCGCCCATAGCAATGGACAACAAGTGTAGGACCTCCACCCCACCGCAGGTGCACAACTGCACTTGGGGTTGAGCACCTCCTACCATTTCAGACCACGTCAATGTAGTTGTTTAATGTTTAAGTTATGAGTGTTACGCATCCACACATTTATCTGGTGTAGGATGTCATTTTGGTACCTGTTACCATCTGCAGGCATCCTCCATTGTATGCATATTATGCTGGGTATGGCCGATAGCAATGAACCACAAGTGTAGGGCCTCCACCCCACCGTAGATGCACAACTGCACTTGGGGTTGAGCACCTCCTGCCATTTCAGACCACGTCAATGTAAGCTGTTTAATGTTACATTTCTACCATAGTTTGTGACTAATCAAACAGTTTAACTGGAAGATTCTATCACCTAACTTGATCTGCAAAATATTCTTAATTTAACATGTTTTCAAATAAGTTTAAGAAAACTAACTAAAAAACTAATGTCAAAAATGTTTACCTCACCACATTAATTTCACAAAGATGGCACCATAACCAAGCTCAGTAGATAAATATGGTATTAAAGTAACAGAATGTACATTCATATGGTATCAGAACTAAGCTTAGTACATAAAACTAAACTCAGTACATAAATACAATGCCAGAATTAAGCTCAGTAGAAAAAAACTGTGACAGAACTAAGTGTAGTACATAAATACAATTCCAGAACTAAGAGCTGTAAATAAAAATGGTACCAAACATCACCACGTGCAAGGACAGTTAATAAATATGGCAGATAACTACGTTTACTAGAGAGGAAGTATAACATCAGTGAAACCTCTCATAATGCTGCCCACTTTAACAGCATCATTATCTTATATAATCAGACGTTTCAAATTTAATTAATTGTACCCTTCAACAAACCCTGCAGCATATGTAAATTCTTTCTGCAGACAGCAGAATTGGAATTAACACACCAGAAACATCTGGCAGGGAAATTCCTCCATGTTCACAGTTCAGCAGAATCCTATTGAATACAATGGGACTCTGCTGCTGCGGAATCACGGAGCGGATTTCCAATGTGGAATTCCACACAGAAATTCCAACATATGAACATAGCCTTAGTAAAAGACAAGTATCAAATTCATACTTATGAACTGGGAAAATCCTATCATTTTCAGAGTATTAAAAAGGAAGTGGAGTGTTGATTCCACTAGAGGGTATGAATAGATCATAGGAGGTTTAGATATTCTTACCAGGCAAACTTTGTGGTTTGTGAAATCTTCCACCCTTTCTTTTTCTGTTCTTCAGTTAAATTGTCCTCTAGACTGTAGCTGAACTGCAGAATCCACCTTTTTCTATATATTTCTTCTAAATCTTTCTTCTGCAGGCTATAAAATGTATCAATCCAGATATTTCCAGATGATATTCCAGCCATTGCTCTAAAATTTAAGACATAACAACTAAAGTACTAAAGAAAATATAGCCTCAGGATGTTCCTTCTTTTCTGTTTCATGCTGTAATCATTCTAACTAGTATTTTACCTAGTTATATGCAAATTTAAACATTGCAATGAAACACTTAAATACCAAATTGCATTACAAAAATGCTAAGCAAAATGTTAAAAAAAAGGCTCTGCTACGGACTCACTTAAATGGGCACTGTCAGATATAAAAACTTTTTATGTGTTTTACTTCTTAATACACTTCTTCAAAAAAATTAAGACAACTTTGAAAATCCCACCACTAGGGGTCCCCATACCTCATGGGACACTGATGAGTCCCATAGCGGCATGAGGATGTCCAAAAGTCATGGACACCTGATGGCTGAATGACAAGACTGCAGGAGAAACACAGCAGGAGCAGTGAGTCACCAGAGTGAGGGAGGGGGAGGAGTCTTCACAGTGCAGGGAAGAAAGAGACACGTCGCCTCCCTTTGACAAGATGGAAAAGACAGTGAGCAGTGTTAATATGCTATTTTTTGTGAAATATGGGTGATAGAGATTTAAAATCACATGTATGTGAAATGTGAAATGAGTTACATAACTTTGTGACGTAAGTACACACAGAATTATTCTGTTCCTTTACACTAGCCTTTTTCTGTATACCATTGTAACGGTTGTGGTAGTTGGATCCACTGACCTGTGAGGAAGATGGCTTGGGCCATACCAGGGAGCGGAGTCTAAGATGCCACTGGTGCTCACCAGACCCCGCCGCGAAGCTGGATGGTCTTGCTGCAGCAGGCGGCACATAGGTACCCCTGATACGACTTGTCCCCACAGGCAGCCGAGGTATATCATGGCACAGGAAGGATGAGGCAACGCCTAGTCAGGAATAGCAGAAGGTCAGGACTGGCAGCTCAGATGCGTGGTCAGGAAACATAGCAGAAGGTCAACAGGCAGGCCGCAAAGAGGCATGGTCAGGTCACGGAGTGGAAGGTCAGAACACTGACAGGGCAATACACAGAAACGCTTTCTCTAAGGGCTCAGGGCACACAAAGATCCAGCAACAGATAGAGGGAGGTGAAAAACTTAGGAGGCACCCTAGGAGGCAGGGGCACGTGCCAGAGAACAGAGACAGCGGAGAAGACAGCAGAAGTAGAAGGTAAGTGACGGCCCGAGATTTGCATGCGGGCGCGTCCCGTGATGCGAATCCCGGGCCCACCGGAGGAAGCAGGAGGAGAGCACTCACAGCCAGAGTGGGTGGCTGTACCACTCACCGCAACAGTACCCCCCCCCCCCCCTTTTGGTCTCCCCCTGCTTTTGGGTCTTAAGAATTTTCAGAGCAAGTCATGGCCAGAATCTTCTCCTCCAGCTCCCACGACCTCAGGACCGAATCCCTTCCAGTCTATTAAGAAAAGTCGTCTTCCCCTTACAGTCTTAGTGGCCAAAATTTATTTGACTTCAAGAATATCAGAGGAGCCAGAGACTGAAGAGGAAACAATGTGCTTTTGTGAAAACCAATTAAAGACCACAGGTTTGAGGAGGAAGACATGAAAAGAATTCTGGATATGTAAGGAGGCAGGCAGACGGAGCTTGTAAGACATAGGATTGATTCTGTGCAAAACCAGGTCCCAGGAAGCGAGGAGCCAACTTATAACTGAGAACCCTAAAACAAACATACTTAGAGGAGAGCCAAATTTTGTCACCAGGAGAGAAAGTTGGAGGAGGTCTTCTCTTCTTATCCGCTTGAGACTTCATATGGGAAGAGGCGCAAAACAAGGAGAGGCGTGTCTGCTGCCAGATGGACATAAAATCCCATACTTGAACATCAATGGCTGGAAATAGAGATGAGCGAAGTTACAGTGATTACATTCGTCACGAACCTCGCGGCTCGGCGGCTGCTGACTTTAGCCTGCATAAATTAGTTCAGCTTTCAGGTGCTCCGGTGGGCTGGAAAAGGTGGATACAGTCCTAGGAGAGACCTTCCCCAGTCGTTCCCGCTACGTTTTTTGACTACGAACCTTGTCGTCTGCCTTGACCTTCTGCTACGTTGACTACGCCTCCGCCTCATCCTCCCGTACCTCGCCTTGCCCAGTTACCTGTATGGTCAAGCCGTATTGGGGGTAGCGACCTGGGTGTCGCCTGCCGCAGCAAATCCATCCTGCTTTGCAGCGGGCTCTGGTGAAGACCAGCGGCACTTTAGACTCCGGGACCAGTTCTCCACAGAACGAGCAAAGGTGGCCTTCGTCATCAGTCTCCTGTCTGGTAGGGCCTTGGCCTGGGCTACTCCACTATGGGATTGCAGTGATGCTATCACTACTAATCTCCAGGCATTCCTGATGGAATTTCGCAGAGTTTTTGAAGAACCTGCCCGAGCTTCCTCCGCCAGGGCAACTCCACTGAATATGCCATCCGGTTCCGGACCCTGGCATCAGAGTTGTCTTGGAATAATGAAGCTCTCTGCGCTACTTTCAAGAGGGGATTATCTAGCCAAATAAAGGATGTCCTCGCTGCCCGGGAATTGCCATCTAACCTAAATGAACTGATACAATTGGCATCCCGGATTTATATCTGTTTCTCTGAGAGATGTGAGGAACAACGTCAAGAAAGAGAATCAGCAAAACCTCGATGCTTTCCTCGCTTGGCACCTGTCTTCCAACAACCACCACAACCTTCTACTTTGCCTCCCGCAGTGGAGGCTATGCAGGTGGATCGGTCTCGCCTGACTCCGCAAGAAAGAACTCAACGCCGAGCTGAGAATCTGTGTCTGTACTGCGCCAGTGCTGATCATTTTCTCAAAGATTGTCCTGTACGTCCACAGCCACAGGGAAACGCTCGCACCTAGGGTTTGTTGGAGAGGCCTCCCTAGGTGTGAATTCCTCCTCTCCATGCTTAAATATCACAGTTCAGCTTCATCTTCCTTCTAAAGTGAACCTCTCACTCTTGGCCTTCCTGGACTCTGGCTCCGCTGGTAACTTCATTGATACCCTTCTAGTGCACAAGTATCTTCTGCCAGTTCTACGTCTCCCGAAACCGCTGTTCATCTCCACGGCCAATGGAGAAAAACTGGACTGTACCGTGCTATACCGCACTGAACTCCTGTTAATGCAGGTCGGAGTCTCACACAGAGAGTACTTGTCCTTCTATGTGCTTCCACACAGTACTTCTCCTCTCTTACCGGGTCTACCTTGGTATCAACTCCATGCCACACAGCTGGATTGGAAGACCGGAGAAGTCCTTCACTGGGGTCCGCACTGCAACAATCATTGGATTCAGGTACGGGTGACTAAGTTGGAACCATCTTCTCGTCCACTGCCCGGTTTGCCTTCCTTTCTACTGAATTTTGCCGACGTCTTTAGTGAAAAGCAAGCCGAAGGTTACCTCCACATCGCCCCTACGATTGTCCTATTGACCTGCTGCCTGGCACCACACCTCCCAGGGGCAGAATCTACCCCCTATCTGTTCCCGAAACTCAGGCCATGTCTAAGTATATACAGGAAAATCTACAGAAGGGATTCATCAGGAAGTCCTCCTCCCCTGCTGTAGCCGGTTTCTTTTTTGTTGAAAAGAAGAACTGATCTCTACGACCTTGCATAGACTACCGTGGCCTGAATAAGATCACTGTTAAGAACCGCTACCCGCTTCCTTTGATCACTGAGTTGTTTGATCGTCTGCGAGGGGCCAAAATCTTTTCCAAGTTGGATCTTCGTGGAGCCTATAATTTAATCCGTATACGAAAAGGGGACGAATGGAAGACTGCATTTAATACTTGTGATGGTCATTTTGAATATCTGGTGATGCCTTTTGGACTCTGTAATGCTCCAGCGGTCTTCCAGGAGTTTGTCAATGACATTTTCTGTGATCTCCTATACTCCTGTGTTGTTGTCTACTTAGATGACATTCTCATCTACTCGCCTGATCTCCATACTCATCGTTCTCACCTCCGCCAAGTTTTACAGCACCTCCGAGACAATCATCTCTATGCTAAACTTGAAAAATGTACTTTTGAGAAGACCAGTCTTCCATTCCTGGGGTATATTGTCTCCAGTCAATGCCTGCAAATGGATCCTAACAAGTTGTCCGCAGTACTGGGTTGGCCTCGACCTTCTGGCTTGAAAGCGATTCAGTGCTTCCTCGGCTTTGCCAATTATTATCGGCAATTTATTCCGCATTATTCCACCTTGGTTGCCCCCATCGTGTCTCTTACTAAGAAAGCGGCTAATCTGAAGGTCTGGACTCCAGAGGCCGAAGAAGCCTTTAAACAGTTAAAATCTGCCTTTGCTTCTGCCCCTGTGTTGTCGAGACCAGACTCAGCCAAGCCATTTATTTTGGAAGTGGACGCTTTTTCGGTCGGTGCAGGCGCTATATTGACACAAAAAACTTCCAAAGGAAAAACTGTAACCTGCGGTTTCCTCTCTAAAACCTTCTCACCTGCAGAGAGAAACTATACAGTAGGAGATCGTGAGCTTTTGGCTATTAAGTTGGCCTTGGAAGATTGGGGCTATCTCTTGGAGGGTTCAGTACATCCACTTACCATTTTTACTGAACACAAGAACGTGCTATATCTACAGACTGCTCATCGTCTCAATCCTTGTCAGGCCCATTGGTCTCTGTTTTTCTCCCGATTTTTTTTTTCTTTATTCATTTTTGGCCAGCAGAGAAGAATCATCGTGCTGACGCGCTATCTAGATCCTCTGAGGTTCAAGACCAAGAATCACATCCTCAGCATATTATACCTCCTGATCGTCTAATTTCTGCTGCACCAGCAACTCTTCAGCACCTGCCTCCTGGGAAGACCTACATTTCTCCCCGCCTGAGACTCCGAATCTTGAAATGGGGTCATTCCTCTCTTTTGTCCGGCCATGCCGGAATACATAAGTCCTTGCAACTCATCTCCCGACAGTACTGGTGACCATCTCTGAGAAAAGATGTCGTTGACTTTGTCTGCTCTTGTTCGGTCTGTTCCTGGGACAAGACCCCTCGTGCCAAGCCTACTGGTCTTCTACAACCTCTGTCAGTTTCAGAGCTGCCCTGGACCAACATAGCAATGGACTTTATCACCGACCTTCCATCTTCCAGTGGCAACATGGTCATCTGGGTTGTGGTTGACCGGTTTTCTAAGATGGCTCATTTTGTGCCCTTGCCAGGGTTGCCATCAGCCCCGAAGCTAGCCAAGCTATTCTTCGCTCACATCTTCCGTCTCCATGGACTACCTACCCATATTGTCTCCGATCGGGGGGTCCAGTTCATTTCCAAGTTCTGGAGAGCCCTCTGTTCCCGCCTCCAAGTTAAATTGGACTTCTCCTCGGCTTACCACCCTCAATCCAATGGTCAAGTCGAAAGGGTGAATCAAGTCCTGGGGACTATCTTCGTAATTTTGTCTCCGCTCGTCAAGATGACTGGACTGATTTACTACCCTGGGACGAATTTTCTTATAACTATAGGAATTCCATAGGAGTCCACTGGAACGTCCCCCTTCTTTGTGGTCTTTGGCCTTCACCCTCGTCCACCTCTTCCCTTGTCTTCTTCTTCTGGAGTACCTATGGCTGACGAACTGGTTCAAAATTTTGCCTCCATCTGGCAGAACAGTGTATGAAGTCACAAGTGGAAAGGAAAAATGTTCCATTTGTTTTTAATTGACATGTCTCTTGCCACTTAGGTGGTCACCACCACCACATGACTCATTAAACGTTAGGTTTTATCTTGATTTTTCTCCAACGGGAGCTGGACCTATCCTTTTTCACCATTTCTTGTTACCACGATGAGAAGCGGTTCCTTTTTTCCGTGCTTCCGGATCCCAGGGTATGGCGTCCTTTTCGTCAAGAAGATTGTGGTGAGCTGATCTAACCTACCTCCTTCTGGCACCTTAAACTCCGCTCCCTGATACGGTCCGAGTCATCAGCCACACAGGTGAAGGATCCACATCCTGTTCCAGACCGCCCACATCCAGGTGCGTGACAGAACCATCCTTCTTCCCTACAAAGAAGAATCCAGCTCCGGCAGAAGATGAGGACTTTTGGATAAAGCCCTTCTGAAGGTTCTCTTGAATATATTTAGCCATGGCTTTCGCCTCAGGAACTGATAAAAGATAGATTCTTCCACGAAGAGGCGTGGTCCCAGGCTGTAAGTCAATAGGGACGATGTGGTGGAGAATCTCAGCCTGCTTTTCGCAGAGTACGTCTGAATAATCTTGATATGGAAGAGGCAGGCCTGGCATAGAGGAAGGTGGTGAGACAAACTTAAGCAGGGTAGACTTGAGACAATGATTTTGACAATAAGGTCCCCAGCAGGTGACCTCACCAGATTTCCAGTCGAGAAGTGGAGTGTGACGTTGAAGCCAAGGAAGAGCAAGAAGAAGCTCAGAAGTACAATGAGGAAGCACATAGAACTCAATCTTTTCTTTATGTAATGCGCCCACTTGCATAATGAGAGGTTTAGTGCGAAATAGCACCGTACAGTTCAGGTTTTCTCCATTGACAGAAGAAATGTACAAAGGCTTAGGAAGCTGAGACACAGGGAGATGACATTTTGGGACCAGGGAGGCATCAATGAAATCTTCAGCGGAACCTGAGTCCCAGGAGGCAGAAGCAGAGAAAGAAGTCTTGGCAGGAGTAAAGACTTGAACCAACATGGTCAAATGAGAAGAGGAAGTATTCACACCTAGGGACGCCTCTCCCACATGAGAGCGTTTCCCGAACGCTGGGGACGTATAGTACAGTCTTTGAGAAAGTGCTCTGGACTGGCACAATATAGGAACAAATTCTCATTGCATCGACGGAATCTTTCCAGCTTCATTAGGCGAAAGCAGTCCACTTGCATAGCCTCTTCGGCAGGAGGCAAAGAAGATGGTAAAGGTCGACGTTGGAACACGGGTGCAAGACGGGGAAATCGCCGTGTTCGGGCAGGTTCTCTTTCCAGACGGAGTTCTTCCTGCTTCATGGGAAAACGCACATCAATACGAGTGGCTAAATGGAAAAGTTCAGTCAGGGTAGACGGAGGATCTCGTGCAGCGAGAACATCCTTGATTCTACTGGACAAACCTTTTTTAAATGTAGCATACAAAGCCTCCTCATTTCAAGCCAGTTCAGGGGCAAGAGTGCGGAATTGAACCACGTAGTCTCCAACGAATTGGAGAAGTTCGACAAGAGAAGTTCCCTTGGATGAGGTTCAGAAGAGCCGTCTCGGCTGAGGAGGCTTGTGCGGGTTCCTCAAATATACTGTGGAATTCCGCTAGGAAGGCTGTCAGGTTAGAGGAGACCGGGTCATTACGATCCCAGGGAGGAGTAGCCCAGGCCATGGCTTTTCTGGACATTAGACTGACCACAAACGCCACTTTAGCTTTCTCTGTCGGGAACTGATCAGCCATGACCTCCAAATGCATAGAGCACTGAGTCACGAAGCCTCTACATAACTTAGGATCTCTTTTATACTTTGTGGGCAACGATAGAGGAAGCTTGGATCCCGAAGGAGCTCCATGTACAGGAGGAGAAACAGGAGCAGGTTGCGGCTGCTGTTGCTGTTGGGCGGCAAGAAGTTGTTGCATCATGGCAGACAATTGATTTTGTTTTTGCGCCTGACGATCTAACTGCTGCGACTGTTGAGCCACAACAGTGGAAAGGTCCGAAACATCAGGCAGAGGAATCCCTTCGGGATCTATGGCCGGATCTTACTGTACCGGCTGTGGTAGGTGGATCCACTGACCTGTGAGGAAGATGGCTTGGGCCGTACCAGGGAGCAGAGTCTAAGGTGCTGCTGGTTTTCACCAGAGCCCACCGCAAAGCGGTATGGTCTTGCTGCGGCAGGCGGCACCCAGGTCGCTACCCCTGATATGACTCGTCCCCACAGGCAGCCGAGGTATAGCGTAGCACAGGAAGGATGAGGCAACTCGTAGTCAGGAATAACAGAAGGTCAGGGCTGGCAGCTCAGATGCGTGGTCAGGAAACATAGCAGAAGGTCAACAGGCAGGCGGCAAAGAGGAAAGGTCAGGTCATGGAGCAGAAGGTCAGAACACTGGCAGGACAATACACAGAAACGCTTTCTCTAAGGGCTCAGGGCACACAAAGATCCGGCAAAACTTATAAGAAAGGGACAGGTACAATAACTAATTAGGGCACACTGGCCCTTTAAATCTCAGAGCTCCGGCGCACGCGCCCTAGGAGGCAGGGTCGCTCGCGCCGGAAAACAAAGGCAGTGGGGAAGACAGCAGGAGTAGAAGGTAAGTGACGGCCCGAGATTCGCATGCGGTCACATCCTGTGATGCGAATCCCGGGCCCGCTGGAGGAAGCAGGAGGAGAGCGCTCACGGCCAGAGTGAGTGGCCAGAGCGCTCAGCACAACAACCATCATGTAATTAGGTCTCATTGACTCCATAGAGAGGTAATCTCACATACCCCTATGATCAAATAATTGTGGGTCACAGTTCTGTGCAGTCATGTAAAGTTGCATCACTAGGTACATAAAGTTACTGAGGCGTAATCATCAGAATGTAAGTTACTGGAGTATTGCCATTCTTCTACAAAGCTTCATCATAAAACCCCTTCACTAATTCAGGCATGAACAAGGGAGTCTTAAAAGGGTTGTCCCACCCAAAAAAATCTTTGTGTGCAGGCTTGGGCTGGAAAAAATATAAAGAAAAAAAAACATACCTATAGAAAGAAAAGAAAAATTAAAAAAATTAAATGTTCTTTAGGCTAAAGTGTTCATGGTGGCATGAACTGCATACCTTAAAGGGGTACTCCGGTGCTCAGACATCTCATCCCCTATCCGAAGGATAGGGGATAAGATGCCTGATCACGGGAGTCCGGCCATTGGAGACCCCCGGGATCATGCACGCAGCACGCAGTTTGTAATCAGTCCCCGGAGCGTGTTCGCTGCGGGACTGATTACCGGCGACTACAGGGCGGGCGGCGTGTGACGTCACGCCCCGTGTGATGTCACGCTCCGCCCCTCAATGCAAGCCTACGGGAGGGGGCATGACAGCTATCAGCGGCGGGACTCCCGCGATCAGGCATCTTATCCTTTGGATAGGGGATAAGATGTCTAAGCACCGGTGTACCCCTTTAACCCCTTAAGGACACAGCCCATTTTGGCCTTAAAGGGGTACTCCGCCCCAGACATGTTATCCCCCTCAATGCAATAGACTTGCATTCAGGGGGCGTGGCATGACATCACATGGGGGCGGAGCCATGATGTCACAATACTCCATCTCCTGCATCGCCCGTCATCAGCCACAGAGCAATCCTCGCTCTGTGCAGCTGAGAAACGGGGGTGCTGCAGGAGAGCTCGGGGGACCCCTGTGGCGGGACCCCCGTGATCAGACATCTTATCCCTTTATAGGGGATAAGATGTCTAGGGGTGGCATACCCCTTTAAGGATACATTTTCATTTTTGCATTTTCTTTTTTTCCTCCTTGCCTTCTAAGAGGCATAACTTTTTATAAATTTTTTTATCTACAGACCCATATGATGGCATTTGTTTTGCATGACCAGTTGCACTTTGTAATGACACCTTTCATTTTAACATAACAGATATGGCACAATCAAAAAAATATTATTTGTGCAGGGAAATTGATAAGAAAACCGCAATTTGGTAACTTTTGGAGTGTTAAGTTTTTACGCTGTAAAATGGTAATACTGACATGGTAAAACTGACATGTTTTCTTTACTCTCTGGGTCAATACGATTAAAACAATTTTTTTCATGTCAGGAACTGTCCAGAGCAGGAGCTCTGGATAGTTCCTGATATGGACATAGGTGTCAGCAGAGAGCACTGTGGTGAGACAGAAAATAAATTTAAAAAAGAAAAGAACTTCCTCTGTAGCATAGAGCAGCTGATAATTACTGGAAGGATTAAGGATTATAGTATATTACACAAGTGCAATAGAACGTACCACGATAGTTGAGAGATTAGCAAACATTTCTGTTGTCATCATTAGTCCTGAGTCTATAACTGGCTCACTCATAATGTAACCTATCTTAGGCAATACTTTGACTTGAAGTAGTCACAATAAAATGCATTCAAACAGATATCAACAAGATGTTTACAGTCTGAGTATGTATGTCGCTTTAACCTCTTTGGGACGCAGGGCGTATGCATATGCCCTGCATCCCCGAACCTTAAGGATCGGGTGTACTTGTACGCCCTGAGCATGTCTGGTCCCCGCCGCTCACCGGGTGGGGACCAGACCGGGATGCCTGCTGAAATCATTCAGAAGGCATCCCGGCACATCACAGAGGGGGGTCCTGAGGTCCCCCCATATCGGCGATCGTAAATACAAACCGGCGATCTGCGGGGATTCCGGGTCATCTGGGTCAAGTGTCACCCGATGACCCGGATAAGGATGGTGACCAGTGGTGTAGTATACACACCAATCACCATCAGGACTGTACTGGGAGGTGGCAGTATTTAACTACTGGGGGGACACACTGTAACAAACCACATCCTCATGTAATCTGCTTTCTACTGGG
Organism: Hyla sarda; assembly: GCF_029499605.1. Taxonomy (NCBI): domain Eukaryota; kingdom Metazoa; phylum Chordata; class Amphibia; order Anura; family Hylidae; genus Hyla; species Hyla sarda. The sequence goes on from NC_079191.1 coordinate 170,621,981, forward strand.
GTGACACACTGTAACAAACCTCATCCTCATGTAAACTCCTTATGACTGGGATGACACACTGTAATAAAACCCATCCTCATATTATTAACTTACAACTGGGGTGACACACTGTAACAAACCCCCTACCTATGTTTTCCTTACAAACAGAGAGTTTGCATCCTTTGCAAGAAAGGATGCAAGTAAGGATGAAAATGTACCACATGTTACGAAAAACAAACTTGGAATCAGAATAAAAGGTAAAAGCATCCCAGAGTTATTAATTCATAAAGTGACAGTGGTCAGAATTGCAAAAAAGGGCTGAGTCCTTAAGGTAAAAATAGGCCTAAGAAAGTCCCTAAGTGGTTAAAAGGCTTTTCAGGCAATGTCTATCCAGCCTAGGCATGCCCAAGCTGTATCAGTTCCACAAAAGTTAAAGGGGTATTCCAGGAAAAAACTTTTTTTTTTAATATCAATTGGCTCCAGAAAGTTAAACAGATTTGTAAATTACTTCTATTAAAAAATATTAATCCTTTCAATAATTATCAGCTGCCGAAGTTGAGTTGTTGTTTTCTGTCTGGCAACAGTGCTCTCTGCTGACATCTCTGCTTGTCTCGGGAACTGCACAGAGTAGAAGAGGTTTGCTATGTGGATTTGCTTCTAAACTGGGCGGTTCCCGAGACACGTGTCATCAGAGAGCACTCAAACAGAAAAGAACAACCCAACTTCAGCAGCTCATAAGTACTGAAAGGATTAAGATTTTTTAATAGAAGTAATTTACGAATCTGTTTAACTTTCTGGAGCCAGTTGATATATAAAAAAAAGTTTTTTCCTGGTTAACCCCCTTTAAGCAATCTGCCCTGAGTGGATGCCTGGACAAGCCTGAACTCTAAAATGCATAATATAATGGGAGCAAAATATTAATAGACTTAAAATATGGCAAAAAATGTTAAAACATTTGAAAGTAATGGTACATTATATAGGTTATTTAAAGTTGATTGTTTTGATCGGCAACCAAAAATCTCTAGGATATATCCAGAAGTGTCCAAGAAGCAATTTTTTTGTTGTCCATTGTTAATAGTATTGAATGAAACTCTAATATAAAACTAGGGATGCACCGATATATCGGCGGCCGATACATATCGGGGAAATCCCGAAACAACAAAAAATGTGTCGATAATGACCCACCTCCCCTGCCCGCCCACAGCACAAGTTGCAAACACTGCCAGTGGCAGAGGCACTCGTGGAGGGTGCAGGGGGGGGGGGGGGTGGCCGCAACATCTGGGGGGCGCGCTCTCCGGGATAGGAATACTTCTTTTTATGTGCCCGGGCCGGCTCCCGTGTATGGCTGCAGGCGGGGGCCGACCAGAGCATATAAAACCTAATACTGTATACTAAAAACCAGGGTGCCTCCAGCTGTTGTGAAACTACAACTCCCAGCATGCCCGGACCCGCAAAGTCTGTCCGGGCATGCTGGGAGTTGTAGTTTCACAACAGCTGGAGGCCCCCTGGTTTTAAGTATACAGTATTAGGTTTTATATGCTCTGGTCGGCCCCCGCCTGCAGCCACACACGGGAGCCGGTGCATTGCCGTAGAATGAGATTTGCCATAGAATGAGATGGTCCGCCTCCATCACATCCTATTGGCTCTCTCTTGTCACGTGACATATTTAAACGTCATGCATCGATGCGCACAGCAGTGTCAGTTTGGCTATAACAGGGAGAGGATCTCCTCACCCTGTGATAGCTGAAGCTGTACGGAGCTCTCATGGCCTCTGTGGCCCGACAGAAGTTCACACATGTACGCAGCTCATACGGCTGCCTCATTTACTGTTGATCCACAGCGCTATCGGGATCCCGATGCCGCTGTCATCAGTGTGCGTCCCCGCGAGCACCCCACGCCCGCAGCTGTACTCCCCGTCCCGTTAACGCTCAGGGAGCGGGGGACAGAAAGTAGAGCATCGGGCGCAGGTTAAGTTATTCGCATAGTGCTGCGCATGCGCAGTACTACTTTACCTGCGCCCGATGCTCTACTTTCTGCTCCCTGAGCGTTAACGGGACGGGGAGTACAGCTGCGGGCGTGGGGCGCTCGTGGGGACGCACACTGATGACAGCGGCATCGGGCATAGGAATCCCCATAGCGCTGTGGATCGCTCCCTGAGCGTTAACAGGGGACAGGGAGTAGACCTACGGGGGACGGGGAGTACAGCTGTGGGGGACGGGGAGTAGAGCTACGGGCGACGGGGAGTACAGCTGCGGGGGACGGGGAGTAGAGCTGCTGGGGACGGGGAGTGGAGCTGCGGGCGTGGGGCGCTCGCGGGGACGCACACTGATGAAAGTGCCATCGGGCATAGGGATCCCGATAGCGCTGTGGATCAACAGTACATGTAATAATAGAGTAAATGTATATGAGGCAGCCGTATGAGCTGCGTACATGTGTGAACTTCTGTCGGGCCACAGAGGCCATGAGAGCTCCGTACAGCTTCAGCTATCACAGGGTGAGGAGATCCTCTCCCTGTGATAGCCAAACTGACACTACTGTGCGCATCGATGCGTGACGTTTAAATATGTCACGTGACAAGAGAGAGCCAATAGGATGTGATGGAGGCAGACCATCTCATTCTATGGCAAATCTCATTCCAGGCCCGGGCACATAAAAAGAAGTATTCCTATCCTGGACATCCCTGTGTCCCGGCCCCGGCGTCCTCCTGCGATCCTCCTTCGGTCCTTCGCTTCTCCGCCTCTATGGTCGTACGCACGGGACGTCACTGACGTCCCGTGCGTACAACCATAGAGACGCAGGAGGACCGCAGGATCGTCGCAGGAGAACGCGCGCTGGCCGAGGCCTGGTAAGTGACCGCGTCATCTTCTTCAGTGTTCCGGTCACCGCTCCCCCGGTCCCGGCACCTACTGCTATGGTACTTAGGCCATAGCAGTAGATGTGACCCCGGGCCGGAGGAGCGGTGACCGGAACACTGTGGGGGCAGCAGTACAGACATACAGCCTCCAGCTATACACTGTATATGGCTGGAAGCTGTATGTCTGTGGGGTGGGAGGAAGCTGCCTACTATTGTGGGGGAGCTGCCTAATATTGTTGGGGGGCAGCTGCCTACAAATGTGGAGGGGGGGAGCTGCCTAATATTGTTGGGGGGGAGCTGCCTACAAATGTGGGGGAGCTGCCTAATATTGTGGGAGGGGAGCTGCCTAATATTGTGGGGGGGAGCTGCCTACAAATGTGGGGGGGAGCTGCCTACAAATGTGGGGGGCTGCCTAATATTGTGTGGGGGAGCTGCCTAATATTGTGGGGGAGCTGCCTAATATTGTTGGGGGGGAGCTGCCTAATATTGTTGTGGGGAGCTGCCTAATATTGTGGGGGAACTGCCTACTATTGTGGGGGAACTGCTGACTTAATGTGGGGGGGAGCTGCCTAATATTGTTGGGGGGAGCTGCCTAATATTGTGGGGGAACTGCCTACTATTGTGGGGGAAATGCTGACCTAATGTGGGGGAGCTGCCTACTATTGTGGGGGAGCTGCCTACTATTGTGGGGGAGCTGCCTATTAATGTGGGGGAGCTGCCTATTAATGTGGGGGAACTCCCGACCTAATGTGGGGGAGCTGGCAATCTAATGTGGGGGAATCTAATGAGCGGAGCGCTGTATTTTACCAGAAGACGGGGAGAAGTCATTTTCGGTTTCGGTATCAGTTTCGGCCGTACATTTTTTTTTATTTCAGTTTCGTTTTGGTTCTGAAATTACCATTTCGGTGCACCTCTATATATAACTATTTGTCTCAGACTTATTTGTTTACTGTGATATACAGATATACAGTATATTACTGAAAATAAAATTATGCTCTAGGAACAGTAGTTATTAAATAGCTCAATATCATGACATAATTATCATGGCAAAAGTATGTTCCTATAGCATAACCTAATGTGAAGCAGCTATGTTAACAGCACAATAAGTTCCTATACAGTACATTATGGTATATGACATAAGAGCATGTATATATCTTATAATACTATTCACCTCTAATTAATAACTGAAGTTACATTTTATACTTATTGTACCACTGGTTCAAACTTATTGGAGAGACAAGTGCAGTCACCATAACCTAATTAGAAGATAAATACTGATAAAATACTTCACTATTCTATAATATCACCTCCTTAACTACAAATAAACAGTGTAAATGCAGCAAAATAAGACATACTTTTTGTTCCCCAAAACTGGGGGGGGGGAAGTTGGTGCGTCTTATACGGCGAATACACACCTATCGGGTCGGTCCCGGCTGCCATCAACGGCCGGGACCCGCGGCTAATACAGGACATCACCGATCGCTGTGATGCCCTGTATTAACCCTTCAGACGCAGTGATCAAAGCTGACCGCCGCGCCTGAAGCGAAAGTGACACTAACGCGGCTGCATCGGGAGGGACCTTACCTGCCTCCTCGGTGTCTGCTCCGTGCCGGGATCCCCTGCATGGCCGGCGCTCTCCTTCGTTGTCATCGCGCACGCCGCCCCGTCATCCAATAGAAGCCGCGTACGTGGCGGCGTGATGGCGGCGACGGAGAGTGAGGATACTGGGCAGCAGAGACGTTCCGGAGCGAAGGGGACACCCCGGGGACGCGGCAACAGCGATGGAGGGCGACATCCAGGGCATCGGTGACGAGCGGTGACGGGTCCAGAGTGGCGGGGACACGTGAGTATTACCTCCTATACCAGTGGTCTTCAACCCGCGGACCTCCAGATGTTGCAAAACTACAACTCCTGGCATGCCCGGACAGCCAACGGCTGTCCGGGCATGCTAGGAGTTGTAGTTTTGCAACATCTGGAGGTCCGCTGGTTGAAGATCACTGTGACCTATACTTTACATTGTATTCTAGATTTTCCTCATTTTAAATTGGGTGCGTCTTATATGCCGGAGCGTCCTATAGGGCGAAAAATACGGTATTGCATTTATAATAGCTCACAGATTTGCAAACAGTTGAACAAACATCAACAGAAAAACAAACAGATTAGTTTAAAGGGGTACTCCGCCGTAGACATTTATTCCCTATCCAAGAGGGGTTCTGAACAAATTGGGTTCCGGCGGCAGCGGTCGTGATGTCACGCCATGACCCCCTTATGATGTCATGCCACGAACCCTCAATGCATACACCTTAATGACTTCAGTACAAGGTATTGTGATGCATTCTTAGGTATGTAGAGTGCATCTTAAACCAGACCATAGCACATGACCTAAACTATACTCTGAAAGAATAGCATAAAGTTGTTAAAATAAAAGATCTAAATAAAGGATTTTTTTTAACATTCTCGTATACATACCCAAATGAGTGATGCTGCCTCACAGGATTCCAATTCTATGTGGCGTCTCTTTTATGTCTCACAGCTCTGAAAGAGAATAGAAACTGAAACTGAATGGCATTCAGTGCCTTGATTTTATTGGCAATACTTTATAGGTCACACAGCTATGTTGCCAATGTTTGGTGCCTATAATTTATAACTCACTGTAACTATGGACAGAGAACACAACAGTTTGTGTACAAAGTCCAGAATACAGTTTGAATTTTAGATTACTTTCATGCAGAGCATTTGGGGGCGAAAATGTTTTTTTTGTTTGTTTTTTGTTTTTTTAGCATTTAGTTTAGTTTATTTATGCATCCAGGTATTACTTTGAAGTCTAAAGAGCAATATGAAGACCACTACATTCAATGAAATTGTTTAAAAACTGTGTTTGTTTCCCAAAAATAGCCTGCACAGCTTATATTTAGAAAGAAAACCATAAAAAGGAAAGTTATGTCATGATTAGTTGCTATGGGTAACAAAAGCGGATTTATTTAAGGGTTTCCCACTGTGTTCTTAAAAGAGGGCAGGCTCTTTTCGTCTGCGGAATTTCCGCTGCCAAAAATCGGCCAAAGACCCTATTGACTTCAATGAGGCTTATGCCGGATTTTTTACGCATCAGAAATTCCGCAGCCGAAAATCTCCTGCGGACAGCCACAGAGAGCCCGCCCCCTTTCAAACACGCAGTGGGAAACCTACAAATAAATCCGCTCGTGTGAACGGCCCTAATACATGTACTCCAGTGTGCTTTGATTTGTTGCATTTTAGTGGATTTTTTGTGGTCAGGTTTCTTTTATTTTTCTAAAACACATCATACTCTGGTCATGGAATTAAATTTGAAAAATGGGTTTGAAAAGGTAAGAAAAACTAATATTAAAAATGTCACTGAATAAAAACCGTAAACAGAAAATAATAAGGATAAGGAACAGGCTGAAAAAATTGCTCTAGCTGGAAAGAAGGCATTGTCCCCACCTAGTAACCTTGAGGGTATGTTCACACGGCAAAATGTCTATGCAGAATTCTGCTGGAATATTCTGCAGCAGCAGAGTCCCATTGATTTCAATAAAATTCTGCTGCACTGTTCACAATTGAAATTTCCTCAGCGGAAACACGCATCTATTATTTTTGTGGCTTTCAATCGGAAATGCATTGCCTTCTGAGACTGTGTGGAATGTCCACCTGTGTTTTCTGCAGATTTTATGCCATGTGAACATGGCCTTACAGAAAATGGGTCTTTGTGTGTGGTGGATATCTTCCAGGCAAAATGTGCACTTTCCACTGCAGGGGAGCTAAACATAAGCTGCCAGGTTCCCCATGGATTAAAGGGGTTCTCCGGTGCTTAGACATCTTATCCCCTATCCAAAGGATAGGGAATAAGATGCCTGATCGTCGGAGTCCCGCCATGGGGGCCCCCGGGATCTTGCACGCGGCACCCCATTTGTAATCATTCCCCGCTGTCACACCCCCATAGGCTTGCATGGAGGGGCGGAGCGTGACGTCACACGGGGGCAGAGGCGTGACGTCACAGCCTCCAGCTGTTGCAAGACACACGGATTGATATTTGAGCCCTAAAAAGGGCTTTTTTGGGTGCTGTCCTTAAAGCAGATGTTAAACTAGTGCTTTAGGAGTAAAGCGGACCCTGAATACACCACCTAGCAGCAACCTAGCTATCGCTTTCCCTATACAGCAGGAGCAGCTTCTCTGTCCCTCCGCTTTCTAAGCCTGCAGAATGCTGAATGGAGGTAAAATGGCATCCGTGCAGGAGGTAGAAGGGTCTGGAAGAGAGGGACTGCTGCTGATTGGCTGTAATGTGTCTGCTGACTCTGACTCACAGGGTCAAAGTTTACCGCAATGTTAAAGTATAGGGGGCGAATTGAACTTCACATATGTTCACCCGGCGATGCGTACGCGAACATGCTACGTTTACCGGGAACTGTTCGCTGGCGAACAATTCGCGACATCTCTAGTAATTAATCCTGTCCGAAGTGTTCTGTGATGACGAAAGGAGGTATCTAGGCCTGCCTACCAGTAGTAGTACCAAGTAGGCTGAAAAAAATTGTAGCAATTCCAGGCAAAAAACAGGAATAGTAGGGAGGCACAATTCTTGATCCTTTGCAAAAACAGCCTTGGTTTCAAACACAACATTCTGAGCTGTCCCTTTAACTTATACCACTCAGCTGAGGCCAATCTCATGTGTAGAATGTGTAGCTTACTTAGGGTTGGAGAAGTATGTACCCAAGGTTAACGGTGATGCTTTCACCCAAAAAGGCCAAAAATGTGTAAATGGACATAGAATTAACCAGTCCTCAAAGGTACATTAGTAAAGAGAGAGAAGAATGGAATAGAAAATGAATCCAGATTATCGCAAGTTTATTGTATGATGAGTATAAAATAAAATGTATATAAAATCAACCTCCTGTCGCCTAAGCAGGGCCCTTGCATCGGGCAAAGGGGCTCAATATAACATAATAAAATGTGATAATATATACTGATGGTTCAGGCGTATATACCAACTGAGGTGAATAGCAGCTGAAAATGGTAAGGTGCACTTAGTTCATAGAATAGTTTGTTGGTGGTACAGTACAACAATGCAGTAATAGTAGCAGTAATGTAGCAAGGAATAACTTCCACTATTGGTGAATAATCATTGGTGGTATAATGACACTGGAATAAAACAAGGTTGGTGCACGGAACCACTCACCGACCGTAAGGGATGTAGAAAGATGAAGAGTCCGGGCTGGCACGGTGGCGTCCTGCACTAAGAAGTGTGCCCATCTGTGCGATGCTACAGGATCTCGGTCTCCAGCTTTGTTCCACAATATTCGGCTGGCACGGGACACCGTCCGGCCTATGAGAAGATGATCACCGTAGTAGCTGGCAGATGGAGATACAGATGAGTCCTGTTCTGGAACTGGAGTAGATACCAGCGTCCTCATGTCAGTGATGCGCTGCAAGCGTGCGTATACTAGTGATCCCAGAATAGGGGGCATCCAGCTGTTCCAATTGTGAAAGCTGACTTGTGGTTGGTATATAGGCTGAGGGGTGGTAGTGGTGAACAGGTAGGATTGCTAGACGCGTTTCAAGGCCACAGGCCTTTTCTTCAGTAGCAAAATCCACTCTCGCTTTCAAAATCTGTGGTTGATCAGATTTTAAAATCAATTAGACAAAAAGAATAGCGTTTTGCACTTTGCCCAACAAGATGGCGTGACTTAGCAAAATGCGGGTGTGCTTTTGCATAAAGGGAGGTGTGGCCTAAATGCAACCAAAATCTAAGCCATATTAAAGATGATTCAAATTAAACCTACGCAGTCTAAACATAAGCAGATTTTTAAACAGAATATTTAGTTAAGAAGTACACACTTTTTATTTATGTGGTGACCCACGGTGATGGCGGGACCACGGGGTGTAGCGGTGTAGATGGATGGGGCAAGATGGTATTAACCCAAGGGGCAAGGTGTTATTAACCCCTAATGTTCTTGACGCCAGAGTGGTTTTTTGATACCAGAACAACGCAAACCGTGTCTCCGCAATTCCAATAGCTAGGCAGTGAAAATGAGATTCCACAACCAGGTTATGGTTTAACGGAGGCATTACTGAGGTCAGATAGATGTTATTATCTTCACAGCTAGGCCAGAATCCCAGAGAGGTGGCCAGGAACACAGAACAACCTTGCAGCTTGCTGGGACCAATTATACTTGTAATAGACTTTAGATAATTGACTTGAGGCTTGACTAGACTATAGGTAGTGACAGCAGACATAGATTTGACTTAGTGGAATGACTGTAGATTTGAGGCCTTCCTGGTGCTGGACACTAACACCGAGATCTCTGGTGTTTGCTGGTCTCAGTAAAGAAAAAAGAGAGAGAATTGAAATGGCAGCCCCCTTATATAGAAAGGGGCTGAGCCAAGGCCCATTGGTCAAGCTCCAGGTCATGTGTTAAACTGGTGCCCTCTGGGTAACATGTGATAACATAAACATAACATGTGACATTTCACAGGTCCTTTAGACATTTACTGGAGTCCTCCAAAGGTTCTTTATACTGACTATACATTGACATACTGACTATAATCCTATTACATTAAATAAAACTATAATAACAGCAGGGGAGACACTGCAGGTGAACCCCCAGGTCACCAAGGGACTTAACCTGGCAGGATGTAGTGTAGGATCATGTCCTGTACTGGGACATCACAAAACCCCCTACTTAACACAAGTCACCCTCAACGCAGGTTCTGTTGGAGTTCAGAGTCGAGGTGGCCCTGGGGCTGGATGCAGTCCTGAGGCCTTTTCTGCAAGCAAACATCCTTCCCAGGCTGGTAAAACTGATAACATAAGAGTCTCTGTAGAATTGTCCATACATGCTCTGATTTTAGGTTGGTCAACTGAGAACAGGATTAGAGAAGACCATGTCTAGTACTGACAACTTGATTTTAAGGACCTATAATTATGCATTTGATGACTTGACTATGCATAACAGTCAACTAGACATAACATTATATTTTTGGACTATGCAGGTAATATTCTATACATTTGGTACAAGACATTCATGGATTGGGTTACCTGAGGCTTTCTGCCCAATGCCTTGGCTACTGGGGTCCCTTGGCATTTAAAACACTTCTACCCAGAACACTATATTTAAGTTTATGCTAGACATTTTAATGCTAGGCATTTTATGTTGATAACATTTGACATTTCTGTTACCTTAGACTTGATTACGTTCGTTACTTAGTATCAGGAACACCTTCTGGACAGGAAAGTATCCTGTGCACGAACACAAGAACATATGTACGACTAAGGCCAGCACCTGGCCGAAACGCGTCACTTCCTCCCTGTTACCTGTTGCCTCGTTGATGTGAATAAAGCCGTATTTTCCTGAGCTCAGCTGGAGTCCCTCTCTTTCTTCGTGATTTATCCGGGTGAGGTCCACACCCACTCCGTGCCCAGCATCCAGACCAGGGATTGAGCCGGGATACCTGCTTTCTGTTTGCGTTAGACATTTGACATATGATATTAAAGTAGACTGTGTAATTTTGAGTGCTACAGTACTACTGTATGTGACATTAGGTGTACATTACTTGTACATGTACATTGTGTGTACATGACTGTGTACTTTTAGGTGTACATTATATGTAGTACACTACTGTTTCTGATATGGTATGCATGGTCTTCATATCTGGCTGGTATCTGCCCTTACGTGGACCATTGGGACCTACGCAGCACCATCTCTTGGGACCCAGGAACGTTAACTTCTTCAGGAGCTCTTGACTCAACTGGACTTTCAACAGGTTCCTCCCTTTCAGCAAGCAAAGTAGGTTGTAACTCTGGACTGGCAGGACTTGGGGGTTCGGACATGGGCGAAGCAGGTGTTCTGGAGACTGGACTATACTCTTGTGCCAACGGTGACAAAACTTGAGCCGGTGTGGTGACTAGAGTTGGTTGCACAGGCCGACAGGTTGGCATGAAACCGAAGATTGCAGCTCGGCCATGAGAGAACATGGGGACATCCATGGACGGGTGAATTCCCTCTCTGGGCACATACTCCCTGACAGGTCTGACTGTTGGTGAGGGAGGCACAGGGAGCACAGGCAGATCTTCCTTGTGACACAAATTGATCCGATTACAATGAACGACTTGCGGTTCGCACCCTGACTTCTGGATTGCATACATGTCTGAGTCTGGATAAGGTACAGCGGTCACCGTATAGGGCTCCGTTTCCCAGATGGAGTCCAGTTTGTGGGTTCTCAGGAACTTACGCAGCCAGACCTTATTGTCTATCTGGGGAGGTTTGGCGGAGGCATGACGGTTGTAGTCTTGCTGCTGCCTCTGTTGGGCCTCACCCATCTTTCTGCTGACAATCTCTCTTGCTTCCTGGATCCTTCTCTGGTGGTTGGAGACCCACTCCAGAGAAGCTTGCGGAGAGTTATTGAATGGAGCTTGGAGTGCAAACCTCCGATCCTTAGGCAGCTGGCCGTGTTGACCCATCATCAAATAGAACAGGGTGTATCCAGTGGAACAGTGCACTTCGTTGTCATAAATCTCTAACAGTTCAGGTAACAACCGGGGCCAATCCTTGTGTCTGCACACGGACGCTGCTTGCAGCATGTGAATGAAAACTTGATTAATTCGCTCACAGAGCCCATTCCCTTGAGGATGATAAGCAGTTGTCTGGAGTTTCTTGCAGGCACAAAATTGACACAGCTCCTAGAAGAGTTTAGCCTCAAAGGCGGTTCCTCGATCAGTTAGGACAGACTCCGGACATCCTAGGATTTGCACCCAATGGGAGTAGAACATCTGGGCCGTGGTTCTGGTTGTGAGATCTTTAACTATCACGATGACAACCCACTTGGAGTAGTGATTCACCATGGTGAGAGCATAAGTGTAACCGGACCGGGTAGGAGACAACTTGACATGGTCAAGCACGACCGACTGATTAGGATTTTAACTCTGGATGGACTGGAGGGGTGCTCTGGCATCCTTGCGCCCGTTCTTGATGAGGTTGCAGACGGCACACTCACCGCATCACTTCTCAATGTCCCGATCCAGTAGAACCTTCCCCTGACAGTAGCTTCGGTCTTGTGAACTCCAAAGTGTCCCGACTGATCGTGATAGGCGCTGAGGACCATCGCCACGTCCCTTCAGGGAAGCAGGATCTGATGAAATCTTTCACCGGAAACCGGATCCAAAGAGTTTCAGTACAACAGTCCTTTGTGTATGAACAGTCGCGTTCTTTGTCGCCATAGACGCTTAAACTCATAGTCGTTCTGAGCTTGGCGTAGATGGGTTGGTATCTTTTTCATCAGCAGGTAATCCAACAGTCCCCCCATGACTTGACTTTCGTCTTGCAGAGTCTTTTGAACAGTCTCTAGGGCATTTTGTAAAGCTACTGCATACGCTCTCATAGTCTCACCTGGCTTCTGCCGTCTCTCATACAACCGGAGGCGTACCTCTGATGGAGAATGTGACTCAAATACTTGGTACAACCCCTCAAAAATCTGCTCTACCTTTGCCTTCTCGGAGGCGGGCCAGGTGCGGACTTCCTCAAGTGTGGGTCCCTGTAGTTGTCCTGTAAGCAGCTGCACCTGTTGATTAGTAGTGATGAGCGGCATTGGCCATATTCAAATTTGTGATATTTTTTACGAATATTCGTCTACGCGAATGTCGCGTATTCGTTATCTTCGCATATGTGAATATTCGTATATTTGCGTATTCGAGGAAGAAAACAGTGACGGGGTGGGCAACTTTATTATTGGTTGCTAGGGATGTTGTTGATAACCTCTGACAAGTGTACTTGCATCATTCTAATTGGTCCACAAGTGAAAAGAAGGAATATGCGAATATTCACATATGCGAATATGCGCATATGCAAATATTCACATATGTGAATATGCGCATATGCGAATATTCACATATGCGAATATGCGCATATGCGAATATGCGGGAAAAAAGTGAATATTCGTAATTTCGATTATATAGCGAATATATTCGCAATCTTTGCGAATTTGCGATATTTGCGATAAAAATTTGAAATGCGAATATTGGCGCCCAACACTATTGATTAGGTGAGAGAGAATAAAAGACAAACAAACTCTGGATCTTCTCCTTGAAATACCTCAGGGTGAAGGGGTCTCCATTGTAGGTAGGGAGGAAAGCATTCCCCAAGAATACCGGTGCTGACATTTTGTAGAATTTTTGAGTACCCTGTCACTTTAAGAGGATTTGAGCGTGCTGACGCTTTAAGAAGATTTGAGTGCGCTGTCTCTTTAAGATGATTTGAGTGTGCTGTCGTTTTAAGAAGATTTGAGTGCGCTGTAACTTTAAGAAGATTTGAGTGCACCGTCAATTGAGTGCGCTGTCTCTTTAAGATGCTTGGCAATAGATTGCAGCGGTTTAACTCTTGATTAGCAGAAACCGTCCGGGTAGCATCCCCCCTACTATGCAGCAATTGCTCGTGGACTTCGTTGGGCAGTAAGGGGTTAACACTGACTGCTACTGGTGCTGGTGACTCATTGCGGAGGATCGCTGGTTTGTGCAGAGTCTGCACTGCAGCAGGTGCTTGTCGATATATTGCTGAGCCGGACGCAGCCGCCGAAACCTTCAATATGGCAGCGCCAAGGGAACTTCCTGTTTAGTCCGGTTGGTTAAATCTTCCCCCATGCAACACAGGGTCAGATCTTTAGTTCCGGCTTGCACACTGAAGAGGTGTCACCGCTGGGGACTGAAAGGATGGTGCTAGGACCGCTCCCGTGCGCGGGAAACCCCGGACTCTGTTTAACTTCTTCAGGTACTGACTTCACACACTTGGCAATAACACTTAACAGTCTTTCTTTCACCTCCCCCACTACTTTATCCGTGCCACGGTAAAGACATACTTCACTAACACAGTCCCGTACAATTTTCTGGCGCAAACTTTTTCGCAACTTCATGCGATTTATCTCCTGGACACAATTCAGACTGGGGGGAAGGACTTGCGCTATATTGCTTATGGCACACACCCGTGACTTGATAACGGTGACTTGACATGGTGCAGATACAAAAGGAATTCCATAAGTCATGATAAAGACATAAATCAACCGCATATGGTACAATGTATCCTGGCCACCAATGCAGCGCTTCGCTTGGCTCAACTCATTAGGGAGACATGTCAGGCTGTAATATCTAGCCACTCCCACTCCACCCTACTGGGATATTACAGCCTGACCACATGTCTCCCTGATAAGCTGAACCAAGCGAAGCACTGCATTGGTGGCAAGGATACATAGTACCATATGCGGTTGATTTATGTCTTTATGATGACTTAAGACATTCCTTTTGTATCTGACTTGACTTGGTAGTTAAGTGGTTAAGGCCCACACCCGTATCCTGTTCGTGAAGCCAAAGTTGTGGTGAACCACGGTGATGGCGGGACCACCGGGTGTAGCAGTGTAGGTGGATGGGGCAAGATGGTATTAACCCCAGGGGCAAGGTGTTATTGACCCATAATATTCGGGACACCAGAGAGGTTTTTGGGTACCGGAACCACCCAAACGGTATCTCTGCTATTCCAATAGTTAGGCAGTGAAAATGAGCATCCACAACCAGGTTATGGTTTAACGGAGGCCTTACTGAGGTCAGATAGGTGTTATTATCTTCACAGCTAGGCCAGAATCCCAGAGAGGTGACCAGGAACACAGAACGACCTTGCAGCTTGCTGGGACCAATTATATTTGTAATAAACTTAAAATAATTGACTTGAGGCTTGACTTGACTGTAGGTAGTGACAGCAGACATAGACTTGACTTACTGGAATGACTATAGATTTGAGGCCTTCCAGGTGCTGGACACAAGCACTGAGATTTCTGGTGGTTCCTGGTCTCATTAAAGTAAAAAGAGAGAGAATTGTAATGGCCACCCACTTATATATGGGGTCGGGCTGAGCCAAGGCCCATTGGTCAAGCTGCGGGTCATGTGTTAAACTGGTGCCCTCTGTGTAACATGTGATCACATAATTGTGACATTTCTAAGGTCTTTTAGTCGTTTACCGGAGCCCTCCAAAGGTCTATTATACTGACTATACATTGACATACTGACTATAATCCTATTACATTAAATAACACTATAATGACAGCAGGGGAGACACTGCAGGAGAGCCCCCAGGTCACCGAGGGACTCAAACTGACAGGGCCTAAGTGTAGTGCAGGACCATGTCCTGTACAAGAACATCACATTTATTACCCCTCAGTTATGAGTAGAATAGTTCTAAAGAAGTTTCTCAATTCAAACAAAAAAATTGCTCCCTCAGCAACACACCAGCACATAGCTACAAATATAACATTATGCATTCTGAACAGACAGAGGTACTCTATAGCAATGATTTCTTCTACTTTGATCTCTTCAACCAAAGGTAAGAGACCAAGTAGAAGAACAGAGACAGAGACTTATTGTAGACATATATTACAGCAGCTTATAATGTCATGGTGTATGAAACTAGGGCTTAAAGGGGATTTCCAGTGCAAAACATCTTATCCCCAAAAGGATAGGGGATAAGATGTCAGATCGCTGGGGAACCTACCGCTGAGGACCCCTGCGATCTTCGGGCCGGCAGCAGCAGCATCCGGAAAACGGGAGCTCCCGTGTTCATGACATCACGCCACGCCCCCTCCATTCATATCTATGGGAGGGGGCATGACAGTTAGTACGTAGCCATCACGTGTTCTCCCATAAACCCAAAGACATAGATTGTGGGGGTCCCCAGAAGCGGGATCCCTGCGATCTAACATCTTATCCCCTATCCTTTTGATAGGGGATAAGATGTTTTGTGCCGGAGTACCCCTTTAAGTTCCGCTGTCATGGCCACACTGCAGCTCACCTGTTTGTAGATGTTATACAATTCTCTGACTATGGCAGGATGTGACCATGTTATGTGACAATGAATGATATACCCAGTGTAATGTATGGTTCTATAATATAGCAACAAGAGTAAAGCTGGCACCGTAATCCAGATAACAGACCCCTCAAACTAACATCCAGCCACCAGGTTCCTATGTGTACAGCACAGCCAGTGAAGCTCCCAGCGTACCTCATGTGTGGTGCTCAGTCCGCTAATATACATATGTAGTAATCCATAGAGGTAGAAATGAATGGACGGCACTCACGTACTGCAATTCGAACACAGACGCTTTCTTCTTTAAGGAGCAGCAGGATCTCAGGAGTTACAAGTAAGATAAGCAACAAATGTTTCACGCTTCATGTGCTTCTTCATAGCTTGATCAAGCCCGGCACGTCACACGGAGCTTCAGCGGGACATCGCTGCGGCCGGTGATAGGCTGAAGCTCCATGTGACGTGCCGGGCTAACAGGAAGTAAGAAGAATACAGCCCGGGGACCGAACACCTGTACCGGAGTGTACCGGAGCTCCGGGGGCTCGTTGGCAGGTAAGAGAAAGTGTCTTTTCTTTTATTTTGCTGCCTGGACGGGATAAAAGGAAAAAAGTGCGCACCGGAGTACTCCTTTAAGGCAAATGGACCTCAAAAAGATGAGACCACACAGATCTGCTTTGAGAAACTTTATTATTGATCAGTTATAAAAATGTTTTGTGTCCTTGTCCCTTTACATGGCCTTCTCTAGGCAATTTTTCATTTTTATAAAATTTGTCAGTACAGTATGATGATTGTTTATTTTTTCAAATACCATAGAGCCAATGCCCCAATTCCTAAAATGACAGAGGTTAAAATAGGAAAGGTAGATGTTTCTTTTTTACGTGGTGGTGAGTAAGCTGTTGTATATCTTAGATTGATCATATTGTCTTCATAGTCTGAGTAGGTTGGTGTTGATCTAAAATCTTCATATTCTGGGTAGGTTGGTGTAAATGTAAAAACAGACGGTGATGTCATTCTATTTGGTTGGCACTGTTTATTTTTCTTACGTTTTTTTGGCTTATGCTTCTTCTTTGGGGCAATATTTTCTTCATAGTTAGGGTAGGTTGGTGTTGATCTAACATCAGCTTCATAGTCTGAGTAGGTTGGTGTAGAGGTAAAAACATTTGATATCATCGTAGATGATTGACACTGTTCCTCTTTTTTATGTGTCTTTTGCTTATGCTTCGGTTTCTTTGTGGCAGAGGAACTTTGTACTGCTGGTTGTTTTTTGGTCACCACTGTCCAATTACATATCATCAACTTACAAGCCTCACAGTGCTCCTTGTCATGAGGACCTTCCCTATCCTTGCCATATATCTCAGGTTTAAAATCTTGTTTGAGTTTCCTCTCACCATAGAATACCTGTGGAATGCGGTTCACCAGGTTTTTGATGATTCTTATGATATTCTCATGACTAATCTCTGGTGTTTCCAGTTCAGGAACGCTGCATTGTTTACATTCCTGCCTAAAGATCCTCATCCTTACTGTGCCCTGTTGTAGGGATCTATTCAAAGTCATAAAAAATACAACATGGACTTCTGCAGAGTTCCACCAACGTTTACAACTAGAGCATTTGAACCTAAAAAAAAAAAAAAACACATGTAACATATTAAAGACTAAATTCTCAATTCAAAACCAAATTAAATATTTAATTAAATTATACACATTATCATAGGAACAATTCATAGGGTTGGCAACTACATTTTTTTACTTTATCTGAACAACTTAAAGGGTACCTCTCATCAAATAAACTTTTGATATATTTTACATTTATGAATGTTGAATAACTTTCCAATAGCATGTTAATGAAACATATGCTTCTTTCTATTGTATTTTTCCCGATCAGTCCTGGTAGCAAGCATTTCTGACTCATGCTGGAGTCCTAAACACTCAGAGCTGCCAGCCTGCTTTGTTCACAGCCAAACAGGCTGTGAACAAAGCAGGCTGGCAGCTCTGAGTGTTCTCCTTTGTGAACAAAGCAGACTGGCAGCTCGTAGTGTTTAGGACTCCAGCATGAGTCTGAAAAGCTATCTGCCATAGAAAGATACTTGGAGCTTGCCTGCAGTAATCAAAAGACATTATGGTGAATTCATAACAGGATAAAATGTATAAATATAAGAATAGATCTATATAAAATTAGTGCAAGGATTTTTTAGATAAAAGTACAGCATTTTTATGAATACATGCTCTATCTGTTTTATCTTCTCCTAGTAAAGCTGGATGCTAATCAGCATAGCTGTCACTATGTGTGTCATTCATCTTTCACAGACTCCTGAATGTTTGATCAACTTCTTTTTCATTCAGGAGTCCGAGAAAGCTTTGACTATTTCAGCATGCTGGGAGTTGTAGTTTAGTAACAACTGAAGCTGCACTGTTTGCAAATAACTGTTAGAGCAGTGTTGCCAACTGTTTTAAAACTACAGCTCCCAGCATGTCCACACATCCTTTATCTGTAGTTTTGCATACACACTAGAAATCTCCTATACTGGATACCGGTATGCTTTACAGCCAGTATCCAGTATGCTGTAAAATCTAGACTAGTCTGTCTGGCTAAAAGACAGGCAACCCCTAGTGGCGGCTATTTTGAGCTTGAATTTCAGGTGAAAATTAAAAAAAAATTTTAACAGGTGTATATTGTGAAATGTCATATTATAATGAGTCCTGCAATATATGAAAAGTTTTTAACAATGACAGTGCCTCTTTAATGTTAATATCAATGTGACTGTATTAAAGACAAGCAGGCATAGATACATTTTGAAATGAAAAAAGCAATATGTATGTCCCTATCTAGGTAAAATGTAACACTATGATTGTCATAGTTACTCTACTTTAACACATGCTAGATTTCCATTGTCAGTGGGGAACAGCATACATCTGTCCTAATATACTTCTTACCTAAATTATTGGTCAGCCAGCAGAGATTACCCTGCACCTCTGCAAACTATTATAGTATACTGTCTATATTTGCAGGACCAGATAGCATTGTAAGACTTTTGGGGGCCATTTCATAATGAAAGAATACAACAGTAATCCAGCTCACCTCCACCACAAGTCCTGCGCCCGGATCCTGCACCCAGTCAGTGCACAACTTGCAAAACAAAGAAAGAATGATCCAAGTTGGTGCCTTCACCTGTATGATTTCAGATGTCCGTCTTCAATAAAGTTTTAGCAGTTGCCAAAGCACTGGATCATCCTTTCTTTGTCTTGCCATGTCATAATGGCATTTGGTGTGCTCCAGAGATTTTTATTATTTTTTTTTTTAGGGAGGGTTATTTTGTATCTGAGTATATATATAAATATATATTGTGAGACAGTGACAGTTATTGAGGGAATCTATATTTCTCCTAGGATGCTTTCCTATGCTGCTTTAGGCAGCTTGTGGACAGATACGTGTCACCGAAATGCCTGGGTTTCGGTGAAGGAAAACCGAAGTTATGTGTGTCAGTGATACTATGTTACTGGCACATTCTAGTTGTATTATAGCGGATCCAACCCGCTTAATCCGGGTCGGTTTTTCCTGGAGTGACCAAGTGCCGGGTGGGAGGTCACTCCCACATACCAGATGAGGCTGATTTCAGGCTCCATAAACCTGGGTCTGCAGGCCTGTGTGGGGCTGCTGCATCCCCTCCGCCTGCGGTTGCCACTGGAGCCAAAATCCGTTTGTCTCTTCCTGACAAATACGACGGAGATCCTACACTGTGCAGAGGGTTCCTATCTCAGTGCTCTCTTCACCTCGAGCTACTGTTTGACCAGTTTCCGTCGGAGCGAGCCAAGGTAGCCTTCATCCTCAGCCTACTCTCCAGGAGGGCCCAGGCCTGGGCTACGCCACTTTGGGACCGCGCTGATCCAGCCACTGCTTCTGTCCAGAGTCTTTGTCAGGAGTTTAGTAGTGTTTTTGAGGAACCGGCCTGGGTTACCTCCGCAGAGACTGCCTTGTTAAACCTGTCCCAAGGAAATTCTACCGTGGGTGACTATGCCATCCAGTTCCGCACTCTTGCTTCCGAGCTGAACTGCAATAATGAAGCTCTTTGTGCTTCCTTTAAGAAGGGACTTAATTCTGACAATAAGGACGTTCTTGCTGCACATGATCTGCCTACCACCCTGAGTGACCTCATCCTGCTAGCTACAAGGATTGACAAACATTTTTCCGAAAGACAAGAGGAACTCCATCTTGAAAAGGAAAAAGCTCATCCTAAACGTTGCCCTCGTCTGACTCCAGTGTTCCAGCGTCCACCTCTACCTGTTTCTGGGTCTTCTGCTGTGGAGGCCATGCAGGTCCGGTCTCGCCTGACCCTGCAAGAACGGAGCCGTCATAGAGACGAGAATCTGTGTTTGTACTGTGCTAGTACTGAGCATTTCCTTAAGGACTGTCCTCTTCGTCCCCCACGTTCGGGAAACGCTCGCACCTATTGAATGTTTGAGAGGCATTACTAGGTGTGGATTCTTCCTCTCCACGCCTCATAATATCCGTGCAGTTGTTCCTTTCATCTAAGTCCTTCTTCTCTGCTGCCGCCTTCTTGGACTCCGGCTCAGCCGGCAACTTCATCCACGCCTCCTTGGTCGACAAGTACCAAATTCCTGTTACCCGTCTACACAAGCCGTTCCTAATCTCCACGGTCAACGGGGAGAAACTCTCTGCTACGGTACAATACCGCACCCAGCCCCTGCGGATGGACATTGGGATATTTCATACCGAGTCTTTGGAATTTCTTGTTCTTCCCTTCTGCTCATCCAAACTCCTGCTGGGGTTACCATGGTTGCAACGCCACTCTCCTATCTTGAATTGGTCCACCGGAGAGATTCTGCGTTGGGGTTCCTCCTGCTCTGACCTGTGCTTTAAGCCTTCTCCGATCAAACGGGCCCCACCTGTTCCTCCGCCACCAGGTCTCCCCAAGCCTTACCATCAATTTGCGGACGTCTTCTGCAAAAAACAAGCGGAGACTCTTCCTCCTCACAGGCCGTATGACTGTCCCATTGACCTCTTACCGGACTCTACTCCTCCTCGGGGCAGAATCTATCCTCTCTCACCTCTAGAGACTCAGGCCATGTTGGACTATGTACGTGAGAATTTACAGAGAGGTTTTATTAGAAAGTCTTCGTCTCCTGCTGGAGCCGGGTTTTTCTTTGTATCCAAAAAGGATGGTTCTCTCCGTCCCTGCATTGATTATAGAGGATTCAATAAAATCACCATTAAAAATCGTTACTCTCTGCCACTAAACTCTGAGCTCTTTGACCGTCTCAGAGGAGCCAAGATCTTCACCGAGTTCTCCGCGGGGCCTACAATTTGATCCGCATTCGTAAAAGAGATGAATGGAAGACCGCATTTAACACCCGGGAAGGTCATTTTGAGTATTTGGTGATGCCTTTTGGACTATGTAATGCACCCGCAGTCTTCCAGGAGTTTGTGAACGACATCTTCCGGGACCTTCTCTATACTTGTGTTGCAGTATATCTGGATGATATTCTTATTTTTTCGTCCAATCTGGAGCAACATCGAGACCATGTCCAGCAAGTTCTCACCCGACTCAGAAGTAACCGTCTCTATGCTAAAATTGAGAAATGTCTGTTTGAGCGTACCTCCTTGCCATTCCTGGGGTATATCATCTCAGCCCAAGGTCTGCAAATGTATTCTGCCAAGTTATCCGCAGTTCTAGACTGGCCACGCCCCTCTGGTCTCCGAGCCATACAAAGGTTCCTAGGTTTTGCCAATTATTACAGCCAGTTTATTCCTCATTACTCCACCCTAGCGGCTCCCCTTGTGGCTCTAACTAAAAAGGGTGCCAATCCAAAGTCCTGGCCTCCTCACGCTGAAGAGGCTTTTCAGTCCCTGAAAACCGCATTTGCATCGGCACCTGTTCTCTCCCGGCCAGATCTCTCCAAACCTTTTTTCCTTGAAGTGGATGTATCCTCGGTGGGAACTGGAGCGGTATTAACTCAGAAGTCTTCCAGGGGCAAAACTATAACTTGTTGCTTCTTCTCTAAGACCTTTTCTTCTGCCAAGAAGAATTACGCCATCGGGGACAGAGAACTATTGGCTATCAAATTGGCCTTGGAGGAGTGGAGACACCTTCTCGAGGGTGCTCCTCACCCGGTGACCATTTTCTCGGACCATAAGAATCTAGTCTACCTCCAGTCTGCTCAGAGATTAAATCCCTGTCAAGCCCGTTGGTCCATCTTCTTCACCCGCTTCAACTTCCAGATTCACTTTCGTCCTGCTGCCAAGAACATCAGGGCTGATGCCCTTTCTCGCTCTTCGGATGTGGTGGGCGACATATCTACTCCTCAACACATTGTCTCACCTGAATGTCTCATCTCCGTTGCACCTGTGGACTTACGGCTTCTTCGTCCGGGTAAGACCTATGTTCCTCCTCGCCAGCGACTGCAAGTTCTCAAGTGGGGTCACACTTCCCTTCTGGCCGGTCATCCTGGGATTAAGAAGTCTCTTCAATTAATTTCTCAAACGTATTGGTGGCCTTCGCTTGAGAGATGTCACAGAATTCATTCAGACCTGTGCGATCTGCGTCCGTGACAAGACTCCTCGTCAGAGACCTGCCGGCCTTCTTCTGCCTCTTCCTGTTCCAGAGACCCCTTGGTGACACATCGCCATGGACTTTATCACAGATCTCCCCTCCTCCCATGGTATGACAGTCATTTGGGTCATGGTTGACCGATTCTCGAAGATGGCTCACTTTGTCACCCTGCCTGGTCTCCCGTCTGCGCCTCAGTTGGCCAAACAATTTTTTCTTCACATCTTCCGCCTCCAGGGCCTTCCCAGACACATTGTCTCTGACCGGGGGGTGCAGTTCGTTTCTATGTTTTGGAGGGCTCTCTATGGTCAACTCGGAGTCAAGCTGGACTTATCTTCCTCGTATCACCCACAGTCCAACGGCCAAGTAGAACGGGTGAACCAGACTCTGGGAGATTACCTACGATATTTTGTGTTCACCCGCCAAGATGATTGGTCGGACTTGCTCCTTTGGGCAGAGTTCTCATATAACTACAAACAATCTTCCGCTACCAACAAGTCTCCATTTTTTGCGGTTTTCGTTCGCCATCTTTTGCCACCTCTGCCTAGGACCTCTACTCCCTCCTCTGTACCAGTGGTAGAGGATCTTCTTCTGAACTTCTCATCTATTTGACGAGAGACTCACTCAGCCCTCCTCAAGGCCACGGCCCGTATGAAGCTCCAGGCCGACAAGGGTCGTAGAGCTCCTCCCGAATTCCGTCCCGGTGACAAGGTGTTTCTCTCCTCAAAATACATCAGATTCAAGGTACCAAGTTACAAGCTGGGCCCTCGTTACCGAGTTAAGAGCCGCATTAACCCGGCAGCTCCATCTTCCTCCCTCCCTCAGAATTCATAACTCTTTTCATGTCTCCCTTCTCAAACCTGCTATCTTTAATCGCTTCTCTCCCAAACTTCTTTCTCCCACCCCTGTCACTGGTACCTCCGATGTTTTTACTGTTAAAGAAATCCTAGCCTCCAAGCTTGTTCGAGGGAAAAGATTCTTTTTGGTCGACTGGGAGGGCTGCGGTCCTGAAGAAAGATCTTGGGAGCTTGAAAGTAAAATCTTGGACCGCAGTCTCAGTCTCAACTTTCTTGGTACCAAAAAGAGAGGGAGACCTAAGGGGGGGGGGGGGGGTACTGTCACAGCGAGCGCTCCGGCCTCCACCTCCGGACCGGAGCGCCCGCTGCCTGTGTTTCCCCTTCTGGGGTCCCGGCATCTCCCGGTCAAACACAGTGACCGGGAGCGCGGGTCTCAGCCTGGCAGGGATGCAGCTAGCAAGGGGGCTGGTCCCTGCTCACGCGGCGCGTCCCCATTAAGCTTACCTGCTCCCCCTGTGGTGTCCCTGGTTCCTGGTTCCCGGCGCGTGCGTCCCTGCTCTCTAGGGCGCGCGCGCGTGCTGGCTTCAGTAAATTTAAAGGGCCAGCGCACCAGTAATTGGTGGGCTGGTTCCACCCCTCCCTTGTCAATTCCCAATAAAAGACACCTGCCCCTTCCTGCCCTTGCCGGATCTTTGTGCCTTGTGCCTCTGAGAAAGAGTTCCCCACAGTGTTATTGCCTAACCAGTTGCCGAATCCTTTGCTACCGTATACTTGCCTGTGAACCCTTGCCGCCTGCCCTGACCTCTGCTACGTCCAACTACGCTCTTGCCTGCTCCCTGTGTACCACGCAATATCAGCCACCAGAAAGGTTGAGTTGCTATTGGAGGATACGACCTGGTGGTTACCGCCGCAGCAAGTCCATCCCGCCTTGCGGCGGGCTCTGGTGAAAACCAGTAACCACTTAGAACCGGTCCTCTGGTACAACCCGCGGTTCAGAGGATCCACTTCCAGTCCTGCCGGTACGTGACACCCCTTTTGCCATATTGGATAATAATGGTACAAGGGGATTAAGATGGAGGGGGAATAATGGCAAAAGGGGATCAGAGGGAGGGGAGAATAGTGGGACAGGGGGATTAAGACGGAGGGGGAATAATGGCACAAGGGGATTAAGGTGGAGGGGGGAATAATAGCACAAGGGAATTAAGACAGAGGGGGAATAATAGCCCAAGGGGATTAAGATGGAGGGGGGATGCATTAGTATAAAGGTAAAAACCCGGGTACCCCTCGCACGCAAGTTCCGCGTGAGGGTGTACCAGCGGACATACTTTCAGGCCTTGGGGGTACTTCGCCGAAAAGGTTGAAAACCACTGGCTCAGCCTATTACCGACCGAGGTGGGACATCACTGCGGCTGGAGATAAGCTCATGGCAGTGTCCTGGTGCTGTCCACACCTCGTGTTACACTGGGTCTGGTGCTACATAAACTGCATATGGACTATGCTCAGTTATCAGCTGGGGACAGTTCCAGGAGTGGGGAGAAAGGAGCCCTGTTGTCACGATGCCGGCTGGCAGGTAGTGGATCCTCTGTGCCAGAGAGGGATTGGCGTGGACCGTGCTAGAGGATCGGTTCTAAGTCACTACTGGTTTTCACCAGAGCCCGCCGCAAAGCGGGATGGTCTTGCTGCGGCGGTAGTGACCAGGTCGTATCCCCTAGCAACGGCTCAACCTCTCTGGCTGCTGAAGATAGGCGCGGTACAAGGGAGTAGACAGAAGCAAGGTCGGACGTAGCAGAAGGTCGGGGCAGGCAGCAAGGATCGTAGTCAGGGGCAACGGCAGGAGGTCTGGAACACAGGCTAGGAACACACAAGGAAACGCTTTCACTGGCACTAAGGCAACAAGATCCGGCGAGGGAGTGAAGGGGAAGTGAGGTGATATAGGGAAGTGCACAGGTGTAAACACTAATTGGAACCACTGCGCCAATCAGCGGCGCAGTGGCCCTTTAAATCGCAAAGACCCGGCGCGCGCGCGCCCTAGGGAGCGGGGCCGCGCGCGCCGGGACAGAACTGACGGAGAGCGAGTCAGGTACGGGAGCCGGGGTGCGCATCGCGAGCGGGCGCTACCCGCATCGCGAATCGCATCCCGGCCAGAGGCGGTATCGCAGCGCCCCGGGTCCGTGGAACCGACCGGAGCGCTGCAGTGAGAGGAGTGTAGCGAGCGCTCCGGGGAGGAGCGGGGACCCGGAGCGCTCGGCGTAACAGTACCCCCCCCCTTGGGTCTCCCCCTCTTCTTGGAGCCTGAGAACCTGAGGACCAGACTTTTGTCCAGGATATTGTCCTCAGGTTCCCAGGACCTCTCTTCTGGACCACAACCCTCCCAATCCACTAAAAAGAAGGTTTTCCCTCTGACCTTTTTAGATGCTAAAATTTCTTTGACGGAGAAGATGTCCGAGGAGCCGGAGACAGGAGTGGGGGGAACAGATTTGGGAGAGAAACGGTTAATGATAAGTGGTTTAAGAAGAGAAACATGAAAGGCATTAGGAATACGAAGAGAAGGAGGAAGAAGAAGTTTGTAAGAGACAGGATTAATCTGGCGCAAAATCTTGAAAGGACCAAGATAGCGTGGTCCCAACTTATAGCTAGGGACACGGAAGCGGACATATTTGGCGGAGAGCCATACCTTGTCTCCAGGGGAAAAAATGGGAGGAGCTCTTCTTTTCTTATCCGCGAATCTCTTCATGCGTGAAGAAGCCTGTAAGAGAGAATTTTGGGTCTCTCTCCATATGATGGAAAGATCACGAGAAATTTCATCCACAGCGGGCAGACCAGAGGGCAAGGGGGTAGGGAGGGGGGGAAGAGGGTGACGGCCGTACACCACGAAAAACGGGGATTTGGAGGAAGATTCAGAGATTCTGAAATTATACGAGAATTCGGCCCAAGGTAGAAGATCTGCCCAGTCATCCTGGCGGGAGGAAACAAAATGTCGTAAATAGTCACCCAAGATCTGGTTAATTCTTTCTACTTGTCCATTGGATTGAGGATGGTATGCAGAAGAAAAATTTAATTTAATCTTGAGTTGTTTACAGAGAGCCCTCCAGAATTTAGACACAAATTGGACGCCTCTATCCGAGACGATCTGCGTAGGCAACCCGTGAAGACGAAAAATGTGTACAAAAAATTGTTTAGCCAACTGAGGCGCTGAAGGAAGACCAGGAAGAGGGATGAAATGTGCCATTTTGGAGAATCGATCAACGACCACCCAAATAACAGTGTTGCCATGGGATGGGGGTAAGTCAGTAATAAAATCCATACCAATCAGAGACCAAGGTTGTTCGGGAACAGGCAGAGGAAGAAGAAAACCAGCGGGCTTCTGGCGAGGAGTCTTATCCCGGGCACAGATAGTGCAGGCTCGCACAAAGTCCACCACATCAGTCTCTAGAGTCGGCCACCAATAGAAGCGAGAGATGAGTTGCACAGATTTCTTGATGCCCGCATGACCTGCGAGATGGGAGGAGTGACCCCATTTGAGGATTCCGAGGCGTTGGCGTGGAGAAACAAAGGTCTTTCCTGGAGGAGTTTGCCTGATGGAGGCTGGAGAAGTGGAAATCAGGCAGTCAGGAGGAATGATGTGTTGAGGAGAGAGTTCAATTTCAGAAGCATCTGAGGAACGAGAGAGAGCATCGGCCCTAATGTTCTTATCAGCAGGCCGAAAGTGAATTTCAAAATTAAATCGGGCAAAGAACAGAGACCACCTGGCCTGACGAGGATTCAGCCGTTGGGCAGACTCGAGGTATGAGAGGTTCTTGTGATCGGTGTAAATAATAACTGGAAATCTTGATCCCTCCAGCAGATGCCTCCATTCCTCAAGTGCTAATTTAATGGCTAGAAGCTCTCGATCCCCGATGGAGTAGTTCCTCTCCGCCGGAGAGAAGGTCCTAGAAAAAAAACCACAAGTAACAGCATGCCCGGAAGAGTTTTTTTGTAGAAGGACAGCTCCAGCTCCCACTGAGGAGGCATCAACCTCCAATAGGAAGGGTTTAGATGGGTCAGGTCTGGAGAGCACGGGAGCCGAAGAGAAGGCAGACTTGAGTCGTTTAAAGGCGTCTTCCGCTTGAGGAGGCCAAGACTTGGGATCGGCATTTTTTTTGGTTAAAGCCACAATAGGAGCCACAATGGTAGAAAAATGTGGAATAAATTGCCTGTAATAATTGGCGAACCCCAAAAAACGTTGGATGGCACGGAGTCCGGAGGGGCGTGGCCAATCTAAGACGGCAGAGAGTTTATCTGGATCCATTTGTAGTCCCTGGCCAGAGACCAAGTATCCTAGAAAAGGAAGAGATTGGCATTCAAACAGACATTTCTCAATTTTAGCATAGAGTTGATTGTCACGAAGTCTCTGAAGAACCATACGGACATGCTGGCGGTGTTCTTCTAGATTGGCCGAAAAAATTAGGATATCATCAAGATATACAACAACACAGGAGTATAACAGATCACGAAAAATTTCATTAACAAAGTCTTGGAAG
Organism: Hyla sarda; assembly: GCF_029499605.1. Taxonomy (NCBI): domain Eukaryota; kingdom Metazoa; phylum Chordata; class Amphibia; order Anura; family Hylidae; genus Hyla; species Hyla sarda. Next base: position 170,649,539 of record NC_079191.1, read on the forward strand.
ACAGCAGGGGCGTTGCACAGGCCAAAGGGCATGACCAGATACTCAAAGTGTCCATCTCTGGTGTTAAATGCTGTTTTCCACTCATCCCCCTCTCTGATGCGGATGAGGTTATAGGCGCCTCTTAAGTCCAATTTAGTAAAGATGTGGGCACCTTGGAGGCGATCAAAGAGTTCAGAGATGAGGGGTAAGGGGTAGCGGTTCTTAACCGTGATTTTATTAAGTCCGCGGTAGTCAATGCAAGGACGTAGAGAGCCATCTTTTTTGGACACAAAGAAAAATCCGGCTCCGGCAGGAGAGGAGGATTTACGGATAAAGCCCTTTTTTAGATTCTCCTGGACGTATTCAGACATGGCAAGAGTCTCTGGGGCAGAGAGAGGATAAATTCTGCCCCGGGGTGGAGTAGTGCCCGGGAGGAGGTCGATAGGACAATCATAAGGCCTGTGAGGAGGTAGAGTCTCCGCTTGTTTTTTGCAGAAAACATCCGCGAAGTCCATATAGGCCTTAGGGAGACCGGTTACTGGAGGAAGCACAGAGTTACGGCAAGGGTTACTGGGAACCGGTTTTAGACAGTCCTTGGAACAAGAGGGCCCCCAACTCTTGATCTCCCCAGTGGACCAATCCAGGGTTGGGGAATGAAGTTGAAGCCAGGGAAGTCCAAGGAGAATTTCCGAGGTGCAATTGGGGAGGACCAAAAGTTCAATCCTCTCGTGATGAGATCCGATGCTCATTAGAAGGGGCTCCGTGCGGAAACGTATGGAACAGTCCAATCTTTCATTGTTTATACAATTGATGTAAAGGGGTCTGGTGAGACTGGTCACTGGGATGTTGAACCTGTTGACGAGAGAGGCCAAAATAAAATTTCCTGCAGATCCAGAGTCCAAGAAGGCCACAGAAGAGAAGGAGAAGGCAGAGGCAGACATCCGCACAGGCACAGTAAGACGTGGAGAAGCAGAGTGGACATCAAGGATTGTCTCACCTTTGTGCGGAGTCAGGGTACGTCTTTCCAGGCGGGGAGGGCGGATAGGACAATCCCTCAGGAAGTGTTCGGTACTAGCACAGTACAGGCAGAGGTTCTCCATGCGGCGTCGTGTCCTCTCTTGAGATGTCAGGCGAGACCGGTCGACCTGCATAGCCTCCACGGCGGGAGGCACAGGAACAGATTGCAGGGAACCAGAGGAGAGAGGAGCCGAGGAGAAGAAACGCCTCGTGCGAACAGAGTCCATATCTTGGCGGAGCTCCTGACGCCTTTCGGAAAAACGCATGTCAATGCGAGTGGCTAGGTGAATAAGTTCATGAAGATTAGCAGGCATTTCTCGTGCGGCCAGAACATCTTTAATGTTGCTGGATAGGCCTTTTTTAAAGGTCGCGCAGAGGGCCTCATTGTTCCAGGATAATTCAGAAGCAAGAGTACGGAATTGTACGGCATACTCGCCAACGGAAGAATTACCCTGGACCAGGTTCAACAGGGCAGTCTCAGCAGAAGAGGCTCGGGCAGGTTCCTCAAAGACACTTCGAATTTCCGAGAAGAAGGAGTGTACAGAGGCAGTGACGGGGTCATTGCGGTCCCAGAGCGGTGTGGCCCAAGCCAAGGCTTTTCCAGACAGCAGGCTGACTACGAAAGCCACCTTAGACCTTTCAGTGGGGAACTGGTCCGACATCATCTCCAAGTGTAATGAACATTGGGAAAGGAAGCCACGGCAAAACTTAGAGTCCCCATCAAATTTATCCGGCAAGGATAGTCGTAGTCCAGAAGCGGCCACTCGCTGCGGAGGAGGTACAGGAGCTGGCGGAGGAGATGGTTGCTGGAGCTGTGGTAGTAACTGTTGTAGCATAACAGTCAGTTGAGACAGCTGTTGGCCTTGTTGCGCAATCTGTTGTGACTGCTGGGCGACCACCGTGGTGAGGTCAGCGACAACTGGCAGAGGAACTTCAGCGGGATCCATGGCCGGATCTACTGTCACGATGCCGGCTGGCAGGTAGTGGATCCTCTGTGCCAGAGAGGGATTGGCGTGGACCGTGCTAGAGGATCGGTTCTAAGTCACTACTGGTTTTCACCAGAGCCCGCCGCAAAGCGGGATGGTCTTGCTGCGGCGGTAGTGACCAGGTCGTATCCCCTAGCAACGGCTCAACCTCTCTGGCTGCTGAAGATAGGCGCGGTACAAGGGAGTAGACAGAAGCAAGGTCGGACGTAGCAGAAGGTCGGGGCAGGCAGCAAGGATCGTAGTCAGGGGCAACGGCAGGAGGTCTGGAACACAGGCTAGGAACACACAAGGAAACGCTTTCACTGGCACTAAGGCAACAAGATCCGGCGAGGGAGTGAAGGGGAAGTGAGGTGATATAGGGAAGTGCACAGGTGTAAACACTAATTGGAACCACTGCGCCAATCAGCGGCGCAGTGGCCCTTTAAATCGCAAAGACCCGGCGCGCGCGCGCCCTAGGGAGCGGGGCCGCGCGCGCCGGGACAGAACTGACGGAGAGCGAGTCAGGTACGGGAGCCGGGGTGCGCATCGCGAGCGGGCGCTACCCGCATCGCGAATCGCATCCCGGCCAGAGGCGGTATCGCAGCGCCCCGGGTCCGTGGAACCGACCGGAGCGCTGCAGTGAGAGGAGTGTAGCGAGCGCTCCGGGGAGGAGCGGGGACCCGGAGCGCTCGGCGTAACACCTGTTAAAAGTGTACTCTGGTGGAAAACATTTTTATTTTTTTATTTTTTTATCAACTGGTCCCAGAAAGTTAAACAGATTTGTAAATTACTTCTATTAAAAAAATCTTTACCCTTCCAGTACTTATTAGCAGCTGTATACTACAGAGGAAATTATTTTCTTTATGAATTTCTTTTTGTCTTGTCCACAGTGCTCTCTGCTGACACCTGATGCCTGTATCAGGAACTGTCCAGAGCAGGAGAAAATCCCCATAGCAAACCTCTCCTGCTCTGGACAGTTCCTGTCCTGTCAGTGGTGTCAGCAGAGAGCAGTGTGGACAGGACAAAAAAGAAATTTAAAAAGAAAAGAATTTCCTCTGTAGCATACAACTGCTATATTATTAAATAGCAGTAATTTAGAAATCTGTTTAACTTTCTGGCACCAGTTCTTTAAAAAAAAAAAGAAAGTACCCCTTTAAGGTTTTTTATCAAAACCTGTCCAGAGAAAAAGTTGTCCAGATGCCCATAGCAACCAATCAGATTGCTTCTTTCATTTTTAACAAGGCCTCTGAAAACAGCAATCTGATTGGTTGCTATGGGCAACTTTTCCTCTGGACAGGTCCACAAGAAAGGTGGGACAATACAAAGATTGTAGGGACTGATGATGTGGGGAAGATACAGATGTGGAATGGCATTATAGGGGCACAGGTGGGTAACACTATTGGTTTATAGCAGTGTTTCCCAAGCAGGGTGCCTCCAGCTGTTGCAAAACTGCAACTCCTTGCATGCCTGGACAGCCTTTGGCTGAGAGTTGTAGTTTTGTACCAACTGGTTGCACCCTGGTTGGGAAACACTGGTTTATAGGGAGGGAAACAACTATGCTGGACTAAGCTTTTCAGGTACTGTAGGTGGGGGACACTATGGGGGAGATTTAACAAGACCTATCCAGAGGAAAAGTTGCCCATAGCAACCAATCAGATCCTTTCTTTCATTTTTCAGAGGCCTTTTCAAAAGTAAAATAAGCAATCTGATTGGTTGCTATGGGCAACTTTTCCTCTGGACAGGTCTTGTTAAATCTCCCCCATAGTGTATATCAGAATAAATAAGGAAAAAAACTAAACGAGGGGGCACTCCCTCCGTCTGGAGAAGAAAAGGTTTAGTCTAAAGGGGCGACAAGCCTTCTTTACCGTGAGGACTGTGAATTTATGGAACGGTCTACCTCAGGAACTGGTCACAGCAGGAACAATTAACAGCTTTAAAACAGGGTTAGATACATTCCTGGAACAAAATAACATTAATGCTTATGCAGAATTATAAAACTACATCCCTTTCCCTTATCCCCTTACACCCTTCACTTCAATTCCCTGGTTGGACTTGATGGACGTATGTCTTTTTTCAACCATACTAACTATGTAACTATGTAAACAACACAAAAACACACTATCATTTCCCTGAAGCTGCTTGTACAGAGGAGGCCGGTCCTCCCTGACAGACCACCCTGCTGATCATCAGTTACTGTCACTGTGGACTCTTCTAAGTCCCCTCACACAGTCCACGCTCCCTACAGTCCTCCCTGACAGACCCGGCTGATGATCACTTACTGTCCCCTCATGGCAGCTCCAGCTGATCTTCTATCCTTCATCTCTTCCTTTCCTTACCCAGAGAGGAGCAGGGAGGGGGAGGGGCCATCAGCAGCAACAGGACCCCGGGAGACAGTGTCCAGAGAATGCCTGTATGACAAGATGTCACTTCCTAACACTTGTATCTGCTCTTTCTTCTTGTCCCCTGCTGTTATCTCTACCAGCCGTGCCTCTATACACTCCTGCCCCTGTGCCTCTGTGCCTCACACCTTTAAAAAAAAAAAAAAGGCATTAACCCCTACAGGACCCATGACGTAACGGTACGTTCTGACACCCTGGGTCTTACGGACCAAGGACATACATTTACGTCATGGGCAGTTCTGGTCCCCGCCGTGCGCCGGGCGGGGATCGGACCGGGATGCCTGCTGAAATCATTCAGCAGGCATCCCGTGCAAATGCCCAGGGGGGTCTAAAGACCCATGTCGGCGATCGCCGCAAATCGCATGTGAATTCACACATGCGATTTGCGGCTATTCCGGCGATGTGGGTCACGTGCGACCCGCTGACCCAGAGATACAAGGTGATCGGGATGTATGATACACCCCGTATCACCCACTGTATCTATGGGGAGGTGGCGATTTCAGCCAGCAGGGGGGGGGGGTTAACAGCATCTTCCTGTAGCTCCCGCCGCTGGCTGAGTTCAGTCAGCGGTCATAGCTGCTGGAGGAAGACCGGGACCCCCCCCCCCCTGCTGAGATCGGAGCCCCCAGAGAAGAAAAGAAGCCCCCCATAAATCAGGGAAAGCATACAGCCTAGGGAAAGGTAGGGTAAATAATAAAAAATAAAGTTAAAAAAAGTTTAAAAAAATTTCCCCCCCCCCTGACCCCCAAATAGGTCCCCAAGGGTCTTCTGCAGTTTTTCAGTGTGACCCGGGCCCTATTAGGGGTTCAGGGCGCTGCATTAGCATACGCAGGGCGCTGCATTGGCATACGCTTTTCTTGCCTCCGACTCCGAATCTGTCAGTGAGGACGATGAAGATCCAACATTTCTGTGTTCTTCATCGTCCTCCTCATCATCTAGTACTGATGATGAGCCCCCTGCACGGCGGCGGAGACGCCGCCAGGCGAGGCCACGCACCCCCCATGATAGTGGCTCAGTGGCCGGCACTAGTGCGAGTGGTGATGCCGCTCGTACTAGGAGTCCGACCCCCCAGACAAGTTTACCGGAGCCCCCTTCTGGTGAACCTGTCTGGAGACCCCCAGAGGCTTATCAGCCACGGGTTCTGGAGTTTGTTGGCGAAACCAGAATCCGGATTGACAATTCTGGATTCACTGAAATTGACTATTTCAGTTATTTTTTCAGTGACAGTTTTGTCAATCACATGGTGGAGCAGACGAATCTGTACGCCAGGCAGTTCATCGCCCACCACCCTGATTCTTTTTTGGCCAGTTCCAATGAATGGTGCGCCATTGATGCAGCAGAAATGAGGACATTTTGGGGCCTCTTGCTGCATATGGGCCTGGTCAAAAAGCCAAGTGTCAGACAGTACTGGAGCGGGGACATCCTCTACCAGACCCTGCTTTACAGTATGGTCATGACACGGAGGCGGTTAGAGGCCATTTGGAAATGCCTTGGATAATGCGGCATGTCCACCCCGAGGTGATCCCGCCTATGACCGGCATTACAAAGTGAGGCCGGTCAACGATCACTTAGGGGCCAAATTTTTGGAGGCCTATGTACCCCTCAGGGAGCTCTCGGTAGATGAGTCTCTTATCAGTTTTAAGGGGAGACTCATCTTCCGCCAGTATATTCCCTCGAAGCGGGCGCGGTATGGCGTGAAGCTCTATAAACTTTGTGAGAGTACTTCCGTGTACACTCTCAAGTTTAGAGTGTATGAGGGACGAGATTCCCGTATTGAACCCCTAGATTGTTCCCCCACTCTGGGTGTAAGCGGGAAAATCGTTTGGGAGCTTGTGCACCCTTTGCTGGATAAGGGTTACCACGTGTACGTGGACAACTTTTATACCAGCATCCCTCTCTTCACATCCCTTGCCGCCAGATCCACGTCCGCTTGTGGGACCGTGCGGAAAAACCAGAGAGGCCTCCCTCTAAATTTTGTTAAGACACCTATTCCCAAGGGTGAGTCCCGTGCCCTTGCCCATGAAAACCTGTTGCTGGTCAAGTATAAGGATAAGAGAGATGTCCTTATGCTGACCACTATTCATGGCAACGGCAGCTCACCTGTCCCTGTGCAAGGTACCACAACACCGATCCTCAAGGCCGATTGTATTCTGGACTACAATCGGTATATGGGGGGAGTTGATCTTTCTGATCAAGTCCTCAAGCCATATAACGCCATGCGGAAAACACGGGTATGGTACAAGAAAGTTGCGGTCTACATGGTACAGGTTGCCATGTACAACTCTTTTGCACTGTCCCAGTACGCTGGTAACACAGGGACATTCCTCCAGTTCCAAGAAGAAGTCCTAAAGGTCCTGATCTTTGGCGACCGGGAAAGAGCAGGCCAGACTTCCCAAGCAACTGAAGTAATAGGTGCCAGGATCGTCCCAGGCCAACACTTTCCAGGTGAGGTCCCCCACACTGGAAAGAAGGGACGAGCCCAGAGAAGATGCAGAGTGTGTTACAAGAGGGGGATTCAGAAGGACACCACCACTCAATGTGACACTTGCCCAGATAATCCGGGCCTCTGCATTAAAGGAGTAGTCCAGTGGTGACTCAGTGGTGAGCAACTTATCCCCTATCCTAAGGATAGGGGATAAGTTGCAGATCGCGGGGGGTCCGACCGCTGGGGCCCCATGCGATCTCCTGTACGGAGCCCCAACAGCCCGCGGGAAGAGGGCGTGTTGACCTCCGCATGAGGCGGCGGCCGACACGCCCCCTCAATACAAGTCTATGGCAGAGCCGAAGCGCTGCCTTCGGCAATCTCCGGCTCTGCCATTGAGATGTATTGAGGGGGCGTGTCGGCCGCCGCTTCGTGCGGGGGTCGACACCCGCTATCTGGGCCGAGAGCCGGGGCCCCGTACAGAGAGATCGCAGGGGACCCCAGCGGTCGGACCCCCCGCGATCTCAAACTTATCCCCTATCCTTAGGATAGGGGATAAGTTTTTCACCACTGGACTACCCCTTTAAGGATTGCTTCAGGGAGTATCACACTTCCATGGAGTTCTAAATTTTCCATTTTACATTTAAATTTTACATTTTAATTTTCCACAATTTGACCCAAATGTACCAAGTCCAGAGTACATTCCAAGTTTTAACCCCATAAAACCACTAAATTGCCCCAAAAAACATTCCAGAATGATGATTCAGAGCATAGGGTTTGGGGCGGGCATATTTTTTTGTTTTGGCTGTGCTCTGGGTCATCATTCTGGGAACATAATCTGTTTTATAATTTTATGTCCCACTGTACCCCATTTTAGTTACTTAGTGTACCCCAGTTATTTACCCCATGTAATGCCCCTTGAGGGGGGGTCCCACTGTTCTGGCTCCATAGGTGAAAGCCAAAGCTCAAGGACCCTGACTGATCTCCGGCACCTCTGAGACCGGTGTGCACGCTGTTTACGCCCAGACTTGAGGTATGTACTTACTCCAAAGAAATGTACGGTATTTACACATTTACAATGACATTTTCTCCTTTTACCACTTGTGAAAATGAAAAATTTGGGGTAACCCCAGCATTTTAGTGTAAAAAAATCAAATTTTTCCTTTTCACATCCCACTTCATGAATATTTATCAAACACCTGTGGGGTGTTAAGGCTCTCTGTACCCCTTGTTATGTTCCTTGAGGGGTGCAGTTTCCAAAATAGTATGCCATGTGTTTATTTTTTTGCTGTCCTGGCACCATAGGGGCTTCCTAAATGCGACATGTCCCCCCCATTTCAGCAAAATTTGCAAATGTGACTCCTTCTCTTCTGAGCATTGTAGCGCTCCCGTAGTGCATTTGACGTCCACTTATGGGGTACTTCCATACTCAGAAGAGATGGGGTTACAAATTTTGGGGGGTATTTTCTGCTATTAACCCTTGCAAAAATGTGAAATTTGGGGGGAAACACACATTTTAGTGGAAAAAAATTTTTTTTTACATATGCAAAAGTTGTGAAACCCCTGTGGGGTATTAAGGCTCACTTTATTCCTTGTTACGTTCCTCAAGGGGTCTAGTTTCCAAAATGGTATGCCATGTTTTTTTTTTTTTTTTGCTGTTCTGGCACCATAGGGGCTCCCTAAATGCGACATGCCCCCCGAGCAAAATTTGCTCTCAAAAAGCCAAATATGACTCCTTCTCTTCTGAGCATTGTAGTTCGCCCGTAGTGCACTTCAGGTCAATTTATGGGGTACCTCCATACTCAGAAGAGGTGGGGTTACAAATTTTGGGGGGTATTTTCTGCTATTAACCCTTGCAAAAATGTGAAATTTGGGGGGAAACACACATTTTAGTGAAAACATTTTTTTTTTTTACATATGCAAAAGTCGTGAAACCCCTGTGGGGTATTAAGGCTCACTTTATTCCTTGTTACGTTCCTCAAGGGGTCTAGTTTCCAAAATGGTATGCCATGTGTTTTTTTTTTTTTTGCTGTTCCGGCCCCATAGGGGCTTCCTAAATGCGACATGCCCCCCAAAAACCATTTCAGAAAAACGTACTTTCCAAAATCCCCTTGTCGCTCCTTCGCTTCTGAGCCCTCTACTGCGCCCGCCGAACACTTTACATAGACATATGAGGTATGTGCTTACTCGAGAGAAATTGGGCTACAAAAACAAGTATAAATTTTCTCCTTTTACCACTTGTAAAAATTCAAAAATTGGGTCTACAAGAACATGCAAGTGTAAAAAATGAAGATTGTGAATTTTCTCCTTCACTTTGCTGCTATTCCTGTGAAACACCTAAAGGGTTAAAACGCTGACTGAATGTCATTTTGAATACTTTGGGGGTGCAGTTTTTATAATGGGGTAATTTGTGGGGTATTTCTAAGATGAAGACCCTTCAAATCCACTTCAAATCTGAACTGGTCCCTGACAAATAGTGAGTTTGAAAATTTTGTGAAAAATTGGAAAATTGCTGCTGAACTTTGAAGCCCTCTGATGTCTTCCAAAAGTAAAAACATGCCAATTTTATGATGGAAACATAAAGTAGACATATTGGAAATGTGAATAATTTTCTTTTTATTTGGAATATCCATTTCCCTTACAAGCAGAGAGCTTCAAAGTTAGAAAAATGCAAAATTTTCAATTTTTTCATCAAATTTTGGGATTTTTCACCAAGAAAGGATGCAAGTATCGACAAAAATTTACCACCATGTTAAAGTAGAATATGTCACGAAAAAACTATCTCAGAATCAGAATGATAACTAAAAGCATTCCAGAGTTATTAATGTTTAAAGTGACAGTGGTCATATGTTCAAAAAACGCTCTGGTCCTAAGGTGTAAAATGGCCTGGTCCTTAAGGGGTTAAAGGAGAACTACGGGATTGAAAAATGTATCCCCTATCCTAAGGATAGGGGATAAGTTTCAGATCGCGGGGGGTCCGACCGCTGGGGCCCCGGCTCTCTGGTTAGAGAGGGCGTGTTGACCACCGCACGAAGCAGCGGCCGACACGCCCCCTCCATACACTGCTCTGGGAGAGACGGAAATTGCCGAAGGCAGCACTTCGGCTCTCCCATAGCAGTAAATGGAGGGCGCGTGTCAGCCGCCGCCTCGTGCGGTGGTCGACACGCACTCTCTATGCAGAGAGCCGTGGCCCCGTACGGGAGATCGTGGGGGGCCCCAGGGGTCGGACCCCCCGCGATCTGAAACTTATCCCCTATCCTTAGGATAGGGGATAATCTTTTCAATCCCATAGTTCTCCTTTAAGGGGCAGGTGCATGAAAAGGCAGGGGCTCAAGCCCCCTTTGTGCCCTATGTGTGCACGTCCCTGTTCACCTCAATGATATTACACACTAGAAAATTTAATTATACCCACTCCACCTCATTATATAGTTCACTGCACTTCCAAATTAAACATTTACATTTAATAAACACCCCCCATACTATTATTCAGTGCTCCTGATATTATATACTGCCTGCCATAATATAAAATATACACTCTCTTATAATGTTATTCACTGCCCCCCCATGATACCAAACACATAGGAACACAGTAGCAGCAGCATACACATTCATACACGATTCATATTTAACATGGCAGCAGAATACACATAGCAGAGTCATCACTGTGCGACGAGCTGAATGGCTCTGCTATCGATTTGTTGTGCCTGTGAGGTGTGTCATTCTACCATATGCAGGGATGGGGGGGGGGTGCTAGGGCGGTGTTAATGACTGATTTTCTAAAGGGGACGGAAATATGACACATGACAGCCTATTAGAGGGGACCCTGAGCTGCTGCAAGATTCCAAATATGAAGTGGATATATGAAGTGGACTTGAGTCCTGTTCACTCTCAATACCCCCTTACCAGCCCCATGATCTAAATAAACATCATTAAGGGGTTAATTAGAATTACCTCGCAAATGTGTGCTGTGTGTATTTTGCTCCCCTCTCTTGCATGTCCAGGTCTACATCCTCATAGAATTCCCAATCATCAGGCACTCCTCTTTCCTCTATTTCATTGTAAAATTCATCTTCCCAGAGCTCCATTTTCACTCCGTAAACATAAGCAGACGGCAGGCTATGACAGAGGCTGCTTACATAACATGATATTTACTGAGAAATTACACTTACGCCCATATAGCCAATAAGAATGATCTGCTGCTTATGCCTCCCTACCTCTGGGTGTGTCTAGACATGTCACTGCTATTTCCTACACACTATTAGCTGATGAAGAAGAGGAACAAGTTCAGTACATGTTATCCTAAGTTGCTAGGGTTTGAGGCATCCAGAGGGAGAGGGCTAATGTTCTCTACTAAAGGGGTTAATGTGCTATGAGCAGCCTGACACTGTAAGAGTTAATGTGCTGCACATATATTAGATGGTATCTGGTGCTGGAGGGGTTAATGTGCTATGAGCAGTCTGACACTGTAAAAGTTAATGTGCTGCACATATATTAGATGGTATCTGGTGCTGGAGGGGTTAATGTGCTATGAGCAGTCTGGCCCTGTAAGGCATAATGTGCTGTATAAATATTAGATGATACCTGGTGCTGGAGGGGTTAATGTGCTATGAGCAGTCTGACCCTGTAAGGCATAATGTGCTGTATGAATATTAGATGATACCTGGTGCTGGAGGGGTTAATGTGCTATGAGCAGTCTGACCCTGTAAGGCATAATGTGCTGTATGAATATTACATGATACCTGGTGCTGGAGGGGTTAATGTGCTATGAGCAGTCTGACCCTGTAAGGCATAATGTGCTGTATAAATATTAGATGATACCTGGTGCTGGAGGGGTTAATGGGCTATGATATCTCCAGCCCTGTAGGGGATAATGTGCTTTACAGATAATAAATGATACCTGGAGGGGTTAACGTGCTTTGAGCAGTCTGACCCTGTAAGGAATAATAAGGTGGTGTACAGATATTAGTTGATACCTGGTGCTGGAGGGGTTAATGGGCTATGATAACTCCAGCCCTGTAGGGGATAATGTGCTTTACAGATAATAAATGATACCTGGAGGGGTTAACGTGCTTTGAGCAGTCTGACCCTGTAAGGAATAATAAGGTGGTGTACAGATATTAGTTGATACCTGGTGCTGGAGGGGTTAATGGGCTATGATAACTCCAGCCCTGTAGGGGATAATGTGCTTTACAGATAATAAATGATACCTGGAGGGGTTAACGTGCTTTGAGCAGTCTGACCCTGTAAGGAATAATAAGGTGGTGTACAGATATTAGTTGATACCTGGTGCTGGAGGGGTTAATGGGCTATGATAACTCCAGCCCTGTAGGGGATAATGTGCTTTACAGATAATAAATGATACCTGGAGGGGTTAACGTGCTTTGAGCAGTCTGACCCTGTAAGGAATAATAAGGTGATGTACAGATATTAGTTGATACATGGAGCTGGAGAAGTTGGTGTGCTGTGAGCAGTCTGATCCTGTTGGGAATAATGTACTGTATAGATATTAGATTATACCTTGTTCTGGAGGGAATAATGTGCTATGAGGAGTTTGGCTGTATAGGAGATAATGTGCCATGCATATAATAGATGATACCTAATGCTGGAGGGGTTAATGTGCTGAGCAAGCTGACCCTGTAGGGGATTATGTGCTGTACAGATATAAGATTATACCTGGTGCTGAAGAGGTTAATGTGCTATGAGCAGCCTGAGCCTGTAGGAGATAATGTGCCATACATATAATAGATAATACCTAATGCTGGAGGGGTTAATGTGCTGAGCAAGCTGACCCTGTAGGGGATTATGTGCTGTACAGATATAAGATTATACCTGGTGCTGAAGAGGTCAATGTGCTATGAGCAGTCTGAGCCTGTAGGAGATAATGTGCCATACATATAATAGATAATACCTAATGCTGGAGGGGTTAATGTGCTGAGCAAGCTGACCCTGTAGGGGATTATGTGCTGTACAGATATAAGATTATACCTGGTGCTGAAGAGGTTAATGTGCTTTGAGCAGTCTGAGCCTGTAGGGGATATTGTGCCATACATATAATAGATAATACCTAATGCTGGAGGGGTTAATGTGCTGAGCAAGCTGACCCTGTAGGGGATTATGTGCTGTACAGATATAAGATTATACCTGGTGCTGAAGAGGTTAATGTGCTTTGAGCAGTCTGAGCCTGTAGGAGATAATGTGCCATACATATAATAGATAATACCTAATGCTGGAGGGGTTAATGTGCTGAGCAAGCTGACCCTGTAGGGGATTATGTGCTGTACAGATATAAGATTATACCTGGTGCTGAAGAGGTTAATGTGCTTTGAGCAGTCTGAGCCTGTAGGAGATAATGTGCCATACATATAATAGATAATACCTAATGCTGGAGGGGTTAATGTGCTGAGCAAGCTGACCCTGTAGGGGATTATGTGCTGTACAGATATAAGATTATACCTGGTGCTGAAGAGGTTAATGTGCTTTGAGCAGTCTGAGCCTGTAGGAGATAATGTGCCATACATATAATAGATAATACCTAATGCTGGAGGGGTTAATGTGCTGAGCAAGCTGACCCTGTAGGGGATTATGTGCTGTACAGATATAAGATTATACCTGGTGCTGAAGAGGTCAATGTGCTATGAGCAGTCTGAGCCTGTAGGAGATAATGTGCCATACATATAATAGATAATACCTAATGCTGGAGGGGTTAATGTGCTGAGCAAGCTGACCCTGTAGGGGATTATGTGCTGTACAGATATAAGATTATACCTGGTGCTGAAGAGGTTATTGTGCTATGAGCAGTCTGAGCCTGTAGGGGATATTGTGATATACAGATATTAAATGATACCTGGTGCTGGAAAGGTTAATGTGCTATGAGAAGTCTGACTTTGTAGGTGATAATGTGCTGTACAGATAATCAGTGGCGTTGCTAGGGTTGGTGTCACCCGGTGCGGTAGAAAATGGTGTCACCCCCATACCTCCCCCCTCCCCCCAGTAAGTTTTTAGCCTGTTGTGACAGACACCACTGTTGTAGCGCATTGTGAGAAATTCCAGTATAATAATCAGATATACCAGTTGCCACAGAATAGGAAAGTGTTAAAGAAGTTTTCACCATTGAAATATACAGCTCCCAGAATTACTTAAAGGGGTACTCCACTGGAAAACATTTACTTTTATATCAACTGGTGCCAGAAAGTTAAGCAGATTTTTTAATTACTTCTATTTAAAATCTTAATACTTACAGTACTTATAAGCTGGTGTATGCTCCACAGGAAGTTGTGTAGTTCTTTCCAGTCTGACCACAGTGCTATTTGCTGACACCTCTGTCCATGTCAGGAACTGTCCAGAGCAGGATAGGTTTGCTATGGGGATTTGCTCCTACTATGGACAGTTCTTGACATGGACAGAGGTGTCAGCACAGAGCACTGTGGTCAGACAGAAAATAAATTAAAAAAGAAAATAACTTCCTGTGAATCGCTTATACAGCAGCTAATAAGTACTGGAAGGATTAAGATTTTTAAATAGAAGTAATTTACAAATCTGTTTAACTTTGTAGCACCAGCTGATTAAAACATTTTTTTTCCAGTAGATTACCCCTTTGAGCAGTGGTGAGGTTATGCTGGGAGTTGTAGTTTCACTGACCTAACTGTAGAACGGACAAGTGACTACAGGACACAGAGAGGAGAATGTACAATGATATCAGTGACTACCGGTGACGTCTTCTCTATATAGTCTTTCCTTATCTAATTCAGATGGTACATACCGCCAGGAATTGTTCCAGCTAAAACTTCTCTCTGCAGAATGTGACGCCCAGACGTCTCCTCACTATGTCAGCGCATTCTCATCCTCTATATGAAAACAATTATTATTATAAACCTGCCAGACACTGTATCCTCTAAATATAATACTACTATACACTATACTCTTTGATTATAAACCTTCCATACACCATACCCACTGAATATAAAGCTACCTAACACTGTACATTCTGAATATTATACCAACACATACTGTACACTCTGAATATAAATCTGCCACATACTGTACCCCTGAATATAATACTATCACATACTGTACCCCTGAATATAATACTATCACATACTGTACCCTCTGAATATAAATCTGCCACATACTGTACCCCTGAATATAATACTATCACATACTGTACACTCTGAATATAAATCTGCCACATACTGTACCCCTGAATATAATACTATCACATACTGTACCCTCTGAATATAAATCTGCCACATACTGTACCCCTGAATATAATACTATCACATACTGTACACTCTGAATATAAATCTGCCACATACTGTACCCCTGAATATAATACTATCACATACTGTACCCTCTGAATATAAATCTGCCACATACTGTACCCCTGAATATAATACCGCCATACACTGTACCCTCTGAATATAATACTACCACACACTGTACATTCTGAATATAATACCAACACATACTGTACCCTCTGAATATAAATCTGCCACATACTGTACCCCTGAATATAATACCGCCACACACTATACCCTCTGAATATAATACTACCACAAACTGCGCCCTCTGAATATAATACTACCACAAACTGCGCCCTCTGAAAATAAATCTGCCACATACTGTACCCTCTGTATATAAATCTGCCACATACTGTACCCTCTGAATATAAATCTGCCACATACTGTACCCTCTGAATATAAATCTGCCACATACTGTACCCCTGAATATAAATCTGCCACATACTGTACCCTCTGAATATAATACTACCACCCACTGCACCCTCTGAATATAATACTTAGAGATGAGCAAACTACAGTAAATTCAACTCGTCACAAACTTCTCTGCTCGGCAGTTGATGACTTTTCCTGCATAAATTAGTTCAGCTTTCAGGTGCTCCCGTGGGCTGGAAAAGGTGGATACAGACCTAGGAGACTCTTTCCTAGGAATGTATCCACCTTTTTCAGCCCACCGGAGCACCTGAAGGCTGAACTAATTTATGCAGGATAAGTCATCAACTGCCGAGCCGAGAAGTTCGTGACGAATCGAATTTACTGTAAGTTCGCTCATCTCTAATAATACTACCACAAACTGCGCCCTCTGAATATAATACTACCACAAACTGCGCCCTCTGAATATAACGTTACCATACAGTGCACCCTCTGAATATAATACTACCACCCACTGCGCCCTCTGAATATAACGTTGCCATACAGTGCACCGTCTGAATATAATACCACAACCAAAGTAACACCCCTCAACATCCGTTAGCTGATGCTATTACCACGGGAGGGGGGTATTGGTGGTGTTGCTAGTGGATGATGGGGGTGCTACTACTGGGGAGGTGTTGCTGGAGGATGATGAGGGTGCTACTGGCCATCCCCCCTGGCAGTATCACCCCCATCATCCATCGGCAGGATCATCCTCCTGGCAGGAGCACCTCCATCATCCACCATCAGGATATGTTGATGGAGGTGCTGCTGGGGGGGGGGGGGGGGGGGTTGCTGGTTGATGATGAGGGTGCTACTGCCAGGGGGGGAGCATTAGGTAGGCAGCAGTGCCCCCACATTAGGTAGGTCGCAGTTTCCCCACATTAGGTAGCAATTTCCCCACATTAGGTAGCACAGATTCCCCACATTAGGTAGCAATTTCCCCACATTAGCTAGCACAGATTCCCCACATAAGGTAGCATAGACTCCCCACATTTGGTAGCACAGATTCCCCACATTAGGTAGCATAGACTCCCCACATTTGGTAGCACAAATTCCCCACATTAGGTAGCAATTTCCCCACATTAGCTAGCACAGATTCCCCACATAAGGTAGCATAGACTCCCCACATTTGGTAGCACAGATTCCCCACATTAGGTAGCATAGACTCCCCACATTTGGTAGCACAGATTCCCCACATTAGGTAGCATAGACTCCCCACATTTGGTAGTAGTTTCCCCACATTAGGCCGCAGGTCCCCTTGCAGGTTCCCCACAATGGGTCAGAGTTTCCCCACAATAGATCGCTGGTTATACCCCCTCCCCCCCCCCCCCCCCACACACACACACACACAAAAAAAAAAAAAACACATACAACACAGAGAGACAAACACACACACTCACAGACAGACAGACACACACACACAGAGTCACACAGTCACACACACACACAGAGTCGCACAAACACACACACACAGAGTCACACACACACACTCAGAGAGTCACACAAACACACACAGTCACATACACACAGCCACATACAAGCATAGATAGAGACAGAGAGACAGACATAAAAACTCACCCATCCAGCGCAGCGCTCCTTCTCACCGGGCGCCGTGCGAGTGACGTAACTCCTGCGTCCTCCTGCGCGGCCATGCGGTGTGACGTCAGGCCGGCGCAGACGTGGGAGCGGAGGACGGGCACAGTACTGGTGAAGGTGAGGGGGGGTGTGATGACGGTCGGGCGCACAGTGAAGGTGAAAGAGGGGGTTTGCTGACGGACGGGCGCACCGCACACACAGCGGGGGGGGGGGGGGGTGCTGACGGATGCGAGGCCGGTCGGGCACAGATGAGGGGGGTGTCTGTGTAGCTGGGGAGGGGGAGGGGTGCTGCGGAGCGTCTTGGTGTCACCCCATTGGGTTGGTGTCACCCGGTGCGGGCCGCACCCCCCGCACCCGGGTCGCAACGCCACTGCAGATAATAAATCATACCTTGTGCTGGAGGGTTTAAGCTAAGTTTCTCCTTTTTTTTTTTTTTTTTTTTTTTTTAAACGCCAAATCTGCCACATGGCGTTTTTTCAGCCAAAACCTCTCTGGTGGATTCCATTAGGCAACTTCTCCAGCCAGTCACTGCATTCAGGTGGATACGTTCAACAGTCCCAGTGATGTAACTGGAACAATTGGAGGGGCTACATGTACTAGAAGCTACCTCCAGCTTCCATTGACCCTCCCAGGAAGAAGGGGAATCTGCCTATATTCTAAGCAAACTGACTTTGTGGTGTCCATTCTATTAAATATTATAAAGACAAGACAGCACTTTTAGTTCGACACTGCAAAGACTCATGAACATTTAGTTGTAGCAATGAACAATATCTCAGCACTTGTGAAAGTGTATAGTGGTTCTCTGACTATTTCTTCAGCAAAGGCATAAATCACTCTCACAAAGTAATAAAGATTGTCGGCACTCACCACATCTTCTTAGTATCTTCTTTATTGAATACTCACATAAATTACAAAAGGAGGGTGGATGGGGAGTATCACAATTTTTGAGAGCTATTAAATATTATGACTGTGATGGCTGTGATGAAACCCTCCATCACTGGGGCCACTGGAGAGGCCTGACTGCCAGCCTGCTCCCTATTGGCCCTAGCTTTGTAAAGGCTCTTCTGGCTACCCCCAGCAAGATATCATCTCATCACTTGCTGAGGGGATTGTGTCTGGCAGACAGCCAGGATCTGCAACCCGGGAATGACCCCCACCCCCAGCTCCGGCTCCTGGACAAAGCAGGTCTGCGGAACTCGTTGGAGGGTGAGGCGGGGAACGCGAGTGACTGGCCGTTTGCACTGGCACCTGTAAGTTAATGTCTAAATTGGGATTGTGGTCATGGCCAAAAATGTTGGCACCCCTGAAATTTTTCTAGAAAATGAAATAGATTACAGTAACACATATTTTGCTATACACATGTTTATTCCCTGTTTGTATTGGTCCTAATCCAAAAAAGGGAGGAAAAAAAGTAAATTGGACATAATGTCACACCAAACTCCAAAAATGGGCTGGACAAAATTATTGGCACCCTTTCAAAATTGTGGAAAAATAAGATTGTTTCAAGCATGTGATGCTCCTTTAAACTCACCTGGGGCAAGTAACAGGTGTGGGCATTATACAACTCACACCTGAAAGCAGATAAAAAGAAGAGAAGTTCACTTAGTCTTTACATTGTGTGTCTGTGTGTGCCACACTAAGCATGGACAACAGAAAGAGGAGAAGAGAACTTGAGAACCAAAATTGTGGAAAAATATCAACAATAGCAAGGTTACAAGTCCATCTCCAGAGATCTAGATTTGCCTTTGTCCACAGTGCGCAACATTATCAAGAAGTTTGCAACCCATGGCACTGCAGCTAATCTCCCTGGGCATGGACGGAAGAGAAAAATTAATGAAAGGTTTAAACGCAGGATAGGCCGGATGGTGGATGAGCATCCCCAAACAAGTTCCAAAGATATTCAAGCTGTCCTGCAGGCTCAGGGAGCATCAGTGTCAATGCAAACTATCCATTGACATTTAAATGAAATTAAACGCTATGGCAGGAGACCCAGGAGGACCCCACTGCTGACACAGAGACATAAAAAAGCAAGACTACATTTTACCAAAATGAATTTGAGTAAGCCAAAATCCTCTGGGAAAACGTCTTGTGGACAGATGAGTCCAAGATAGAGCTTTTTGGTAAAGCACATCATTCTACTGTTTACCGAAAAAGGAATGAGGCCTACAAAGAAAAGAACACAGTACCTACAGTGAAATATGGTGGAGGTTCAACGATGTTTTGGGGTTGTTTTGCTGCCTCTGGCACTGGGTGCCTTGAATGTGTGCAAAGCATTGTGAAATCTGAGGATTACCAATGGATTTTGGATCACACTGTACAGCCCATTGTCAGAAAGCTGCATTTGCGTCCGAGATCTTGGGTCTTCCAGCAGGACAATGACTCCAAACATACGTCAAAAAGCACCCAGAAATGGATGGCAACAAAGCGCTGGAGAGTTCTAAAGTGGCCAGCAATGAGTCCAGATCTAAATTTCATTAAACACTTGTGGAGAGATCTTAAAATTGCTGTTGGGAAAAGGCATCCTTCCAATGAGAGAGACCTGGAGCAGTTTGCAAAGGAAGAGTGGTCCAACATTCCGGCTGAGAGGTATAAAAAGCTTATGGATGGTTATAGGAAGCGATTGATTTCAATTATTGTTTCCAAAGGATGCGCAAACAAATATTACGTTGAAGTTGCCAATAATTTTGTCCAGCCCATTTTTGGAGTTTGGTGTGACATTATGTCCAATTTGCTTTTTTTCCTCCCTTTTTTTTGTTTAGTTCCAATGCACACAAAGGGAATAAACATGTGTATAGCAAAACATGTGTTACTGCAATCCTTTTCTGTGAGAAGTACTTCATTTTCTTGAAAAATTTCAGGGGTGCCAACATTTACGGTCATGACTGTATATTATTTGCACAGGGCACTATATTGGTATGGGACCAGTACTATTCATTTTCATGTGACACTTATGCACCTTATTTGATGTCCTCCATATTTTTTGCCCCCAGTACATGTATTAATTATCGCCCCATATCAGTGATTGCCTTTTATCTTTGGTGCAATATTTAGACATCTCATTTTGGGAGTCTTCATTAGTCCATGGCTGGCCATCTGTGTGTTCCCCTTCCGGTGTATTTTTAATATGTCTTGTGTATTCATGTTTTTTAAGGGATCTATGTGGGGGTATTAATTGTCTGTCATATCATTTTTTGTATTAATAAAGATTTCTATATTTTCACATAATAAATTGTTTAAGTGTTTCATTAAAGTGAGGTAATTTGTAGGAATATATATTTACCCGGCCATGCCAGGAACTGATTGTGGTCAGCAATAGATAGAAATATATAGTTTTGGACTATATTGTATTGTTAATCCCTTTACTGTTCCAGTTGTCTCTGGGAGACAGATTAAGGGAGCAGTTTGTATCCCAATGCCCCAAAGTGAAGGCAACAATACATGACTGATCCTACCTTTCCTATATGAAAGCTTGGTAGTCTATCAGTGATTCCCATACATAAAAATTATACCCAACTATCAATAAAAAGGACAGATATGTTATTTGGCATGTGCAACTATGCTATTCCATTATAATCCCCATGTAAAATTATAATTATACACATATTCTTATCAGAAACAGATCAAATGTGTTAGGCTAGGTTGACA
Source organism: Hyla sarda (assembly GCF_029499605.1). Classification (NCBI taxonomy): domain Eukaryota; kingdom Metazoa; phylum Chordata; class Amphibia; order Anura; family Hylidae; genus Hyla; species Hyla sarda. The sequence goes on from NC_079191.1 coordinate 170,670,270, forward strand.
TACAGTGGGGAAAAAAGTATTTAGTCAGCCCCAATTGTGCAAGTTCTCCCACTTAAAAAGACGAGAGAGGCCTGTAATTTTCATCATAGGTATACCTCAACTATGAGAGACATAATGAGTAAAAAAATATCCCTAAAATCACGTTGTCTGATTTTTAAAGAAGTTATTTGCAAATGATGGTGGAAAATAAGTATTTGGTCAATAACAAAAGTTTATCTCAATACTTTGTTATATACCCTTTGTTGGCAATGACAGAGGTTAAACATTTTCTGTAAGTCTTCACAAGGTTTTCACACACTGTTGCTGGTATTTCGGCCCATTCCTTCATGCAGATCTCCTCTAGAGCAGTGATGTTTTGGGGCTGTCGCTGGCCAATACAGACTTTCAACTCCTTCCAAAGGTTTTCTATGTGGTTGAGATCTGAAGACTGGCTAGGCCACTCCAGGACCTTTTTATGAAACCACTCCTTCGTTGTGTGTTTGAGATCATTGTCATGCTGAAAGACCCAGCCACGTTTCATCTTCAATGCCCTTGCTGATGGAAGGAGGTTTTCACTCCAAATCTCATGATACATGGCCCCATTCATTCTTTCCTTTACACAGATCAGTCGTCTTGGCCTCTTTGCTGAAAAACATCCCCAATGCATGAGGTTTGCACCCCCATGCTTCACAGTAGGTACGATGTTCTTTGGATGCAACTCAGCATTCTTTCTCCTCCAAACACAAAGATTTGAGTTTTTACCAAAAAGTTCTACTTTATTTTCATCTGACCATATGACATTCTCCCAATCCTCTTCTGGAACATTCAAATGCTCTCTTGCAAACTTCAGATGGGCCCAGACATATACTGGCCTAATCAGGGGGGACACGTCTGGCACTGCATGATTTGAACTGTCCCTGGCGGCGTAGTGTGTTACTGATGGTAGCCTTTGTTACTTTGGACCCAGCTCTCTGCAGGTCATTCACTAGGTCCCCCCTGTGTGGTTCTGGTATTTTTGCTCACCGTTCTTGTGATCATTTTGACACCATGGGGTGAGATTTTGCATGGAGCCCCAAATCGAGGGAGATTATCAGTGGTCTTGTGTGTCTTCCATTTTCTAATAATTGCTCCCACAGTTGATTTCTTCAAACCAAGCTGCTTGCCTATTGCAGATTCAGTCTGAACAGACCCTTAGTGTGCTGTACAGTTGAGGTCAAAGATTTTTCACCTCTAGAAACAGCGAGGCCAGAACTGTATTGGAAAATTGCATCTATTATAATAAAACACATACTGTGGAAACAAGAAGAATTTATTTAAAATTAGCATTTGTGGATTTTCCTGAAAATCTGCAGTGTTATATTAATTCATATGGGGCACAGTATATCAGTTAATTTCATATATGGGACCTAAGTGAAATAATTTATTTAGGGGAGGCACAGTATATTAATTCATGTATTGGTGCACAGCTTATTAATTATTATGAGGAGGCACAGTATAGTAATTTATTTATATGTGGGGCACAGTATATTTATTTATATGTGGGACACTGTGTTAATTCATGTATAGAACACTGTATCTTAAAGGGGTACTCCACCCCTAGACATCTTATCCCCTATCCAAAGGATAGGGGATAAGATGTCTGATCGCGGAGGTCCTGCCGCTGGGGACCCCCGCAATATAGCATGCGGCACCCACCTGTTTCTGGTACGGAAATGCCCCCATGTGACGTCACACCCCATCCCCTCAATGCAAGTCTATGGGAGGGGACCCCCGCGATCAGACATCTTATCCCCTATCCTTTGGATAGGGGATAAGATGTCCAGGGGTGGAGTACCCCTTTAAGTCATATATGGGGCACAGTGTATTTATTTTTTGGGGCAAAGTATATAATTAATTCATATATGGGGGCACATTATATACAGGTGAAACTCAAAAAATTAGAAAATTGTGCAAAAATTAATTGTATTTCATTAATGCAACTTACAGTTAAGGGAAAAGAAAAATAGAGGAGCAGACACACCTTCCCACACAGCAGCTGCAAGATACTATCAATGAGTAAGCTTTTACACTTACTTCACCAAGGGGAGCGAGTGTCACGTTCCAACACTTCATTAAAACCTTTAGGGGATAAAGTGTCCAGTTTAACCAGTTAAGGACCCATGAAGTAACATTACGTCATGAGTCCGCTCCCGATCTATAATGCGGGGCCAAGGCGGTTCAGGCCCGACAACGGCCGGGACCCGTGGCTAATAGCGTGTGGCATTGATCGCGGTGCCGCGCGCTATTAACCCTTTAGACGCGGCGTTCAAAGTTGAACGCCCCGTCTAAAGTGAAAACATGCCAGTTAGCTCAGGGAGCTGTTCGGGATAGCCTCGGCAAAATCGTGGCATCCCGAACAGCTTACAGGACAGCTGGAGGATCCGTACCTGCCTCCTCGCTGTCCGATTGCCGAATGACTGCTCAGTGCCTGAGATCCAGGCATGAGCAGTCAAGCAGCAGAATCATCCTATGAGAAACCATTGATCAATGTAATAGATCAGTGTGTGCAGTGTTATAGCCCCCTATGTGAGCTATAACACTGCAAAAACAAAGTGAAAAAAAAGTGAATAAAGATCATTTAACCCTTCCCTAATAAAAGTTTGAATCACCCCCCTTTTCCCATAAAAAAAAAAAAACACAGTGTAAATAAAAATAAACATATATGGTATCGCCGCATGCGGAATTGTCTGAATTATAAAAATATATCATTAATTAAACCGCACGGTCAATGGCGTACGTGCAAAAAAATTCCAAAGTCCAAAATAGTGCATTTTTGGTCACTTTTTATATAAGTCCTATCAATGCAAAAATGGTACCACTAAAAACTTCAGATCAGTGCGCAAAAAATTAGCCCTCATACCGCCCCATATGCGGAAAAATTAAAAAGTTATAGGGGTCAGAAGATGACAATTTTAAACATATTCATTTTCCATCATGTAGTTATGATTTTTTCCAGAAGTACAACAAAATCAAACCTATATAAGTAGGGTATAATTTTAATCGTATGGACCTACAGAATAAAGATAAGCTGTCATTTTTACCGAAAAATTTACTACAGATTTAGAAACAGAAGCCCCCAAAAGTTACAAAACAGCGTTTTTTTCCCCAATTTTGTCTCACAATGATTTTTTTTCCGTTTTGCCGTATATTTTTGGGTGAAATGACTGACGTCATTACAAAGTAAAATTGGTGGCGCAAAAAATAAGCCATCATATTGATTTTTAGGTGCAAAATTGAAAGAGTTATGATTTTTTAAAGGCAAGGAGGAAAAAAAGAAAATGCAAAAATGGAAAAAACCCCAGTCCTTAAGGGGTTAAATATAAAAAAAACACTCTCTTTTACATAATGTATAAAACCTCCTTAGACTGTTTTGAGCTTGCTCTATCGGAATCACTGTTAGCAACTCAGGGTCAGCATTATGGGCTGTAGCCAAATGCCGGGACACACTGGGGGGGATTCATCAATCTATATAGAGTCATTTTAGGTGTATTTTCTTGCGCAAAATCTTGCGCAAGGATATTTCCTGCGTTCTTTTTGTGCGTCTTTTTTGGTGGAACTTTTTTTAAAGATGTCACCCTTCAGGTGTATCGTAGAGCCGTTTTTCCTTTAGACATGAATTTATTAACTGCGTCTTTTTTTTTTTTGCGCAAAAAAAGGACGCAAGTGTCATTTTCTTGTGCAAATATACACCAGCTCCGAGCACACGTACAAGTCTGCCTTATATTGTTTTCAAGAGCTGAGATGGGCTGGATTCTATTACTGCACATGATTCAAAGACCCGTGGGCAAGTTTAGTAAATTTGGCGCAGGAAAATGACAAATACACGCAGCAGAAAGGGGAAAAAAAGCTCTACCATACACTGATGTTGATGAATCCCCCCCCCCCCCCACTGTTTTTAGGGTAACGGTGTCTAATATTAAATCTGACATATCCATTAATGTGACGTAATCCTTTTTCTAAGGGACTGAGATGTGCTCCCCACATATTGAACCCCACATGGACATTGTAAGACATAAATAACATTCACAACTACAATCTAAGTGCGATTTTATTTCTATAGTTTCACCTGTGGATTTACTAATAACTGATTTTTTGCCATTTTTTATATTTTTACACATCCCACATTTTTTATTTCCACATTTAAAAACTCACTTATACTGATTTTTGTTATCTGTTACTTTTTTACTGGATTTTTTTTATGCACGGATAGGATGGCGCTATCTGTTGAGCAATAGTTCTGGCTCGTCTATAAATAAATCTTGGTTTATTGCCATTATCCTCCAATGCATCCTTTAAAAACGGGTCATTTTCTAATATATATCAGTGTTTATAAAAAAAATCTTTTCTTTTTGTTTTGCATTCTGCAAAAACCATGAATTGAAAGCTGTCCCATAATTTTCACCTTTTTTCTTTATTTTTTTTATTTTCCTTTTGTCCCAATCTTTGGTTTTCTATCTGTTCTTTCCTTTTTATATTGTCTGCTTTTCATCTTGTTCCTTTAACCCCTTCCCGCAGAATGTCATATATAAACGCCGGGTTGTGCAGTGCGTTCTCGCATCCCGGCGTTTATAAATGACATGCAGTTAACCCGGCGATGCGCAGCATCGCACGGGTTAACTGGCAGAAGTCCCGCTGTTTCCAGCAGGGGACAACTTCTGCTTCACCCCCAGGACCATCAATTGATGGTCCTGGTCAGCGATCACTGTGATTGGTCCCTGTGGACCAATCACAGTGATCTGGGGTGAAAGTTCAGATCCCCCGCACTGCCCGCCCCTGGAAGTCGGGCAGAACGGGGGACGAAGGCTGCAGGGGCTCGCGGGGACCTGCGGCATTCGGGGGGAACACGTGGGGACCGGCGGACTTACCTGATCCAGCGGCGGGACCGAGGAGCAGCGACGGGTAAGTATGTGGTCCTCAGAGGCAGCAGTGAAGATCTTCACTGCTGCTTCTAGGAGTCTGAAAACTACAACTCCCAGCATGCCTAGACAGCCTTTGGCTGTCTGGGCATGCTGGGAGTTGTAGTTTTGCAACATCTGGAGGGCCTCAGTTTGGAGACCATTGTATAATGGTCTCCAATCTGTGCTCTTCCAGCTGTTGCAAAAATACAACTCCCAGCATGCACTGACTGTCCAGGCATGCTGGGAGTTTTAGTTCAGCAACATCTGGCCCTTCAGATGTTGCCGAACTACAACTCCCAGCATGCCCTTTAGCTGTCTGGGCATGCTGGGAGTTGTAGTTTTGCAACAGCTGGAGACACACTGGTTGGGAAACATTGTTTCTAACTCAGTGTTTCCTAACCTGTGTGCCTCCAGCTGTTGCAAAACTATAACTCCCAGCATGCACTAAAAGACCATGCATGCTGGGAGTTGTAGTTTTGCAACATCTGGAGGGCCCCAGTTTGGAGACCATTGTATAATGGTCTCCAATCTGTGCTCTTCCAGCTGTTGCAAAACTACAACTCCCAGTATGCACTGACTGTCCAGGCATGCTGGGAGTTTTAGTTCAGCAACATCTGGCCCTTCAGATGTTGCCGAACTACAACTCCCAGCATGCCCTTCAGCTGTCTGGGCATGCTGGGAGTTGTAGTTTTGCAACAACTGGAGACACACTGGTTGGGAAACATTGTCTGTTTCTAACTCAGTGTTTCCCAACCTGTGTGCCTCCAGCTGTTGCAAAACTATGACTCCCAGCATGCACTAACAGACCATGCATGCTGGGAGTTGTGGTTTTGCAACAGCTGATGCAAGTACCCCCCCCCCCCCGCCCCGCCACCCCCGTGAATGTACAGGGTACATTCACATGGGCGAGGCTTTTACAGTGGGTTTCTCGCATCTTGAGATGCAGCAAATTGTGCACTGGGAAACTCGCTGTAATCCCCCGCCCATGTGACTGTACCCTAAAAACACTACACTACACTAACACAAAATAAAATAAAAAGTTAAAAACACTACATATACACATACCCTTACACAGCCCCCCTCCCCCAATAAGAACGTCCGGTACACCACTGTTTCCAAAGCAGAGCCTCCAGCTGTTGAAAAACAACAACTCCCAGTATTGTCGGACAGCCGTTGACTGTCCAGGCATGCTGGGAGTTTTGCAACAGCTGGAGGCACCCTGTTTGGGAATCACTGGCGTAGAATACCCCTATGTCCACCCCTATGCAAATCCCTAATTTAGGCCTCAAATGCACATGGCGCTCTCACTTTGGAGCCCTGTCGTATTTCAGGGCAACAGTTTAGGGTCACATATGGGGTATCGCCGTTCTCGGGAGAAATTGTGTTACAAGGTTTGGGGGGCTTTTTCTTCTTTAACCCTTCATGAAAAGGAAATGTTGGGGTCTACACCAGAATGTTAGTGTAAATTTTTTTTATTTTTTACACTAACATGCTGATGTTGCCCTATACTTTACATTTTCACAAGAGGTAAAAGGGAAAAAAGCCCCCCAAAATTTGTAACGCAATTTCTCCCGACTACAGAGATACCCCATATGTGAGCGCAAAGTGCTCTGGGGGCGCACAACAAGGCCCAGAAGGGAGAGCGCACCATGTACATTTGAGGTGATTTGCACAGGGGTGGCTGATTGTTACAGCGGTTTTGACAAACGCAAAAAAAACAAAACCCCACATGTGACCCCATTTCAGAAACGACACCCCTCACGGAATGTAATGAGGGGTGCAGTGAGAATTTACCCCCCACAGGTGTCTGACGGATCTTTGGAACAGTGGTCCATGAAAATGAAAACTTGTACAGCCCACTGTTCCAAAGATCTGTCAGACACCAGTGGGGGGCAAATGCTCACTGTACCCCTTGTTACGTTCCTCAAGGGGTCTAGTTTCCAAAATGGTATGCCATGTGTGTTTTTTTTTTTGCTGTTCTGGCATCTTAGGGGCTTCCTAAATGCGACATGCTCCCCGAGCAAAATTTGCTCTCAAAAAGCCAAATATGACTCCTTCTCTTCTGAGCATTGTAGTTCGCCCATAGTGCACTTCAGGTCAACTTATGGGGTACCTCCATACTCAGAAGAGATGGGGTTACAAATTTTGGGGGGTATTTTCTGCTATTAACCCTTGCAAAAAGGTGAAATTAGGGGGGAAACACACATTTTAGTGGAAATTTTTTTTTTTTTTTACATATGCAAAAGTCATGAAACACCTGTGGGGTAATAAGGCTCACTTTATTCCTTATTACATTCCTCAAGGGGTCTAGTTTCCAAAATGGTATGCCATGTGAGTATTTTTTGCTGTTCTGGCACCATAGGGGCTTCCTAAATGCGACATGCCCCCCGAGCAAAATTTGCTCTCAAAAAGCCAAATATGACTCCTTCTCTTCTGAGCATTGTAGTTCACCCATAGTGCACTTCAGGTCAACTTATAGGGTACCTCCATACTCAGAAGAGAAGGGGTTACAAATATTGGGGGGTATTTCCTGCTATTAACCCTTGGAAAAATGTGAAATTTTGGGGGAAACACACATTTTAGTGAAAAATTTTTTTTTTTACATATGCAAAAGTCGTGAAACACCTGTGGGGTATTAAGGCTCACTTTATTCCTTGTTACGTACCTCAAGGGGTCTAGTTTCCAAAATGGTATGCCATGTGAGGGTTTTTTGCTGTTCTGGCACCATAAGGGCTTCCTAAATGCAACATGCCCCCAAAAACCATTTCAGAAAAACGTACTCTCCAAAATCCCCTTATCGCTCTTTCCCTTCTGAGCCCTCTACTGCGCCCGCCGAACACTTTACATAGACATATAAGGTATGTGCTTACTCGAGAGAAATTGGGCTACAAATATAAGTATACATTTTCTCCTTTTACCCCTTGTAAAAATTTAAAAATTGGGTCTACAAGAACATGCGAGTGTAAAAAATGAAGATTGTGAATTTTCTCCTTCACTTTGCTTCTATTCCTGTGAAACACCTAAAGGGTTAAAATGATGACTGAATGTCATTTTGAATACTTTGGGGGGTGCAGTTTTTATAATGGGGTCTTTTGTGGGGTATTTCTAATAAGAAGACCCTTCAAATCCACTTCAAACCTGAACTGGTCCCTGAAAAATAGTGAGTTTGAAAATTTTGTGAAAAATTGGAAAATTGCTGCTGAACTTTGAAGCCCTCTGGTGTCTTCCAAAAGTAAAAACTCGTCACTTTTATGATGCAGACATAAAGTAGACATATTGTATATGTGAACAAATTTTTTTTATTTGTAATATACATTTTCCTTACAAGCAGAGAGCTTCAAAGTTAGAAAAATGCAAAATTTTCAAATTTTTCATCAAATTTTAGGATTTTTCACAAGGAAAGGATGCAAGTTACCACAAAAATTTACCACCATGTTAAAGTAGAATATGTCACGAAAAAACAATCTCGGAATCAGAATGATAACTAAAAGCATTCCAGAGTTATTAATGTTTAAAGTGACAGTGGTCAGATGTGCAAAAAACGCTCTGGTCCTTAAGGCCAAAATGGGCTTGGTCCTGAAGGGGTTAATAATTTCCACTGGGTATTTCTTTTCTATAAATAATTTTTCTATTATTTTTGCTTGTGTTTCATAATTTTATTGTTCTGAACAGTTTCTTCTTATTCATGCTAGCTGTCCAAATAATAATAATAATCATTTTATTTATATAGCACCTACAGATTCCGCATGGAATGTTCACCTTCCAACTTTTCATGTGATCACTAGAGAAATGAATTTCCACTGATTTAAAATGTGTTTTTGTGTGTAATACATTGTTTTTGACATAGATCTCTAAATCTAAAAAAGTAAATTTTTCTTTTTTAATGGTTTCAGTTAAATTGCATATCCCAGTCATTTGCATTTAAAACTTTTAAAAATTCATAAAAACACTACATGCTTCCCTGCCAGATTATTATAAGATCATCTATATATCTTATAAAAAAAACTTTATACGCGATTTAAAATTACTCTCCTCAATGAAAAGTTAATATAAAATTCTAAAGTCTCTATTAAAAATGTTTTTTGTACATTAGGCATCAATAGATCTTCTTTTAAAACATCCGCTACCGCTACCACACCTTTCTCTTGCGGTATGTTAGAATGCAAAGACAAAGCATCTAAAGTGACTGGCCACATTTTTTCATCCCATTTAAAGGGGTACTCTTTGCTCTGAGTTTGTAACAAAATGTTCCAAGCGCTTAGAGCCGGCGCTGGGAGCTCGTGACATCATAGCCCTGCCCCCTCATGACATCACACCCCACCCCCTCAATGCAAGTCTATGGGAGGGGGTGTGACGGCTGAAGCCCTTTTTTTTACAACTTTATTTTCTTTTAATTTTTCTTTTTTAGTTAGATTGACATTGATCTTGTTTTCATTATTTTTTTTTTTTTCCATCCAATTCCCTTATATCTTTTAGTACTAACTCATAGAATGTCTCAATGAAATTTCCCCGACTATGGACAGGATAAAACTTGGATGGGGCTACTTAAAAGAGCTTCTGCTAGCTCATCTGGTTCATTAAAAAGGACATTTGGAATTTTTCCCCTTGCTCTACTGAAAAAATAGGAACTTGCTCTGTTTTATTCTTTATTTGAAAAAAAAAAAAAAAACGCTTCAACGTCAATTTCCTAATATACTCATTCAAATCTATATATGTCTCAAACAGATCCATATCCATTGCTGGGCAATAAGCTAAGCCCTTTTTTAAAACTTCAAATTCTTCCCAGGATAATGCATATGAAGATAAATTTACCCCCCCCCCCCTTTCTCGTAAAATTTCATCATTTGAGATAATGATATTTATTTTTTTATTTTTCTCTTCTTTTTTTCTTCGTCTGCGACTTTTTTCGGACTGTTCAGAATTATTACCGTATATACTCGAGTATAAGCCGACCCGAGTATAAGCCGAGACCCCTAATTTCAACCCAAAATCCCAGGAAAAAGTTATTGACTCGAGTATAAGCCTAGGGTGGGAAATACCTCATCCCCCCCTGTCATCATCCAGACCCGTCATTAACATCCTCATCATCATCCCCTTGTCATCATCCCACACATCCCCCCTTCATCATCCCCTTATCATCCCACACATCCCCCCTTCATCATCCCCTTATCATCCCACACATCCCCCCCTTCATCATCCCCTTATCATCCCGCACATCCCCCCTTCATCATCCCCTTATCATCCCACACATCCCCCCTTCATCATCCCCTTGTAATCATCCCACACCCCCCCCCTTCATCATCCCCACACCCCCCCTTCATCATCCTCTTCTCATCATTCGCCCTCAGTGGTCTTCAACCTGCGGACCTCCAGAGGTTTCAAAACTACAACTCCCAGCAAGCCCGGACAGCCATCGGCTGTCCGGGCTTGCTGGGAGTTGTAGTTTTGAAACCTCCGGAGGTCCGCAGGTTGAAGACCACTGCGGCCTTCAACATCATCCAGCCCCCTCTCACCCCCCATTAGTTCTGAGTACTCACCTCCGCTTGGCGCTGGTCCGGTCCTGCAGGGCTGTCCGGAGAGGAGGTGGTCCGGTGGGATGGTGGTTCCGGGCTGCTATCTTCACCGGGGGCGCCTCTTCTCCGCGCTTCCGGCCCGGAATAGAGGCGTTGCCTTGACAATGACGCAGAAGTACGTTGGCAATGAACGCACCTCTGCGTCGTTGTCACGGCAACGTGACTATTCTGAGGCCGGGCCCGAAGCGCTTAGAAGAGGCCTCCCCGGTGAAGATAGCAGCCCGGAACCACTATCCCACCGGACCACCTCCTCTCCGGACAGTCCTGCAGGACCGGACCAGCGCAGAGCGGAGGTGAGTACTCAGAACTAAAGGGGGTGAGAGGGGGCTGGATGATGTTGAAGGCCGCAGTGGTCTTCAACCTGCGGACCTCCGGAGGTTTCAAAACTATTACTCCCAGCAAGCCCGGACAGCCGATGGCTGCCCGGGCTTGCTGGGAGATGTAGTTTTGAAACCTCTGGAAGTCCGCAGGTTGAAGACCACTGCGGGTGGGGGAGTTCACTCGAGTATAAGCCGAGGGGGGTGTTTTCAGCACGAAAAATCGTGCTGAAAAACTCGGCTTATACTCGAGTATATACGGTATGTATTTTTTTCCATTTTCTCCATTATATAAATTGAAGTACTGACTACCTGTAGTGATTTTTCGTCCTCCTCTCTCTCTCTCTGAGGAGAATGTATTTCTAAATTTTCTTTAGGTGAGGCTCTGAAAGATCCTGTGGCAGACCTAAAAAAAAATGGGGACTGTGGCAATGGAGTTTGAGGAGATAAAACACAGCACATAGCCTCTTCAATGTTAATTAATACCTCTTTTTCCCCAACCTGATTTCCTACAATGGAATTTTCTTCTTTATTCGTTATCTTGGTAGTCCAATTTCTTTCCCATTCTTTACTGTACAGTGGTCCCTCAACATATGATGGTAATCCGTTCCAAACAGACCATCGTTTGTTGAAACCATCGTATGTTGAGGGATCCGTGCAATGTAAAGTATAGGACAGTGGTCTACAACCTGCGGACTTCCAAGTTGGCTGTCCGGGCATGCTGGGTGTTGTAGTTTTGCAACATCTGGAGGTCCGCAGGTAGTAGACCACTGTTAGAGGAAGTTGTACTCACCTGCCCCCGCCGCTCCAGACCGTCACCGCTAGTCACTGCTGCCCGGGATGTCGCCGTCCATAGCTGTCGTCGCGTCCCCGAGGTGTCCCTGATGCTCCAGCAAGGCCTCTGCTTCCTTGGCATCCGCGCTCTCCGTCGCCGCCATCACGTCGCTACGCACGCAGCTCCTATTGGATGACGGGACAGCGTGCGCAGCAACGTGATGACATCGATGGAGAGCGCCGGCGATCGAGGGGATCCCGATCCCTCTTAGAGGCCATCGCATGTTGAAATTATCGAATGTCGGGGCCATTGTAGTTCAGGGGGTCACTGTACTTTTGAGTGGGATACTGGAAACTACTGTTATAAAAAGTTCTAGTGTATTGATAGTCACTATAATGTTTCCACTCATTCCATTTTCTCTGTGGATTCTTTTTTTTGTTATGTTGAAGATTTTTTCTTTCCCAAAAATGCAAAGGTGAACGTTTTGTTATTAAATGGGATGGCTGATCCTGATTTTTTAGTGTGAATTGTTCGCTATTGCCATGGTATCGCTTGTACTGCAAGCGATACTTGATATGATTTATTATCATACTACTTCTCCTTGATATGATTTATTATCTACATTCATTTCTCTCAAATTATTGAAGGTAGTTTTCTTTATCTCTTTATAAAAATCCCTTTTAAATTTGTTTAATTTTTTTAGACAAAATTGGTCCTCCGATTTTTTTAAACGCCTAATCCCTTCCTTGCTTATCTTAAAACCTATGCAATTACCTAGTACAGTGATTCCCAACCGCGGTGCCGCAGCACACGTGTGTGCCGTTCAGCACTGCTCGTGGTGCCGCGGGATTTTGCTGTGATGTATATATTTTTTAAATATCCCGGCCTGCACGCTCATGACTAATGGCCCTCCCCCCCTGTGTCCCCTGCGTCCCCTCCCCCTGCATCCCCCTCCCCCCTGCATTCCACTGCGTTCCCCTCTACCTTTCGGCGCAGTGGGCCGAAAATGGTGCCCTGGGGCGGAACGCGCTTCATCTGCGCCGGACTCATGTGCCTGCTGTGGACCAGCAAGCTGTGCGGGCCGGCTTGCTTAAGGTACCGTACCCTTTCCACCCCTCTGTTACCCCTTCTCAACCCTGTCCAAACCCCCCACCATCACCATCACCCAGGTCCACCACCCCCCTGTCACCCATGTCCACCCCCCCCTGTCACCCATGTCCACCCCCCACTGTCACCCATGTCCACCCCCCCTGTCACCCATGTCCACCCCCCCTGTCACCCATGTCCACCACCCCCCTGTCACCCATGTCCACCCCCCACTGTCACCCATGTCCACCCCCCCTGTCACCCATGTCCACCCCCCCTGTCACCCATGTCCACCCCCCTGTCACCCATGTCTATCCCCTCTTTTTCCCCATGTTCACCACCCCCTGTCACCCATGTCCACCCCCCCTGTCACCCATGTCCGCCCCCCCCCGTCACCCATGTCCCCCCTGTCACCCATGTTCACCCCCCTGTCACCCATGTCCACCCCCCCTGTCACCCATGTCCACCCCTCCTCTCACCCCTCACAGGTGAAACTATAGAAATAAAATCGCAATTAGATTGTAGTTGTGAATATGTTATTTATGTCTTACAATGTCCATGTGGGATTCAATATGTGGGGAGCACATCTCAGTCCCTTAGGAAAAGGATTACGTCACATTAATGGATATGTCAGATTTAATATTAGACACCGTTACCCTAAACACACTGGGGGACATTTACTAATCTAGTCTATTCTGGGTATGCTTATAGACCAGCGTATGTGGTAGTCTCCTGTCTATTGTGCTCCTAATTTATCAAAGGTCTCACAGCCCTTGATAAATTCTGTGCTCAGACTTCAGGGTCTACAGCTTAAACTGCATTTAGACCTACTCCAACATGGTCTGACATTTCAGCGTATTTTGGGAAGATGCGACTTGTTGCACAAAAGTCGCACTTGATAAATTCAGCACCAATGCATTTTCCAATGCATTTCTGTTTAAAATAGACTTGCATGCATCATGTTCTAAAAATCCTCTACAGCAAAAGTCGCAGAAAAGTCACACATATTTAGAATGCGACTTTCTGTGCGACAAATTTAGACAGGAAACCCCAGTCTAAATCCTTTGATAAATCTCCCCCAGTGTGTCCCGGCATTTGGCTACAGCCCATAATGCAGACCCTGAGTTGCTAACAGTGATTCCGCAAAACAGTCTTAGGAGGTTTTCTATATTATGTAAAAAAGAGAGTTTTTTTTTTACATTTAAACTGAACACTGTATCCCTTAAAGGTTTTAATGAAGTGTTGGAACGTGTATAAGCTATTGCAATGCTTTGGAACGTTTATGTCATTTTATGTTTTGTTTCTTTCGTTTTTTATGTCATGTGCAATAAATGCTATTAATGCTATAAAAGTGAAGTCCCCGGATAAACTTTTTCTGAGAGGTACAAAAAAATACAAGAGAAAAGGAAGAAAAAAGAATAACTCCAAAAGAACAGCTGGAGGAACGGAAGTGGGAAAGGAATGCATGGCATGAGGGGAGAGCTACTGACACTCGCTCCCCTCGATGAAGTAAGTGTAAAAGCTGACTGATTGATGTTAGCTTGCAGCTGCTGTGTGGGAAGGTGTGTCCGCGCCTCTATTTTTCTTTTTCCTTAGCTGTGATCCATATTGAGTGAGAAGGTCTCACTAGAGAAGAGTGCAGCGGATAGCAAAGAAAATTCCACACATAGATATATGTCCTGTGAAGCTAGTGAGTGATCGGTATATGGCCACTCACAAAGTGTAAGTCCTAGGAGTCATGGCTTCTCACTCTCATTTAATTTTTTTTGTATATGGAATTGAAAAATTAGCCGCTCCCAAAGTTTTTTTGTTTTATGTTTCTCCATTAATGCAACTTAAAAGTAAAGGAAGCATGAAGTGCTCCAAAATCTCCTGGTAGATGGAGGTGTTGACCCTGGACTTAATGAAGCACAGTGGACCAACACCAGCAGATGATATGGCTCCCCAAATCATATAATACACTGCTCAAAAAAATAAAGTGAACACTAAGATAACACATCCTAGATCTGAATGAATGAACTAATCTTATGAAATACTTTCGTCTTTACATAGTTGAATGCGCTGACAACAAAATCACACAAAAAATATCAATGGAAATCAAATTTATCAACCCATGGAGGTCTGGATATGGAGTCACACTCAAAATCAAAGTGGAAAACCGCACTACAGGCTGATCCAACTTTGATGTAATGTCCTTAAAACAAGTCAAAATGAGGCTCAGTAGTGTGTGTGGCCTCCACGTGCCCGTGTGACCTCCCTACAATGCCTGGGCATGCTCCTGATGAGGTGGCGGATGGTCTCCTGAGGGATGTCCTCCCAGACCTGAACTAAAGCATCCACCAACTCCTGGACAGTCTGTGGTGTAACGTGGCGTTGGTGGATGGAGCGAGACATGATGTCCCAGATGTGCTCAATCGGATTCAGGTCTGGGGAACGGGCGGGCCAGTCCATAGCATCCATGCCTTCCTCTTGTAGAAACTGCTGACACACTCCAGCCACACGAGGTCTAGCATTGTCTTAAATTAGGAGGAATCCAAGGCCAACCGCACCAGCATATGGTCTCACAAGGATCTCATCTCGGTACCTGCTGATGGGTTGTTGCCTTCCTACGGCCTTCTCCACATCTCCTGATGTACTGGCCTTTCTCCTCGTAGTGCCTCCATACTCTGGACACAACGCAGTCATACACAGCAAACCTTCTTGCCACAGTTCACATTGAAGTGCCATCCTGGATTAGCTACACTACCTGAGCCACTTGTGTGGGTTGTAGACTCCATCTCATGCTACCACTAGAGTGAAAGCAATGCCATCATTCAAAAGTGACCAAAACATCAGCCAGGAAGCATATGAACTGAGAAGTGGTCTGAGGTCACCACCTACAGAACCACTCCTTTATTGGGGGTGTTTTCCTAATTGCCTATAATTTCCACCTGTTGTCTGTTCCATTTGCACAACAGCATGTGAAATTGATTGTCAATCAGTGTTGCTTCCTGAGTGGACAGTGTGATTTCACAGAA